>NW_012107419.1:1495387-1631282 GCF_000951045.1 Mandrillus leucophaeus
AAAAAATATCTCATTATGCAGATAAATCCTCCCTGGTAATCTTGCAGAGATTAGAATAATGTCTGAGAAGAATCTCTCAGAAGAATAGATAAAAAGCCTGTCTGGGCAAGGTGACAACTCCTCTCTTCAGATGGCTCACCTCTCTTGACAACTGGAGAACAGAAGTTCTCCAGTTCTCCAGTGTTTAATCTTTCCTGGTTATTAAATGAGATCTTAGGGAGGGGGTTTTAAGCCAATTGCATTTCTTTTGGAAAGGAACTTTCTTAGATAAAGAAATTCCAAAGAGATTTCCTCCCAGTGCTTCAAGAAAGAGGATCAGAGAGACAGGGAGGCAGGGAAAGGTTGGAGAGAGAGCTTGAGGCAGCTTCTTCAGTTCAGCGTGTCAAAGCGTTATATTTGGGGCTGTCGTTTTCTGAGTCCCAACATTTCCATTGTGCAGATTTTAAATGTAGCTTTGTCAGCAGCCTAGAGAGTTAACATGTGATAATGAGCATCAATAGCGATCTGAGTTCTGAGGGAGAAAAAGTGCCAAAGCCCTCAGTAGGATATTTAGGATCTCAAGCTATGCTCAATATGTGCCCTAATGTAGACATAACATGAAGATCAAAAGGAAATAATAATTGAGTTCTAACTTTAGAGATAGTAAAACCATCTGATATAGTGTGGCTGTACCCCCATCCAAATCTCATCTTGAATTGTAGCTCCCATAATTCCCATGTGTTGTGGGAGGGACCCAGTGGAAGATAATGGAATCATCGGGGAAGTTTCCTCCATACTATTCTCCTGTTAGTGACTAAGTCTTAGGAGATCTGATGAGTTTTAGGGGGAAACCCCTTTTGCTTGGCTCTCATTTCTCTCTTTGCTGGCCGCTATGTAATATATGCTTTTTGCCTTCTGCCATGATTGTGAAGCCTCCCCAGGCATGTGGAACTGTGAGTCAATTAAACCTCTTTCCTTTATAAATGACCCAGTTGCGGGTATATCTTTATTAACAGCATGAGAACAGACTAATACACCATCCTATGTTTGTTTTCCTCTCACGGTCCTCTTCCTTAGCCCTCTCTCACATTTCAACAGTCACCCTAATGGCCAGTACCTTTTGGCTGCCCTGCCTTGGCCTGCCCACTCAGTGACTGCGTACTTCCTCCTGCCTGCCTGAGAATCCCAAGTGGTCAAGTTTTGGTTTTGTTTTTTGTTTTAACTGAGCACCTCCCTACCCTGTACTCGAGACTGATGATACAATGGTGAACGAGACAAAGTCCCTGCCATTACAAAACTTACAATGAAAAATGACCATATCTCTCTCTATTTATATAAGTATATGTATATAAAATATGTACTATATTATTTCATATATTATTTCTACTATATTATTTTTACACATTACAGATTTTATATGTAGTATATAGAATTTCATATATTATGAAGAAAAAGTAATATATGAAATTCTAACATATATGTAAAATATAGTCGAATTTTACTATATATAGAATCCTACTATATATAGTAGAATTTCATATATGATGAAGAAAAATGCAGGGTAGAAGAAAGAGTGTGTAAGGGTACAGAGGTCTTAGAGATATTCTTTCTTCCATTTATAAATGTCATACTTGCATGTGGTATATATTCAGAAGTACAAAGAGGTATACAGTTTAAAAGAAGCCTGTGTGTGCAACCCTGGCATTCCAGCCACACAGTACATCCCTGGGAAGCAACCACAGTTAGTGATTTTTCAGACATCCTTCCAAAGATATTCTATGCATATTCAAGCATAAATTAACTTATATGTTCATGCATATAAAACATTTTATTATGAAAACTTTCAAATATGTAGTAATGTTGAATGGATTTTATGGTAAACATCTATATACTCACCACTTCGATTCTACCACTAACATTTAGTAGTACTTGTTTTAGCATTTATCTATTTATCCCCACCTGTCTTGGACCATTTTATGTTTCTATAACAGAATACTTGAGACTGGGTAATTTATAAAGGGAAGAGGTTTATTTGGCTCCGGTTCTGCAGGTTGGAAAGTTTGGAGGCATGGCACTAGCTTCTGGAGAGGGCTTCCATGGTGCATCATAACATGGCAGAGAAGTTCAAAAGCAAAGTGACACATGTGAAGAGACAAAATCCCAGGGGTGTCTTGACTTTTTAACAACCAACTCTCCTGGGAAACATTCCCTCAAGAACTAATCCAGTCTCATGAGAGTGAGAACTCACTACCAAGCCATTCATGAGGGATCTGCCCCATGATCCAAACACCTCCCACTAGATGCCACCTTCTAATATGACCACACTGGGGATCGCATTTCAACATGAGTTTTGGCATGGACAAACTATATCCAAACCATAGCACTATTTCTTTAATCATCTCTCTTTTTTAATGCATTTCAAAGGAAACTGCAGATATTACTATACAGCCATCTAAACACTTCACTATGTGTACTATTAATTAGAGCTCAGTATTTGTTTACATTCTCTTTTGATACAAACTTGAAATACAAAAGTTTTAAATGTCTTTCAATCCGTGACCATGCTGTGGCTCTACATTTGTTTACACCTTTTAAAATTTCTCTCAAAAATGTTTTGCAACTTTTCATGCGTTTTGTTAAATTTACTTGTGTGTTTTATGTTTTCTGATGCTACTTATACAACATTATACTCAATGGTGTAAGACTGAAAACGTTTCCACTAAGATGAAGAATAAGATACAGATGCCTGCTTTTGTTTTGCCACCTTTATGTAACCTAATATTGAAAGTTCTAACCACAGCAATTAGGCAAGAAAAATAAACAGAAGTCACCCAAATTGGAAAGAAAGAAGGGAAGTTATCTACATTCACAGAGAACAAAATCCTATATGTAGTCAACCTTAAATATTTGACATAGACACAAAAACAGTTAGCAAAACGGTTAGAAATAATATATGAATTTAGGAAAGTTGCAGGATACAAACTCAACACTCAAAAATTAGTTTTATTTCTATACACTGACAATGAACAATCCAGAAAGAAAATTAAGAAAACAATTACATTTACACTAGCATCAAAAAGAATAAAATAAGAATAAACTTAACTAAGGGGGCACCAGGGTTATACTCTGAAAACTACAAATACTGCTGAAAGAAATTAAAGACATAAATAAGTGGAAAGATATCTCATGTTCATATATTGGAAGACTTAATATTGTTAAGCTGTCAATGCTACCCAAAGAGATCTACAAATTCAAAGTAATCCCTATCAAAATTCCAATAATATTTTTGGCATAAGTAGAAAAATTTATCCTAAAAGTCATATGCGATCTCAAGGGATCCCAAATAGCTAAAACAATATTGAGAAAGAACAAAGTCGGAGGGCTCACACTTTCTGATATCAGTATCTATTATGCGGGCACTAAGGCCCTTGTCCCACTAAAGGTTCACTAAAAATCGCTGACTTGAAGCAGGTTGATTAGTAGGAGAAAAGGCATACAAATTTATTTAATCTGTATACACAGGAGTCTTCAGAATTAAGACATAAAGATACAGGGGAAATTGTCCATTTTTATGCTTACATTCAACAAAGTATGGACAGTCATGTAGAACTATGACTGGACAAAACGTCTATGATCTAATGTTAATAGACTGAGTGGGGAAATCCAGCAAAGCCTGTCCATCTAGATTCTTTTGGCCTTTGTGAGCATGCATGGCTTCCTTCTGGGTGTGGGGGCAGAGTCCTCTTTGGAATGGGGGTCTTAAGACCTACATTCAAACAAGGCAGGTCAAATAATTTCTTTATGGCCAATTTTTACATAGAATATTTTTAGGTTTTATGGCTGCCTTTCAGGAAAAGGGGTTCTGGTTTCTACAACCCAGCTTGAAAAAGAGGGATTCTAGTTTCCATGGCCAGCCTTGGGGGAGGATGGGACTGAGAGACAGGAGGGTAGGGGTAGGTCAGATAAAATCTTTTGTTTCTGAGGCTGCTGCTGAGGCCTTCATTTTGGTATATTGTTTTCTGAACTCCAACAGCGACAAAGCTATAGTAATTAAAGTAGTGATACTGGCATAAGTATTGACATATAAGCCAATGGAATAGAATAGGAAGTCCAAAAATAAATCCTTGCACATATAATCAAATAGTTTTCAATGACAATGCCAAGATCATTTAATGGGGGTAAAGCAGTCTTTTCAAAAAGTGGTTCTGGAAAAACTGGGTATTGAAAACCATGTGAAAGAATGAATTTGGACCCTTGTCTTTCATGATACAAAAAAGTTAACTCAAAATAAATTTAATACCTAAATGTAAGAGCTAAAACTGCAAAACTCTTAGATGAAAACCTAGGAGAAAGGCTTTGTGACATTAGATTTGGCAATAATTTGGTGAATATAACACTAAAAGTATAGGCAACAACAACAACAAGAAACAAATACATAGGACTACATGAAAATTTATAATTTCTGTGCATCAAATGACAAGACCAACAGAGTGAAAAGGCAACCTTGGAATGGGAGAAAATATTTGCAAATTACATATTTGACAAATAATTAATATGTAGAATATATTTTCTAAAAGTCTTACAATTCAGCAACAAAAACAACTCAATTTTTTAAATGGGCAAACAATTTCAGTAGACGTTTCTTCAAAAGAGATATACAAATGGCCAATAAATACATAAAAAGATATCCAGTATTGCTAGTCATTAGAAAAATGCAAATGAAAACCACTACACAGCCATTAGAGTAGCTATTATCAAAAACAAACCAACCAACAAACTTAAAACCAGAAAATAGCATGTGTTAATAAGGATGTAGAGAAATTGGGGTTCAGAGAACCTCCACTCCTCAGCATGAACAGTACAGCATAGGTTGAACACTAGAAGTAAAGTACAGAAATAATTTGACTCATTGGTTACAGCTAGCTGTTTGCCTCATTTGGACATGTTTCTGAACAGTTGGCTGCCTGTAACTAGCTGAAACTGTTTGTGAATGTCTAAGACCCTAATATCCATTACAAAAAATAAACTCTGAAGTTAGGTTTCAGTTTGTTCACGTACTGAGTTAGGTTGTAGTTCATGACCTCCTGCTTACTTAGTTTAACGTGGTTGAGAATCTCAGGTGCTCTGTCTTGTAGCTAGGTGCTGATTAATTCAGGGACTGTAAAATAAGCATTTTAAAAATGATTGAATGTATTTCTCTCCATTGCTGTGAGGTAGCATAGAACACATGGAAGGTTGTTGGGACAAACATACTGAAAATAGAACTCTGTATCTTTAGCTTCAGACATTACACGGATCACAGAGTGGTCAGAAATAGGATACGCTATTTTGAATTTAAGAGATACCTTAAGTAACAGGTAAAAACAATTTTTTGACTTTTCTGAAAATCAGCCTGTTTGTTTTTCTTTTAATTCATTCTTTAAATAATTACTCAGAAATAAGACTTAAATGGTGAAAATGGATACTCATGTATCTTTCTGAAATATATTTAATTTACATTTTTTTCTACTAAGATGTCCAAAGTACTTTATAACATTATCAAAATGTTTCATCAAATGCCATTTTGCAGAGAATAGGGACATCTTTCAGTGGGAAATAGATGACTGAGAAGTAAAATAATGTCTACCGGATTACAAAACAAATTAGAAGTGGAGACCTTAAAGGAAAAAAGAAATGTTATCACATTCTCAAATGGAACATGCTTTATGCCATTTAAGTAGTGCTGAATAGCTCTTTTTGCTGCAAATCATTCTTTATTCCAGTTTTTTATTCTACCTGAAATTCTGCCAATTAGACATTCATTTTCAATAACAATTCAGTATGAAATAGGAATTAACTCTGGGACTCAGGCTGTACATCGTTCACACATTTGTATGATTTAGTTGAATCATATTTCTCTCCCTTTTGCTTTAACTAAGTGAGCTAAACTGTATTGAAGAAAGTGATAGAGGGTGATGAAAGGGGAATCGAGAGGAGAGACATAATTGGAAAAGACAAGGATATTTATAATGATATTATCGGGCTTCCCTACTCTAAGGCAGTGGTATGCGTCCTGGTTGCATATTAAAACTGCCTAGGGAACTATTTTAAAAGGAAACAAAACAAACTCAAACAAGCAAGCAAAGATCAATGCCTGAGCTCCTCATCCCCTAAGGACAATTATATCTGAATCTTTGTCAGGGTCAAGGTATTTAATTTTTTCTTTTGAAGGCTCACAAGGTGATTTTAATTGAACAACTGAGACTCTGTCAATCCTGAGGCCCCAGTCATACCTCATACCAATTAAAGTAGAATATCTGGAATGAGAGAGCTAGGCATCGGTATTTTTTAAAAGATCCCCAGATAATTCTAATGTGCAGAAATGTTTAGGAACCACGGCTCTTGAACTTACATCAGGATAATCTAGAAGATTTATTTAAACACAGATTGCTAGGCTCCACCCCCAGAGTTTCTGATTCTGCTGGCAGGGTGATTTGCATTTCTAACAAGCTCCCAGGTGAAGCTGATAATACAAGTGTGGAAACCATTCCATAGGATCACTTTGCAAAACTCCTTAGCCTTAGGTGCTAAAATGAAAGTTATGCATACCCTACCTAGCAATTTATGTGCTCAGTAAATTTGTTACAGAATTCATGTTTTAATGCAACAGGAGACATGGATAAGAATGTTTCTTAGCAGTATTATTTTTAATGACCCCAACCAGGAAACAATCCAAGTATCTACCAGCAATAGAATAAAAACAATTTGTTGAGACAATAAAATGACATATAGCAATAACAATGAATAAATATATCTATACACAGTATGGATGATTCTATATTTTATTTTATTTTATTTTATTTATTTTTGAGAAAGAGCCTGGCTCTATTGCCCAGTCTGGAGTGCAGTGGCACCATCTCGGCTCACTGCAACCTCTGCCTCCCAGGTTCAAGCAATTCTCCTGCCTCAGCCTCCCGAGTAGCTGGGATTATAGGTGTGCACCACCACATCCAGCTAATTGTTTTGTATTTTTAGTGGAGATAGGCTTTCACCTTGTTGGTCAGGCTGGTCTTGAATGCCTGACCTCATGGGATCCACTGCCTCGGCCTCCCAAAGTGCTGGGATTACAGGTGTGAGCCACCGCACCCAGCCTACACAGTATGGATGATTATTTAAAACATAATATGGAACAGAAAAAGCCAGACACATACACAAACTACAATATGATTTCACTTATATAAATTTTAAGTAAAATGAGCAAGACTAAACTATATGGGGTAATACTTCAGGGTAAATCTAGTTTAAAAATTAAGTAATTTCCCTTAGTATGAGTAGTGGTTTCCTTTCAGGGGTGAGAAAATATTGCTGTTGGGAAATGCCTCATAGGGTCTTTGAGGTAATAAGAGTATTCCACGTCTTTACCCACGAAGTCGTTATATAGATGTTTTCTTTACAATAATTAAAATAGACTTGTTTTACATATGTTTCTATATGTCTATAATATTTCACCATAAAATAAACATAAAACAATAAAATTAGGAAGGCCAAGTAACTAGAAGAGATTACATAGAATCAAACACTAACTTCAAAGCTGACATCGGATGAATCTCAAGTTGTCCATATTAAGGGAAATGTTATGTTTGAAGTTGGTTCTATGAAGTAAATGGGGAACATTTTAATTATTTTGTTTGGAAAACTAGAGGAAAACCATTTTCAATTATTTTGATCTTTTATGAGAAAATGGTGATAAGTGGGGCCTTGTTTGTAAGGTATACTGATTTGTACATATGGTTCCAGTATATTTATTAATAGTGTCCTCTCATTGTCAGAGGTTCTCATTTAGACAATAAGTTATAAGTTTTATTGGAAAAAAATATTTTTTCCAATGATGAATTTTAGTCTGTACAATAATTTCCAACTGAGTGAATGCAGAATGGCTTCTTCATATGTTTATGGTTTTGAAAAAATATTCATTTCCAAAGCCATAGCATTTCATTTGTATCACAAACTTTTTTTTCCTATCTCTTGATCTAAAAGATTTTGCCTAATGTAATGGTTCTGCTGAAATTAATCACTTTGTATGCTTATACTCACCCTGTCAAAAAAGAAGCTGATTTCTTAAGAACAATGAACAAAGGACATAAATTTATGCCCAGACCCCAAAATAATAATTAATAGTCTACAGCCAATGCCCCCTGCTTTTAAATCTAAATGTCATTTGCAGAAGTAATTCTCATCATCAGTGAAAATTGAAATCATGCAAGAGAACTGCAAGGCGACTAGAAAGGGGTTGAGAAGCGAGATGAGATGTCAACGCACAAAAAGAAATAAAAATCAGTGCTAAGTTTCTTCTAACTTAAACTTTCTAAGTAAAATCTCCAAGTACAACATTGGGAACATCAAAGTGTTCCCACATAGTCACATCCCCCTCTTTTCCAACCCACTCTTGAAAAGGAAAAAGCTAAAGCCTTCAGATCAGATTGAAATAACTCAGCAAAATGTATTAATACTCACCTAATTCTTAGGCCCTCAGGATAAACTCCTATTGACGTCAGCAGGAGCTTTCTCTTGCAGACAGTTGTGAATTCATCCCAATAGGTTTCATCTGGGTTATTTAGAGCCCTGCAATTTTAGGATGGAGCTTCAAAGACCTGACCTACCACTGCTGAGAAATTGGCATTGAGAACTTGAACCCTCAGATGCAATGACTCCCTCCTGGTGGTGAAAGATGCTGCTTGAATTTTGTATCTGTAATGGGAAAATAGTACAAAAGTTCGCTTGACTCTAGAGGCTGCTCATTTGTGGCCATTGTCCAGTTAAGAGTGTGAGCACTGACCAATAGAAATGATGTTTCTGATTAAAGCGCCAAGAGTCCATTTATGCACATACAAGCTGTGTTTGCATGTACAGACTGATTTGAGGAGGGAGAGTAAGTTAACTTCAGACAGAGCTTTCTTTTTTTTTTTTTCAGACAGAGGCTCACTCTGACTCCCAGGCTGGAGTGCAATGGTGCAATATCGGCTCACTGCAGCCTCCGCCTCCTCAGCCTCCCGAGTAGCTGGAATTATAGGCATGTGCCATCATGCCCAGCTAATTTTGTATTTTTAGTAGAGACAGGGTTGCACCATGTTGGCCAGGATGGTCCTGAACTCCTGACCTCAGATGATCCACCCGCCTCGGCCTCCCAAAGTGCTGGGATTACAGGTGTGAGGCACTGTGCTTGGCCCAGACGGACCTTTTTATAAAATAATATATCAGCCCAGAATCAAGTGGCAAGGAAGAAAAGCCTGTTTAAGCTAGCTTAAGTTAAGGGGAATTTATTTTAGGCTAAAGCAGCCTCACCAGCATTTAAGGATGAGAAATGAAATAAAGCCAAGCCACATGGGGACAGACACTAGGACAGAAAAATCAGTTATGAGTTTATTCTTTCTATGCTTCTAAAGCATGAGGTATCCTCCTCACCTTGCCCTTTCTTTTTTCTCTTGTTTGGCTTCACGTGGTTCCACATTCCTCTACTTGCCGTGATATTTTCCTTTTCAAATCAATCTTCCACTATCGTCTAACAAATGGTCCCTGTGCCTTCAAGGGCAACTTCTTCAAGAGAAAGAATCGAACTAGTTCAACCCAGTCTATGCACTGTTGCTTCTTACGTTGGCATTCAGCATAAGCTGACTCAGCTAGTGGTGAGGAGTTGCTTCCTACAGAGGGGCTGTGAGTGGGGTACATTCTCAGAAAGGCAGAATAGATTGCGTGGGTTCTCCCAAAATGTGTACTATAATACATTAATACAAATTATTTAAACGTACTATACCCTGGATGGAACCGTGTATACATGCCCAAAGTGCTGGCCCTTCTTTCCTTGTCTTCCAGGTCAATATGAAATTTAAGAAAGTGATAACCCACAAATGACAATTGTTATTTCAAATGACAATGTGAAAGATTCAGTTACAGTCTTCAGTGTCCTGCAATGGAAATATATTCACACACACACACCTGCACGCACACACACATAGAAATGAATGATGTTTTCAAAGTCCAAGACTTTCTTTCCTCAAAAGGCCTCTTGCCATTCCCTTAATGAAGACTCATGTATTTCTAACACGTTTCTGTTTAATATTCACCCTCTACATCTAAAGTGAAGAGTTGTTTTTAATATTACTTTAATAATAAAAATATAGTTTAATTTTCCTAGCAAATGCCAAGATTTTCAAAAGATGATACACTTAGATGCTGCTGAGCCTCTCAGAATAAATTTTAAGAACCAATGGAGTAAAATCTTAATCAAGCTTTTGTTGTCCTAATTTTCTATTGTTTTGATCTCATCTTTTAGCTAATTTGTTCCCCCAAGTTAGACTATCTGGTGTATTTTCTCTTAAAAGGAAAACAAGTATAAGTTATTTGTTTCAATCCTTTCAAAGTGAGTTTTTGCAAAAATTACATATTGCAATCTACTATTCCTGCAAGAAGATTGCAAAGGGCATATCTAACCCATTTCCAGGAATAATAAACTACTTTCTATGTGACATATATTTTGGTGATAATATGCAGAATGTGAAAGCTTGGGGTGCTTTTATCAGTATCCTAATGTACACAATTCCCTTTTAAGTTTTTTGGATTTTTCAAGTTTTAATTTTCATCATTTAGGGGTGGTAATGAAACTTAATATAGATGTTTATTTATTTACTTTTAATCAACTTGACTTACGCCTCAAAACTTATGATATGTGATGAGGGAGGAAGGTGGCAAGATCTTTCAGTTACTTAATCTCTAGCCAGGAGATGTTACCTGTGGCCAAGCTCTGCTAACTCAGTTCTGGCCATGAACGTAGTTGGCCCTTCTAGTAGTAACTGTGCCCACTGTTTCTCCTAGCTAAGTCATAGTATACCTGTGCTATGGTTTGAACATCCCCACTAAAACTCATATTGAAATGTAATTTCAATTTTAACTGTATGAAGAGATGGAACCTTTAAGAAGTGATTAGGCCATGAGGGGGTCTGTCTTCATGAAAAGATTAATGCTATTATCGCGGGAGTAGGTTAGTTATGGCAGCAGTGGGTTCCTGATGAAAGGAGTGAGTTCAGCCTGATTTTTTCTCTCACATGCATGTGTGTGCTTTCTCACTGTGTGATGACTTCTGCTGTGTTTTGACACAGACGGCATCACACGCTGAGAAAGCACCAGAAGCAGCCCCTTGATCTTGGACTTCCCAGCCTCCATAACTGTAAGCCAAATAAACTTCTGTTGTTTGTAAGTTACTGTCCATGGTATTCTGTTATAGCAGTAGGAAGTGGACTAAGACAACCAATCACTTGATGGATATCTCTGGGAGATAACACTGGAGGAGATGCCAACTGGTAAAGGTGGTTACCTTTTGGAGTAGGAAGCAGGCTGATTACTGTGGCTTTATTCACTATTTTATTGATTCAACTATTCAACCAATTAAGCAACTATTTTTTTAGCAAGTGTTTATTGAACTGCTACTATATACCAAGTACTCTGATAGGACATGGAATAAATAAGTAAACAAAGGAGATATGATCCCTGCGTAAGCTCAGTGGGGAATACAGTCACATAGATAATTTTTCTGTGAAGGGTTTTAAGGAGCTGTGAGAGAGTATAGGGAGATGGAATAATTGAGATTGTGGATCAAAGAATGCCTTTGTATGTAGAAACAGCATTTAGGCAAAGAAATGAATGTTACATAGGAGGTAATCAGGTAGTAAGGTTATGAGACAGGGAGGAAAATTTTATATTTGAGGAACAGAAAGTCAAAGCACCTAGCCCATAGAAAATACTAGCTAAAATGGCTCAAAATAAGACCGGGGCTGTGGACACAGCTCAAAATATCCTGGGCTCATAATCAATATTAACCTTTGGGGCTTGATCCTAAGTACAATGGAAAACCATCCAGGTGTTCAGAGCCATGGGTGAAATTATCTCATTAATTTAAAAAATAATGTTGAAATGGAATGGAAAGGATCAGAGATTAAAATAAACAGACATTCAGTAAAGTGACTTTAAATTAGAGTGGAGGCAGTGGAAATAAGCAAAGTGGGTTGATTCAAGATATCTTGAGAAGAAATATCCAATCTAACAGCAAGTTCATTTATGGGCATTCAGGTAATAAGAGTGAGCCCCATGATTTGGAATTAAGCAGTTGAGTCCCCTTGCTAAGATGGGGAAGACTGAAGAAAAAGGGTGCCGTGAACTGGATTTTGTCCTCCTTTCCAAAATATTATATGTTGAGACCTGAACATCCAGTGTGACTGTATTTGGAGAAAGGCCTGCCAAGGTGTGATACAAGTTAAATGAAGTCACAAGAGTGGGGGCCTAATCCCATAGGACCAGTGCCCTTACAAGAAGAAGACTTGAGAGGTCAATCTCTTTCTCTTCCATGTGAGGACACAGCAAGAAGGTAACTGATTGCCTGCAAGCCAGAAGAAGAACCCTCATTGAATCCAAATTAGCTGGACCTTGGTCTTGGACTTCAGGCCTCCAAAACTGTGAGAAATAAATTTCTGTGGTTGAAGTCACTCAGCCTGTAGTATTTTGTTATTGTAGCCCTAGCTGATTAAGACAGAGGGGCTTTGGAGGATGTTTAGAGTTTGAAACGTGTGTGGACTAATTGACATAATGGGTCCAGAACTGAGAGTGCAGTCAAGGTGGCAAATCAAAATCTAGAATTTATTAACATTTAAAAGACATCTGAAGTTACAAGTGAATGAGATTATCTAAAGCAAATGTGTAGATAAAGAGCAAGAACCAACTCCTGAGGACTCCTTCCATATAGAATTTGTTACTAGAAAAGCAGCCAGACAAATAAATTGAGAAGGTGAGAGATGTATTTTCGGGAGTTTGTGGTGTTCGGGAAGTCAAGACAAGAAAGCAGAAGACTACTAGTCAAATATGCTGAATATTACTGAAAAGACAAATAAGAGGAAGATAAAGAAGCTTCCAGTAGATTTGGCAATATGAGAGAGGTGAACTATGGGAAAACAGCGTTTGTGTAGTGGTAAAGTAGAACCATATTTGAGTGGGTCGAAGACTGAATCAAAGGTAAAGAAGGGGAGGCATCTTTTAGAGACGTGTGTGCGCATTTGTGATATTTGACGGTTGCAGGAAGCAAAGTAATAGGAAGGTAATTGAATCTAATGGGTGCTAATGACTCCCCTGGTTCTGGCCTAGAGTGAGTCACAGTTGCTCCTTAGGCGATGAACATGCCTCTGTACCTAGTACTCTATAAATGATACAACAAAGTTTCTCACTACCACCTTTTAGAGAAAAATTACTTCTGAAATACTCGTTTTAGGGTTAGGTTTTCAAAAAAGCACTTCATAGCTATGGCCAGGGTTGTCTACGTTTTCATTTTTTTGAAAATGGAATCCTTTGATAGATTACAGTCTTCCCAGGAATTTACCTGTGGCCCCGAATCCCACCTACTTTATTTGGGTTTGTTACTTACTTTCAGACTCTCAGAACAGCCCACCTGCCTCTCTACCTCTCTGTCTCTTATCAGCTTGCAGAGTTTCTGTGGATTTTATAATCACCTTCAGGGACTTGTTTTCTGCATACTCTAAACCTCTATGATGACAACTTGACTTCCTAAATTACGTCTCATTAGTTGGCATTTGCCCTCTTTTGGCCACCTGGCATCCATGCCATTTATAGGCAATATGTATGGTGGTTAAGAGCTCAACGCCTGTGGAATAAGAGATGTGGATGTGAAGACCATTCATACTACCTAACAGCTATGAGTCCTTGGTCATATTTAGTTCTCTAAGCCCAGGATCCTTTTCCTGGAAAAAGGAGATAACATCCCTACCTTTTGGGTTGCTGAAAATACAAAATGAAATATTGTCCATGAATATTTTAAGCCTGTTGAAGTCTAATGAATAAAAATGATTTTTAAAACTGTTTTCCTTACTTCTTCATTTTAGAAATTAATAACTTTAAGCAGTCTATAACACTAAACAACAGTCTGCCCTTTGATTGTTCTGTGGCTTAACTCTTTTTGTCTGTTTGTTTGTCTGTTTTTGCAAATAGGAGAAAAGAATCTTTACACAAAGCTCATTGGGCATTTAGTTAGTTAATCCATGTGGCATTTCTGGACTGAAGAAAAATCACATTCCCTGAAATACAGTATAGGGCAGAGCACTGATGAAAGAATAAGTGGTATGATCAAGTCCTCCCAGAAACTCAGAAACAAGTGCCACATTGTATCCTTGCCTCCTTCCCACTACTTCCAGACTCACTACCTCCCTCTAGTACTAAGTCAGTATGAGGAGAGCTCTGTCCAATAGCAACATCATGCAAGCCACATCTGTGATTTTAAATTATCTAGTAGTCACATTTTTAAATAAATCATTTTATATTCCCTTTATTCACTATATTGTTTTATTTTTATCAGCTTTATTGAGACAATTGTCATATAATTTATTTAAAGTGTACAATTTAATGGTTTCTGTATGTTTGCAGAGTTGTACAACTATCACCACAGTCAATTTTAGAGCATTTTTATTATTCCAAAAAGAAACTCTTTGCCATTTAGCAGTCATTCCCCACTTACCTCCCAACGTCTTGCCCGGCCCTAGGCAATCACGAATCTATTTTCTGTCTCTACAGATTTGCCTATTCTCCTATTTTGAGCATTCTCTTTTGTAGTTCCCAGGTAGTCAATGGCAGCATGTAGCCTTTTGAATATAGCTACTTTAACTAGCACAATGCATTTGTGATTCATGAGTGTAGTGGTGAGTAACAGCAGTGCTCCTTTATTAAGAAGTATTCCACTGTATAGATACATTACAGTTACTTACTCATCTGTTGATGGATATTCGGTTATTTTCAGTTCAGGTGGTCATGAATAAAGTTGCTATAGACGTTCCTGTACAAGTTTTAATGTAAACACAACTTGTAATTCTTGTTAGGTAAATACCTAGAGTAGGATTGGTGGCTCATAAGGAAAGTATCGTGTTTAACTTCATGAGGAATTGTCAAACTGTTTTCCAAAATGGTTCTACCATGTTAAAGTCTCACCCGTAGGGTACAAAAGTTCCAGTTGCTTCTCATTATTGCCAGCACTTGGTATGGTCAGTTTTCATTTGTTTGCCATTTTAATAGGTATGTAGGAGTATAGCCACATTTTTAAATGTTAAAAAAAGATGAAATTATTTTTTATAATATATTTTATTTAACCCAGTGTTTCCAAAATAGTATCATTCCCACATGTACTCTTGAGATAGCACATGGTCAAAGCAAATGGTTAGTTTCATATGGTATATATGGTACTTAGTGTGATAGTACTCAACTAAACTTAGGACGGTCATGTCTATACTGAATCGAGACCTGGTATCTAGTTGAATTTTTCTCTTTTCATTGAGTTTTATCAGTGTCGAGGAAACTCTATTTTGAGTAGCTGCTTTCAGCCCACAGGATCAGTTTATAGTCCAGATAAAGAAACACGTTGAATAATAGCAGGGATCTGCCTAGCAGGTGTCTAAATTCTATCATTGAGAGCAGAAATCATATTTCTGCCTTACAGTCAGTCTCAGATTCAGTGCTGAAAGTAGAGGAAAACCTCAAGGCAATTCATATAAAGCAAAGGTTAAGAAGAACACAGTGAGGAGAGAAGACCTAGGGGTCAGTCCAGTGTTCAGGCCAAAAAAGGAAGGACTGAGAGAGACATTTGGAGTGAGGGAAAGGGGGAAGCATTGCTCAAGTTTAGAAAGCAAATATGCCATCAGAGAGAGACAGAGAGCAAGCCAGCCCCCTCAGAAGACCAGGAGACAGTATCAGCAGATGAGTCCAAGCCAGAAGCAAAGTTTGAACAGAGATGTTAGTGATCAGGGGCTGGAAGAATCTGAAAAGAAGCCAGACTTCTTATCCTATTCTTGGTTCCATTCCTAGGACTCACAAAGACCCACTTGTACATGTTGTTACACCAAAGATCTCTTCTTGAGAGGGACTTGACAAAGACACTGAAAAGCCACACCAGTTCTCAAGACCAAAGGGCATAGGGGTAAAAATTAGTTGGAAGTTCATCTGAAATAAAGGGAGATAGTAGGCCATGCATAGACAACAGCATTAAAATGTGTACTACAAAAGCCATTTTTATAGATTTCAATGATAGACCTACTACCAGAAAGGCAGCTGAGCAGGCCCACCATAATGCTTCTGCTGCAGTTCAAGTTATGACTCGTCCAACTGGATCGTAAGAGAGCAAAGCCTGTTGGAGAGAGAGGATGCTTAGGGTAACCATATAATTTATTGAGACTGCAAGGAGTTGCTAACAATGGGACACCAGATAATAGACATAATTTGTAACAGTCCTGGGCAAATTAGAGCAAACAGTTACCCTAGGATGTTTTATCACTGTTAAGTACTGAATTCATCCCCCGAAAACTCATGTATTGAAGCCCTACCACTCAGTGTGAATATATTTGGAGACAGAGCTTTTTAAAAATGGTAATTAAGATTAAATGAGTTCATAAAGGTAGAAATTCTTGAGGGTGGGACTGTAATCCAATAGAACTAGTGTCCTTATAAGGAAAGGAAGAGAGACCAGAGATCTTCCTCTCCATATGTGACAAAGAACAGGCTTTATGGTGACACAGTGAAAAGGCAGCTGTCCACAAGTTGGGAAGAGAGGTCTTACCAGAAACCAACTCTGACAGCATCTTGATCTTTAACTTTCAGCTTCCAGAAATGTGAGAAAATACATTTGTTGTTTAGAGCTCCCATTCTGTACATTCTGCTATGGCAGACCAAGACTAAGCTGACTAAGACAATCACAAAATCAAAATCTTCATTTCTTTGACTAGAGCTACACACTGAGTAGAACAAATGTGAATCAGGCTAATTTTGCTGGCTGCTGCCTGACATGTCCTAATTTCAGAGGAATACCACTGAAGTGGCTCTAGAATTGGAATGAAAACATCTTGAAGATCTGTTTCTAAATAAGGCATTCTGTTTGTGTTTAGGTGGGGCTTCTCTTAAAAATAAAAATCCAAGCAATATCAAACATTCTTAGCATAGAGTTATGGCTATTCAGTCCAAAGCTATGCACAGAAAGAGTCAGAATTTGAAAGGCAGCACAGAGGGAGAACAGTGGTAAACTGCTTTGACTTCGTTCAAATCAAAGCCCACCTCTTTTGAAAGTGGAAAGGCCGTGTGTTTCTGTTTGGATAACAACATTTATTCCTTTAGCATTTGTTATGTGTGTCCTCTATGCCAAACATCATACCAGGTAGAAGGGATGTAAAATGAGAAAGATACATCCGCTCTGTTTAAATCCATTCAGGTACACTCATATGATAGAATATCATAATGTTATTTAAAACAATTTATTGACATGGTAAAATGTTTATGATGGTGTTAAATATATTAAAAAGCAAGCTTCAGACCAATTTGTATACTATTTTGAGTGTGTAAATGTTTATAAAACTCTAAATATTATAAATTTAAATGTATACATTGAAAGTTTCTGCTAGCATACACACAAGTCTGTTACTGATTATATCTGGAGTGTAGAATTGGGACTGGAAATAGGGAGGAGAGATTGACTTAATTTCACTAAATACCATTTATAGGTGGTCCCTGACAGGGTTAATTAATTCAGTCTAATTACAAAGGAGATGAGTAAAAATAAGTGAAATAAAGCATTCCAGGTGCTATAATAGAAATAAACATAGAGTTAGACCAGGATATAAAGGAGTGTTCATTTTCATATGGAATGATCAGGAATAACTTTTTAAGGGGAAGTAATTTGTGAGCTAAGTTTTGAAAAGTGGATGATAAAGGGAGCAAGGAAGCCAAACATCTCAAGGAAGAGAGAACTAGAGCTATAAAACATTTTAGAATGTTACAGGATCTGCAAGTGGTCCTCTATACCCACTCTAGTCAGCCAAATATCTGGGGCATAGTGCAGGGATTATGCCCCAATCTCATCAACTTTATCCATGGCAGAGTTGATGAGAGAGGTAATCATAAGCAAATCTAAAATTTTGTGAACATGTTGAGATGGGCAGATCACTTGAGGTCAGGAGTTTGAGACCAGCCTGGCCAACATGGTAAAACCCTGTCTTTACTAAAAATACAAAAATTAGCTGGGTGTAGTGGTGCATGCCTGTAATCCCAGTCACTCGGGAGGCTGAGGCAGGAGAATCACTTGAACATGGGAGGTGGAGGTTGCAGTGAGCCAAGATCACATCACTGTACTCTAGCCTAGGTGACAGAGTGAGACTCTGCCAAAAAAAAAAAAAAAAAAAAAAAAGAGAGAGGAAGGAAGGGAGGGAGGGAGGGAGGGAGGGAGGGAAGTTTGAATAGGAACAGTTTGAAATAGTACAGGAAAGATCAGCCATCAGAGACCTGGGAAGAGATTTGACTATTATGAGATCATGGTTACCTCTCACAGTGTTTAGTGAGTTGAAGAATGACAGACATCTTGGGCAGTGTTGGTAAACAACAGTGCCACAAGGTGGTTGATCACATTGGGAGGTTAAGTCTGAGGTAGCCTGAGACACAAAATGAGATATTAGGTTGCCTTTAAGTCATATGTAGACTGGTAGTTGGTTAGTCATCGTTCTCAGGCTTGGAATGGAACTTTGCATAGGAAGTTGCTGGGGAGGAGGTTGACCTTCAGCTCAAACCTCTGCAGCCCAAGTGAGTGGGCCTGTTACAGCTTCATAGCAGGCAACAAAGAAGCTTTGAGCATCTGGGGGAAAGGGCCCCGATGGCCGCAAGGCTAGAAGCAGCCAGGGTAAAAGAGCCCTTGAATAAAATAATTATCTTTTGAGAGTTTCACAGGTAATTAAAAACTTCTCCCCTGTAAGGACATTTCTAGGGATGAACATCTAAATATTTTCATGTCTGGTTCTATTCAGAGCTATTATTCCCTGTTAATGGCCCCTGGTGTGCTTATTCAAATGTCCTATTGAATTCACTTTTGCTTTAAAGGTTAAGAACTAGGCTTTGGCATCAGGTCAATCTGGGCTCAGATCCTGGGTTTGTCACTTGGTTAGGTTACGGGATTTATCTAAGCCTTCACTGTACTACCACAAATTGAAGAGAGTATGTGAATTACCTCCTGAGTGTTGTTTAGAATTTCCATTGAGAGATAGTATTTAAAGGCCTTAGCATAAAGTCATGCAGAAAGTAATGACCTTAAAGGTGAAATAAAGCTAGATTTATTTTATTATTATTTTAAGAATTTATCATTTCATAATTGTATCTGACAAGTTTTGCTCTTCCATAAACTCATTGTAATTTTTTTCAGGTGCTCTAAAGATAATCCTGAATTTTAATAAATATTACTTATGGTAAACTGTCTGAAATCCTTTTGGCTATAAATATTATTTTTTATCAAATAACAAAACACTAAATGGATATAGAAAATCTTCTATTTTCTATGACTCGATACTCATAGTGAATTTTTATATTATGCTCACATTAGATGTATTTGAAATATCACTGTGATGATTTGTCTCAATATAGTAGAAAAAGCTAGTTTCACTTTGAGGTTAGATAGGCTGGCTCTGATTCCTGAAACTGCTACTTATTAATTTTATGGCCTCATGCAAGAGACTCCAAACTAATAAGCGCTAAGTTATATTGGGCATTTAGCACATACTAGTGCATTCTTAACTTGATTCTTACAATACACACCTGAAAATAAGTACTAATAATTCCATTTTATGAGAACTAAATGTAGAAGGGGATAGAAACAAACATGATTTGCCCAACATTGCCAGTAGGGAATGCATTTGAACCCAGGTCTGTGAGGATGTGAACCCAGGTCTGTGAGGATGTGAACCCAGGTTTTTGAGACTATAAAACTCCTACTCTTCACTCTAAGTTATGTGCTGTGGCAACCTTTCGTCAGTAAAATGAAACTAAAGAAACTTATTTTGAAGAGTTATTATGAAGACTGGTGATAACCTATGTCATTTTCACGTGGTAAATATTCCATAAATGTTAGTGATTTTTAAATTCTCACTCATGTGAACCATAGTAATTTAAAATGGAAAAAAACTGATATTTTGAATCTTTTAATATATTCATAGATTTCCAAATTATCTGGCAATAAAATACATAACATGGACAGAATCAGTACTGAGAAACTGCAAGAATGTCATATGCAGTGAAGCTTCTGGTTTTCAATAGGGAAAAACTGGTAGAACCACCATTTAGATCTTTACAAATAATGGGCAGTATCTAATGTTCAGATTTCTACCAAATGGCCAATTTTACCCAATGTTTGTGGGTATGTGTGTGAAATATATAATACCTCCCAGTTCAGTTAGAATTTTAATCAACAAAGAATTTGTGTTCTTTTAAAGATGCCTTTTTATTCAATAAAAAATCAAAGTATGTTCTCAATGTTTTGTTAAATTCAATACTCCCTGCATGACCTGCCCTCTAACTTACCATTTTATTCTTCTTTTTGTCTTAATTTTTGCCAGTTCTCCTTTAGTGAACTCAAAGAGCACTTTACATGAAAGCAAAGAACATAACATTTTCAAACACATCAAACTATGCCAAATAAGATGCAATCTGTTATACATATTTCAAATGGCAAGTAACTATTAGGATTGCTGTGTTTGACTTCAGAAATTGAAAAGAAATAACTAAACTCATATATTTTATCTTACACCAAATAGTTCAAAGAACTGTGATGATAAATGAGCCATTCCCCAAACTCTAAGTCTTCAGGTTGAATCACTGTTAAATTATCCAAACTAATAGAGAGGAGCAGAGGTGCAGGGCATTGGATGAGTTCAGTCCACTTCACAGCTGCTGCTACCACTCCCTCAGAGCTGGCCTCTCATGGCCAATACCTAGCCTTTCCATTGAGAATCCTGTCTCTTCAGCCCTACCTGTATTGGCCTGTTTCACCCACACACTTTCCTGTGAGACAAATAAAAACACAAGCATTATTTAAGTTTACATCTTGCTCAAGGAGTGAAATAAGTTAAGCCTCAATTCATGTATAATTTTGGACTTAATTTACCCCCATCAATCAAAGATATGTATTCTCCTTGATGACTACTCAACATACTACTAGTAGGAAACATAATATTTACTTGAAGTTAGAACTTCCATTTTAAGTTATACTAAAAGGCTCTTTTACCCTCCAGAAGTACCTTCCCTTCTTTATCCTTCCTTCCTTCTCCCTTTCCCCCTTTTTCTCTTTCTGAAATATGGGCATGAATCTACTTTACAAAGAAGAAAAAAATCTTGAAATATTATTTTTTATTGTATAAAACCAATACACCAAATATTTGTTCATTGCTTTAAAAATGTTCTTTCTTCCTTTCCTCCCTCCTTTTTCCTTTCTTCTTTTTCCCTTTCCCCTCTTTCTTTTTCCTATTTCTTCTTTCTTACCCTTTCTGCCTGTCTCCCTGTCTGCACTTTATTATATGTGTAGTGTGAAATGCTACATAAACATAAATAAATGATAAGGCAGGATCTCATCAGGAAATTCATAATCCTACTGGCCTATTGACCAGTGAATTTAGCTTATTCAGTAAAACCTGGTCAAGGATACCTTAAAATTATATTTTAAAGCAATGAATGAATGCTTGGTTTATTCATTTTATCCAGTAAGTAAAATAAAGAATATTTCAAGATTTTTTTTTCCATTGTAAAGTAGATTCATGCCCATATTTCAGAAAGTGGCATATTCTCAAAAAGTGACAATTTTCTTCAAATTATAGGGTTCCTGTTAAGGAAACAAGGAAACTAAACGGAGAAAATGACTTGCCTCACATAGCTTTTATTAGGCAGTAAAGAGGTACTTTAATCAGGGAGAAACTGTTATTTTTCTATTACTTTCATAATGGACATGCTGACATTGAAATGCTGTATTTCTCTCCACTCTAGCTATGCTTTAAGCAGTGTTAAGCTACTGCTTTTGCATCACTAGTACTTAAGGTTATGATTTCATCAGGACATCTTTTATTGCAAAGCAGTCTCAAATGAAATTCAGGAGAAATGAGCTAAACCTAAGATGCTGTTGGTTTGCCAAGGCCAATCTTCTGCTCACAAAATTCAAGTGCCACTTGTCTTTGTAATTGCAAGCATAGGGATATATCTTCCCTCATTTAGAAGCACTCACATAGTACTAGATTATTATCAGGCAAGAGAGCATTTGAATCTTAAATGATCACTGATCCATATTAACTGTGCAATTTGTTATATAGTAATTTGGTGAGGGGGTCAAGTAGCAAATAGATTTTGGGTTTCTCTTTATTCAAGTTGACTGCATAAAAGAGAGTTCAAATCTTACTGTTCTTTCTACAAAGGCAAATATGCTATGATTTTTTTAAAGGCATACTTCATTTGAATATAAATAAATTATTCAGTTTTGACCTTTTTTTTTTGTTTTTGGTTTTTAGAAAATGCTAAGCAGCTTTTAGAGATCATTATGTTATGATTGGCAAGAGGACAGGCATCAAATGGAAAAAGAAAGCAAGTATTCTCAACAAAGAAGATTGATAGTGTATTAGTCCCTTTTCACAACGCTATAAATAACTACCCAAGATTGGGTAATTTATGAAGAAAATAAGTTTAGTTGATTCACAGCTCCATTGGCTTTACAAGAAGCATGACTGGGAGACCTCAGGAAACTTACAGTCATGGTGGAAGACAAAGCATGGGCCTTCTTCACATGGGGTTGGGAAAGAGAGAGAGAAGGTGCACCAGGGGGAAGTGCCACACACTTTTAAACAACCAGATCTCATGAGAACTCTATCAGGAGACAGCACTAGGGGGATGGTGCTAAACCATTAGAAACCTCCCCAGTGATTTAATCACCTCCCACTAGGCCCCACTGTCAACACGTGGGGATTCCAATTAGACAGGAGATTTGGGTGGGGACACAAAGCCAAACCATATCAGACAGTGAGGGTGGGAGACTGACTTTATATTTAATTTGAAATAAATAATCATGGGCATTGATGTAAGCCAGTGCTTTCACGATGCTAAATTATCTTCTTTATTTTTTGGTTTCTGCTTTCTCTGATGAAGCTGGAGTCGAAAATGTTTACTCTGAAAAAATAATCTAAGCCTTTCTTCAGATGAATTGTAGACAGGCCATTAGAAGTTTTCCTTGAAAAAAGATGTGAAACAAAACAAAAACAAGAAGCAATCTGCAAGAGTTTGACACAAGCCTAGCTAAGAGCATCTTCGCCGTTTTTTTTTCTTCTTAATCTCAGGAAAAAAAACTGAGTTTTGTTTCATCAACTTAGGATTTTAGAAAAAACATCTAATTAAGATTGGATAAGAGCAGTTAATTAAGCAACTTTGGACCACATCTGTATTTGTGAACAACCTTTATTATATCAGTATGCATATATAGTAAGTGGCCTCTGAATATTGCATTTCAAATATAGAAATTAATAAATTCATGTTACTTTAGTCAGCAATTACATAATATTTAGCAACACTCATTAATACAGTTTTTAAGACTCACATAAAATGTAAGACAATATTGATTGCAAGACCCATTATTATTTTATGAACCACTAAGACAGAAACTCTGCCAAATAAAATATGACACAAGGCATTTAAAAATGTTTTGTTATGTATTAATTTTTCACACAAGCCTCTTATTGCTTGGAAATTACATCCATCTATTTTAAGAATTTTGATAGTTTCTCCTGACTTTTGTTGAGTTGCCTAGCATGAGTCAAGCAATCCCTTTACACATTCCGCACAAAGAGAATGTAACATAGCATTATATATTCACAAGCATCTTCCTTTCTTTGATCTCATAAAGTACTCGGGTGTTTTACAAGAAAATATGGAATTTAGGTTGTCCTTACAACAATGAATATTTGCTTCCCTCTCTTCTTTCTCTATGTTTTTCCACATAAAGAAAAACTTTTGTTTCTACACTGAAATGCCATGTGATCTTTAATGTATTTTAAATAGCTCAACACTACTCGACAAGGGTAGTATTGACTATGATGATAAAGTCAGAAATATGAATACCTATGACCCAGCTCATTCATGTAGGAATGAAAAATATGACATGATTGTTGTCTGGTCAAAAACAACTATAAGCACCATAAATTTTAAGATGCATTCTTATTTTAGAGATTTATAAACATAACTGAAAAGAAATGTGTCTTAAGATAATGAAAAGATAACTTTTATATTTATATTTATAACAGTATATATTCACATAAAGTAAAAGGCATATATTTTATAAGTATACTAATGAGTACTCTGGGAGCTTGGATGTACAAAGGAGAGAGCCACAAAAATGCAGTCTGAGCCACCAGGAGATTTTAGTGTTTGAAGCCCTAAAGCACTTTTTGCAAACTCAACTCTGTAAAGATATGCCCATATAAAGGGGCAATCGTGTATAAAACAGAGTGCTGATACTTTGCTAAAAATATCAGGGTGAAAAAATATTGAGGCAGAAATCTTGAAAGAAACCGGCAGTATGGGGAAATAATAATTACTTGTTATCAATCAGTAAGGAATAAACAATAGGAACGAGTCTAGTTATCACAGTTCCTTAAGGAATATAGTCTTGAGTAGGGATCAGAAAACTTTATGAAGAGCCAGATGATAAATAGTTTAAGCTTTGTTGGCCACACACCTTCTCTGTTAGATATTTTTCTTGTTTTTATTTTGACCACTTTTTAAAGTTGTAAAAACCATTCTTAGCTGGGGCAGCCATATGGTTTGGCTCTGTATCCCCACCTGAACTCACCTTGAATTGTAATAAGCCCCACGTGTCATGGGAGAGACGCGGTGGGAGGTAATTGAATAATGGGGATAGGTTTTTCCTGTGCAGTTCTTGTTTGTGTGAAGAAGTCTCACGAGATCTGATGGTTTTATAAAGGGCAGTTCCCCTGCACGTGTTTTCTCTCTTGCCTGCTACTATGTAAGAGGAGCCTTTCACCTTCCACCATGATTGTGAGGCCTCCCCAGCCACATGGAACTGTGAGTGCATTAAACCTCTTTTTCTTTATAAATTACCCCGTCTCGGGTATGTCTTTATCAGCAGTGTGAAAGCGGACTAATACAGGCAGTAAGAGGCTGTGGGCTGGATTTGTTTCTCGGCTTGCGGTTTACAAACCCCTGGTTTGCACTAGTGGTTGTCAAATTTTAGCATGCATAAGGGCTTCCTGGAGGGCTTTCTAACACAGATTGCCATTCCCAGAGCTTCTGATTCAGAAGGTCTAGGATAGAGCCTGAAAACTTGCATTTTTAACAGGTTCCTAGTTGATACTGATGCTGTGTATGCAGAAACCACACTTGGAGAATCTCTGGTCTAGTAGTGAAAAGCAGCTTTGGAGTAGAGTAGATTTGGATCCTCACCCTGTCACTAACCATCTATGAGAACTTGGGTAGCTGAACTCTACTGAATCTTGGCTTCCTCAGCTGTAGAATGGACAGCAAAGGGACCTACACAAGTTTAACCTCACGATTAAGATTCACCAGTAAGATCTGTGGAGCACGTAGCACCGTGCTCGGAACACAGTGATTGCTACATACATGTTAACTATTAATCATCCCAGATGGAAGACCATTTTGAGGAACCCAAATTGGAATGAAGAAAAAAGTTTTATTATTTCACCCTCCATCGATGTATTTGGGGTGAGAAAAAATATCAGTGAGAAAGTTAAAAAGGGAAAATGGAAGTAGCAATATAGGCATCATTGAAAAAGTTACCAGGTTCTTTTACTTGTGAAAAGGCATGGCATTTTCCTGAAGATGGATTCCTGGGATAAATGGCTAGATTTGTAGCCCATGGGCATGCCTTGTGACGAGCCATGTACCAGGCTGCTCAAGAAGTGAAACAGCTGGGAGGCTCTTCTACACTAGAAGCGTGGGACTCATTTCTAGTGACGGCACATGTGATAAACATCAACAGCTGTTGATGTTTCCTTGTTTTAAAGTCTCAGCCACTCAGAGGGTACTTGAGCAATGCCTCTTGCTACCTGGTGCAGCTGTTAGATAGTTGCGAATGCACCCTCTAGATCTGTTTGGGGTTGATTCCTGCTGGGTAATAATGCAACAAAACTGATTTCTCCTTGGACGTAAACAACTCAGCTATCAAAGGCACATTTGGGAGTTGGAATACTATTCACCTCTACCAAGACACAGATAAAAGTTAAGGAAGCTGTCCTCCTCTCGAATGTGCCTGGTACGTAATATATGCTTGTCACTAACAATTGTGGAATTAACAATGCTCCTAGCCCCTAATAAATGGTGCCTATTTGCAGATCACCTTTAAAAGACTCATGGTAAAGCCAGTGGTCCGCTTGTCTTGCCTTAGGCTATTTCTATCACAAGAATGTCCATCTTCTAAGACAAGCTTTTCCTTATCTAATGATGGATAAAGGAGCTCAGACGTTGGTCAGATAGGCCTGGACATGCATTATGAATCTACAGAAAGATTTTAGCGAATCATAGAACTTCTCTAAACATCAGTTTCTTCTGCAATCTCTAATTGGTTTCATGCTTTACTCTTGCGTTTGTAAAATCCATCATTCAGAGTAAAATTTTGAAAAGCAAATCACATCACTGCCCACTTAAGACCCTTCTGTGACTTCAGTAACTCTAGAATTTCATACAAACATATCAAAACCCAAAGCCTCAGTATTTGAACTGTGATCTGTAGGATCACCTGGGAGCAGAATTGTATTCTCTTGTACAGACCTTCTGAGGCAGTTATTGGTTTTTAACAAGATCGTTATGTAATTCATATGTGTATTAAAGTTTGAGAAACAGTGGCCTATAAGGCCCTTCTAACTTTCCCATGAGTCTCACTTTATCTTCAGCTAGTCAACCTCTCATTCATTACACTGCGTGTACTCTTCTTCTGTCCGAGAATGCAAGAGGCTCAGGGCCTTTGCTCTCTGCCTAAAATGTCCAGCTCCAAGATTGGCTCCTGGCCAGTCCCTCCTTATCATTTGAGTTTGAGATTAAAATGTTACTTCCTCAAAAATCACCATCCATCCCTTTGTCTGGTTTTAATTTTGCTTTTCTATTGTATGCCTCCACCTTACCAGAATATAAGAGCTGGAAAAGGTGGGATCTGATCTGTCTTGTTTATTGCTCTATCACTAGTACATAGAACAGTACCTGATATATAGTATATAGTCAATAAATAATTTTTAATAAATCAAGAAATTATATTTACCTCTCAAGATTGTTTTGGAGATTCAGTGATAGATTATCTAAGAAACATTAGCACATCTTTGTTGATTACTCAGTGTTAGCTCCCACCCTTTCCCTTCTTCCTCTCTTCTTTGCCTGTATAGTATTGATACGCAGTGATGCCTAGGTTGTGTAGGTCATCTCTGTGATAATTGGAAACCCTCTATTCCACAGTCTTAAGAGAAAGTCTAGCAGTTCCATTATTCATTGACTTCTCTGAACATCAATTTCATCTGCAATCAATCCCTAACAGTTTCTCCATGAGTCAGAAGCACAGTTAAGAAAAGGGATGGTCAAAGAGAGAATAGATTGAGTACTTAGTCTGCCAGATAGAGATGGAACTGCATCCTTTACCTGCCTCAAGCTGGCCCTGGTTCTTGTAAAGATTGTTCTAACAGGAATATGCAGTGTGAGTGATAATGTAAATACAAATTTGAGTGCTGAGAGTCGTAACCTATGCAGTTCATTTAATTTTCTGAACTTCTGGTTGCGAGAATATGAAACAATTTGTGACAAATATAGGCAATTACCTATCCATGCCAAATAAATATTTAAAATACTTCACTTTTAGTACCATAGAAATAGGAAAATGCTAGAGGTTTAGAATTGAGGGAATGGGAAAAGCCAAAAGATCCGTGAAACTTCTGGAAATGAGTGAAGTGGTGCACCTGTGAGAAACAGTTTGGAGGTAACTTTGTAGTAGCAAGAGCTTTGGCTTCAGAGTCAGATGGACACAGGTTGGAATTGTTTAGCAATAGTTAACTGTGAAATATTACTTAACTACTTAGTATCTCTGGCCCTTGGTATTCTAATCTGTAAAAGGTAGAAAATACAAATACTCAGCTCACAGAGCCAAAATAAATGAGATCTGTGTGTCAGCCTCTCAGTGCACATGACAGGCAAAGCACCTGACACAGTCTCTAATCAAGACATGTTTGTAATTGTTACAGTTATTGGAAGTCGGGGGCGGATGGACCCAGCGCTGTCATGTTCATTCTGTTTCCCCACAACCACCATAACAAATATGTGTATGTATCTTTAGTGTTTTTTGAGACTGAGTCTTGCTGTGTCACCCAGGCTGGAGTGCAGTGGCGCTATCTTGGGTCACTGCAACCTCCGCCTCCTTGGTTCAAGCGACTCTTCTGTCTCAGCCTCCTGGGTAGCTGGGATTACAGGCATGTGCCACAATGTCCACCTAACTTTTGTATTTTTAGTAGAGACGGGATTTCAGCATGTTGGTCAGGCTGGTCTCGAACTCCTGACCTCGTGATCCGCCCGTCTTGGCCTCCCAAAGTGCTGGGATTTTCAGGCGTGAGCCACCGTGCCCGGCCGTAAATGTCTTTCAAATGCCCCTATCTTTCCTTTTTATACCCTCACACATCCTTCTGTCCTTTTGTACTTATTTCCTTCTTCTGGAAAGATTTCTCGGACTACTATTTGGATGGGTCAGAAACACAGAAATGGAAATAGTAAAAGAGGGAAGGGGCCAAGCTGACAAAAAAAAAAATCATACAAGTTTCTCCTCTTGTATCAGGTTTCATTGCTGTAACCTGATAAATTGGCTTCCTCTGGAAGTGGATCTCACTTAGAACAACTACACATCTGTGAAAGCAATGAAGGAGAAGAATGAGACTAGATGGAGAAAAATTGTATCTACATTGCAATCAGATTTCTGTGCTTGCTATATTAACTGCAAGAATAATTCTTCCCTTATCTAGCAAACTAAAATGAGGTTAATATTCCACATGATTGTACTTGAAAAATTAAACTATAGTGTAGCAGAGATGGAATAATTTAACCAGCATCAGAAGAAGTATATAATTTATATTATGTAGGACAATGCACATTGAGATTTATTCTAATGAAATATGTGATTTTTTTTTTCTTCTGTCATCTAAGATAGTTTTAATTATGCTGGTGGCAATGTCCAAATTAACTTTTCTCCTTGAGATTCTGTAACTCTATTTTTGTTTATTAAAATGATAATGAGTAACATAATGAATATCTTCTCTTATTACCACTCCTCATGGACTTTAAATCCTACACAGTTTATTTCTCATTTAGCTGTAGAGCTAGGAGCTATATAAAATATGGCATTTATTATTCTTCCAAGCAGCTGACATAAATACTGGCAAATAATCTGTTTTATAAAGAAAGAAATGTGCAGGAATTACCATTAAAAGCAATTTACTTGTAATCTAACCGCCACATTTTCCAAGCAAGTCAAGAAACATAATTGCCCAAATACACAAGTTAGTGATAGAGCCAGGAGTATAGCTGAGCTCTCTCTCACCTGAAGCTTTTTCCAAGCTCTTACCATGACACTGTATTGATTCTTTTTACATACTTATGTATTATAACTTGAATGAAAAATACTGAAGACTCCAGGATTTTAAGCTTGAATTCCTGGTAGCTTGCCCCAGGCCTGGGATTGATTCTAAAACCTGCTAAAGTATAAACCAATAATAATCACTAAATCTCTTAAGAAGAAGAAAAGTGTGCCATGAACAGCTTTATCCAACAAGCAATATTAGTTCCCTGTTGCTACTGTAACAGGTTACCATAAATGTGTGTATTTAAAAAAAATTATTTTTTGACGTTGTTATGGTTAAAAAGCCCCAAATAAGTCTCAGTGGGCTAAAATCAGCCAGATTTTGAAGGTCTATGGGAGAAACCATTTCCTTGGCTCACCCAGCTCCTAGAGGCCCCCTGCATTCCTTAGCTTATGGCCTGGCATGACTCCAGTCTCCTCTTCTGCTGTCACATTTTCTCCTCTGACTCTCATCCTCCTGCCTTCCTCTTATAAGAACCTTATTACATTGTGCCCACTTATATGATCTGGGATTATCTCCCCATCACAAGACCTTAAATTTAATCGCAAAAAGAAACCCTTCTGTAATGAAAGATAGCATATTTACAAATGCTAGGGAATATCTTTCAAGAGCCATTATGCTGCCTATCACATAAGAATACTATAAGTCTATCAATGTTGTGCCTTGACCTGAATCACCCCCTTACAAATATGTGCTGTAATTACTGATGTAGGGGAAGATGGAAGCAGTTCACATGTGTTTCCCCACCTCCATTCATTCTGTAATCTCACAATGAAAGAGCTATCTCTAAGAAATGTCACCTAAAGTTTAACCTTAAAGTTAAATCAGCAATTCCCATCTGTAAGTTTTATTTGTCTTTGTCACATTTTCTAGGGCATTTGAGATTGCTCCTGTTCTACTCTGCAAAACCTGGAAAGGGTTGGGTATGACTATTCAAACATGAATGTCTTCTGTAGACAACTGAGGTGATAGCAAAAAAAAAAAAAAAAAGGAAAAATGGCTGTCAAAAGAGATTGCAGACTTTCTTAACTAGGCACAGCCTGAGTGCCTGCATTACATGCTCAACACTCAGAGCTGTCAAGAAAGAACTCATGTATCCCAAAGCTCACCACACATTCTATATGCAGTATCATTTTTAAAAAATCTTTTAAGCACAAAGAGCTATTCAGGAACTCAACATGAATTTATTAAATGTTGACTTTCTCCCAGACATTGGCCTATATTCTAGGATAAAAAAGTGAATCAGGCATAGTATCTATCTTAAAAGAATATATTGTTCAATGCAGTGGTTTTTAATGAATTAATCAGCATCACCTGAAAAGTTAAGAGAACTGCAAATTCTTGGGCCTCCTTCAAGACCTACAGAGTCAGAAACTCTGGGGATGAAGCCCAGTCATTTTTATTTCAGTAAGACCTTCAGGTGATTCAAATGCATACTAGCTTGAGACTACTGGGCTCATAAGTGAGCTAGAAACAGAAATATATTACACCATAATGTAATCAATGTTTTAATAATGAGGTTGCATATGTGATGTGGAAATATAGTAAGGCAGTTACTGGGAAAATTACACAGGGTTTACATCCAAGGTAATGTGCCACCTGGAAGGGTGAGTAGGGGGCTTTCTTAGGTTGTCCTTAGAATCTTGATATGCTTTGAAATTGTTGAAGTTCAACATGGCTGATCTACATTGTGTGTGGGTAGAGTAAGGATAGACAAACCTAGGAGTTACAAAGGAGTTAAGTTTTGAAGGCTAAAATTAATGGCATGATCATATTTTCTTTTTAGTTAGAAGACTCTAGCACCAATATGAATCAGAGAAGATAGATATCTGTGGTAAGAATATCAGATAAGAGCCTGGAATAAAATCAAAATGACTAACAAAAAAGGCCTTAACTATGGGGGTGTCTAATAATTTTTCTAAAATTTTAGAAACAAGCAGCAAAATTAAAATAATTTTAAAGTGTACACACATATAAACAACAGTTTCCTAAACTTGGTTTATCATGTATCCATCCATTCATCTATTACTATAGCCAATCACCCATTAATTTTATTTTTTATCTATCACAAAGTAAATTGAAAGCACCACTTGCCTTTTCACTGCATACATTAGCATTCATATTATTCTCCAGAGCTTAATATTTGTATACAATTTTATCTTTTGTAGTATCATTTATGTACAATAAAATGCAAAAATCTTAAATGTACATTAGCTACATTTTGACAAATGCCTATAACTATTTAACTTCTATGAAGATAGAAAACCTTTCCTCACTCCAGAAAATTCTCTCATTCCACTGCCCAGTCATTCCCTATATTCTACCCCAGAGACAAACACTGCCTTGATATTTTTTTGACTATTAGTTTGGGCTACTCTAGGAATTTATATAAATGATATTATACAATATATACTCTGTGCAAAGTGTGTTCCACTCAGTATGTTTTTGAGATTCATCTGTGTTGTGCATATCATTAGCACATTCCTTCTTATTGCACAATAATAATCCTTTGTATGAGTAATTATAACACAGTTTGTTCAAACATTGTTGTAGTGTTGGACACCTGAGCTGTTTCTAGTGTCTGGTTAGTACTAATTAAGTTGTCTGTGAGCATTCTTATACAAATCTTTTATTTTTTAAGGGTGGACATTGTAAGAGTTAAAGAGGAAAGAAACATGAAAAGTAGCCGAACAGTCAAAGACACATTTGTTATGGAGGATAAACCTGAGAGGGGCTTCAGGAGCATTCTGTCTTACAGACTAAGAGTATTTAAGTGTTCAGGGGCAAGAGGGCTTATCACAGACTTGGAATGTTTGTCATGGAGAAGTTTATTGTGGGGTTGGAATGTCTCTGGTCGGAGGGGAGATTATCTCAGAGCTGGCATGTCTCTGGTTGGGGAGGGATTTATCTTAGGGTTGGAATGTTTCTAGTCGGAGATGTCATTTGTGGTTTATGGTCATGCTGGCATTAGCCATTAGGCTGATGCCCTTTGGGTTGGATTTAGGTGGTTTTTGATCAAGGAGAACTTTAAAATTGTGGTGCTTGTCCAAGATGGTGATGTTCCTGCTCTGTCAGGTATACATTATGTTTTATAAGAAAGTATCAAATAATGTTTCAAAGTTATTGTACTGTATTTACACTCCCACCTAACAATGTATGAGGATCCTAGTTACTCCATATCCTTACCAGCATTTGTATTTGTCAGTCTTTTAGGTTATAGCCATTCTGAAGGGTACTGTAGAGGTATCTGTTTGTGGTTGTAATTTGCATTTTCCTAAAGAGAAATGAGATTGAGCATTTCTTCATATGCTTATTGATCATTTGCATATCTCTTTTTGTGAAGTTTCTTCTCAAAACTTTGGCCCATTTTTATCAGGTTGTTTGTCTTTTAATCTTAGTTGTAAGAGTTCTTTATATATATTATACTAGACATGAGTCCTTTGACAGATGTATATTTTGTGATGCTTAATAACTTGAGAGTAAGCATATTTAATAAATCTTAGTATTGGCTGCCTAAAGTTTAGTGAGGTAAAATTTGAGATTGTAGAGAAATTGAGGAGGAAAGCATTCATGATCACTTAACACTTGCCATGTGGACAAGAAAACAAAAACTAAACTTTTTTTCTTGTTCTTGACCAACACAGTGTCACTGCAGATAGAATGGAAACAAATTTCTGAGGCAAAATACCAAGAATCTGATCACTGTATAGATGATGGAAACTATGGAAATGGAACATTTGAGTAACATTCTAGATTACTAGCTCATAAGAATAGGTGGGTTCAATTATAACAATACAAATAAAGAAGTAAATATAATGAGTTTGGTTTGAGACTTGTTATATTTGAGATCAATTCAGATATAGATATCTGAGGAGGTGTATAGATGTCTAATGGGGAGTTGGATTTAAAGGTCTAGAATTCCTTATGAGAGAGCTATTCCCCTCCTCATTTGACAGATTAAGAATTTGATGTCCTAGAGAGGAAGAGAAACTATCAAAATCTCAATGGCAGATCTAGGTCTAGATCCATGTTTCTTGCTCCTTTGTCTTGTATTTTCCCTACCAGGCAACCCACAGATGGCATTCCCACAGCTGAAGTCAGAATATTAGTGCAGAAACAAAATTTTATTTGGTAAACTTTTAAATCTTTTCCCCAAAGAGCAGAACACCATTGGGAAAATACTAAACACATTCTGCAGTTTATTAGCTGGTTTAATGCCAGCTGCTGGATTTACTCGCCTGTGGTAACTAGAGGTACAAGCTGCATGATCTGTCAAATGATGCCTGGTGTAGTTCAAAGTCCTCTGGATCTTCACCTTTTGCTATTAAAAAAATACGATTTGATGCTCAATATGATGCAGCTTAATTGACTACCTGATATCAAAACAACTTGCCAAAAAAACAGGTGTTTCCTAAAGCAGATGCAAGGGAAAGCAAAAACAGCTGTTGTGATCCTATATTGAAGCATTGTTGGCTTCTCACATGGAGGCAGAAGAGACATATGAAGTGCCATTACATCTTAGTTCAGGTTTAAATGTCAACAATTTCACATCTATTATTCTTGCAAAAGCCTTGAACTCCACCTCTTAATACCTAAAGCCAAGACCAATGACTTGTCAGTAGAATAGGCCCCATCTACCAACCCTACCAACCTCTAGATTCCAAGCATTTCTAAAATCAGTTTATATCTAAGAGTTCTGTTAAGAATCCTGGGACTTAAAGAGAACGTTAATGAATATGACTGTATTGTAGAGAATGCTATCAATTTGAGCTAGAAGATATCTCACATTCACAAATAATAAAATAACATATACTGGGGAAGAGTTGATGTTATGCATGTGGCAATAAACATTAAAATACTCTAGCTACTATTAATGTAGTATCCCACCACTCAGTATTGGAGTAGCGAATTTCTTTACATTGAGATTCCAAATGAGAATTAAATAAGAATCCTTACTAAATACTCTGGAATCCCAGACCCTCATCTGAAATCACTCATTTTCCTGTTCAGCCTATGGCATACCAATTTGGAACTGCTACCTTAGATGTGATTCTTCCTTCTTTTTCCCTCATCTGTAACTCAAATAGAAACAAATTCTCAATGATTGTACTTTTAAAATCGTAATAATACTTTTGAGGAATTATTTTCTTTAAGCACCAGTGTTCTGGATTTCTTCATTATTATCTAGGTCCAAAAATTTACATAACAAATGTTTTAAGTGCCAACTATGGACCATGCATGGTCCTGGGTGCAGGGTATAAAGTGATAAATATGAGAAAGAAAATCCCTGGTACCATGGGGTTTACATTCTACTGGATAACAACCCATATTTATATAATGCCTATTCTGTGCTAGTCATGCCCCAAGTATGGTACATATACTGTGTTAACATCATGTAATCCTTACTACACTCTAGTACTTCATTATACAGATAAGGAAACCAGAGGACAGAGAGGATAAATAGCATGCCCAGGGTCAGAGAGTAAACATCAGCTGGAGCACAAACTCCTTTCTATTCTATCCATACTCATTCCCATGGGAATTTCATCTAGTCTCATGTCCTTAAACAACGTTATGCAGCTATGACCCCCGATTGATATCTCACTTATATTTCTTCTGAATTTCAGGTGCATAGATCCCATTGCCTATCCAATTTATCCACTTGGATTTCTAACAGATTTCAGATGAAAATGTAACTAATTGATCTCTTGATACACCCCCCGACCCCATGCCCTAAAATTACTCCACTTGCAATAGCCTTCATCTCAGTTGCCAACAACTGCATCTTTCTAGTTGCTCAGAATCCCCTGTTTCTATGACACCTTATGTACAATCCGTCTTGGCTCTACATTACAAAATTTCTGGCACTTTGCCGCAGCTCCACTGCTACCACCCTAGCATGAGCCACATCGTCTCTCCCCTGAATTCTGTGGTGGCCTCCTAACTTGTCTCTCTGCTTCCAATCTTCCTTCCGTATCACAGCCTGATAATCTTTCTAAATTTTTTCAAGTGCATCGACTTTGAAGTCATCTCTGATCACTCTGCTTTAGCAACGCCAGCCTTCTCGGTCTCCATTTAACAGACAGGCTCTCACCTTGGGGTCTTTGCGCAGTCTCAAGCACCTACTGGGATGTTCTTTCTTCGGGCATCCACCAAGCCTTCGTTCAAATGTTACATTCTCCAAGAAGTCTATCCTGTACTTGGTATTTAAAATTATAACATCCCTTTCCCTCGATATTTTTATTCTTGTTCCAATTTTTTGACACTTACTCCTTTTGTCTGCTAAGATATTATATAATTTACTTATTTATGTAGTCTATCTTCCCCTACATGACTGTAGGCCCCGAGAGGGCAGCAATTTTTGTCTTTGTTCATTAATGTATCTTGATAACCCATAATGTCTAATACCTAATAGCTGCTCAGTAAGTAATTCTTGTTTTAATTTAAACAGAGCCATTTATAAAAGTCAAGTGGAACAGCATTCCAAAGTTAGAAACAATTAGAGAAAAGAACTTGGGTGGCTGTGAGCTTGGCAGCTTCTTGAACTGAAAGATCAGTGTAACAGCAGCCCAGTAACTAAATAGGAAAGCGGTATGAAGCTGTGCTGCTGGGACAGGAGGGGCAAAACTGTGGAGGGCTTTGTAAGCCACAGTAAGAAGTATGGGCTTCATTTATAGTGTTGTATGACTCACCCAGGGGTCTTAAGCAGAGTAGAGACATAATTGAGTTTATTTTTAAAAATATATTGGCTGATGTGTGCAGGGTCAGTTGTAGGGAGGCAAAATTTAACATAGGCTGGTGGCATTTGTAAAAATTAAGACTATTTTGGAAAACTATATGGCATTATCTACTAAAGTTGAACTTAAATGTGTCATAGACTCTGCAATTCCATGCTTAGTTATAGCAAATATATGTATTAACCTGGGCACTGAAAAGACAGGCACAAGAAAGTTCATGACAGCATTGTTCGTAGCAGATGAAAGTTAGAATCAGCCCAAATAGCCTCAAGAGTAAAATGGATAATTAAATTGTGACACATTCATACAATGGAATATGGCATGGCAGACAAAATACCATCAACTCCAGCTGCAGAGAACTGTGAGAATTAATCTCACAATATCTTTCAGCAAAAGAAGCTCAACACTAAAGAATCCATACTTAATGACAGCTGGTCTCCAAAGATGGCCCCTCAATGAACTAGGCCTCTAGGAATTCGCATTTTTATGTAATTCCCTACAGCATTGAATTCAGCCTCAGTTGGGACTAACTTAACCCCACAGATTATGGTGGAAGTGACATGTGCCAGTTCTAAGTCTAAGCCTTAAGAAGGCTTATTAGTTGCCACTTTTGTGCATTTGGGAATTCTGACCTGCAGGTAATGCAAAATCAGCTATCCTGCTGAAAAGACCACTTGGAGAGGCCCGATGAGAAGGCCACATGGAAAAGAGGGGCCCTGGGACTACTTTGTTGGGGAAATACCCAGATGTCCCATGTGACATCAGCTGCCATCTGACTGTTAGCACATGAGAGAGCCAAGGCAAGAACCACCCAGCTAAGTCCAGCCAACTTTCAGAACCATGGGAGATAATAAGTAATTGTTTTTTAAGCCGTGAAGTTTTCGGATGGTTTGTTGGAAAGCAATAAATAATCAAAACATAAATTAGAACATATTTATTAGAGAAGAGTTCTGTTTACAATATAAACTGCTGTAACAAAAACCTAAATATGTAACGTTGGCTTTGGTAATGGGCAACATTTGGAGGCCAGGAGGTCTAAACGTTACTGTTAAAGGAGGCTACAGGGACAAGGAGGCTGCAATAATGGTGACCCTTGAAATGCAAGGACGAATAGTTTGGCAGCACTGTCATCTGTAGTAACATAGAAAATAGAAAATATATCCAATAAATTGTGCATATTTGATTAAGGAGATTGCTAGGCATAATGTTAAAAGTGCCAACAGTTTTCCTTTAGCTGTGCTTAAATCAGATACGGATACAGAAAAAGATTAAAGTAGGAACTATTCAATTTTCAAGAAGATAAACATTTCTATGTCAAGACTTTCTGGGTCCCTGGGAAAATACACTAAAAGGAAGAAAGAGCCTTAGGTGGAATATCAAACCCAGTGTTTTTCATTTAAAATGTGATCTCAGGGTAAATATCTCAAGATCCTTTTTTAAGATCTCAGAAAAAATGAAGATGGTGCCTCAAAGACTCCCTCAGCTAGATGTAGGGCTTTTAAAATCCTAAAGGTACGGTTTCATAATATCCTGCCATAGTAGTTAGTTAATCCAACATAGAGAGAGACCTGTCTTACAGAGATACGTGGGTAAGGCTTTTGTCTCATGCTATAAATTATAATTTGAATTACAAGAAAACCCACAAAGTTTTTTTTGAACCTAAAAGGAAAGAAGAGAAGCCATTTGAAATGGGGGGGAAAGAAAAAAGCAAACCAAAAGGTCTTTGGGCCCCTAAATTCTGACAGAGGGAGCAAACCAAGAAAACAAACATGAATTTTTTGTTAAAAAAGGAAGAATGACTCAGAAGCTGGATCCAAAAGCTCTGAGGGTAGAACTAAGAGGGAAAAACTGCTTCCAGGGAACAGAAATGGGCATTTATCAGGAGCTGGCAACAGGTGCCTGGTGAAAATCTGGACTTCAGATTTGTTATGAAGGAGTGACTGCTGTGTGCTTGCTGGTTTTCCATTCTCTTTTTAAATAGAAGTGTCTGTTGTGGTCCTTTCATTGCAGTCTCATCACTGTATGTTGGTGGTGGATGAAAAGTCAGGAGAGAACATCTCTTTAGTTCACGTGTCTTCAGCCTGAGAGAAGTCATACTCAGAGAGCCTTATCCACACCTGGAACTAATTTAAAAGGCAAGATCCTAAAATCCAACCCTTAGCCTGATGCTATATCAGAATGAGATCTGAGAATGGGACATGGTGGGTGCATTTTACATGTGGGAATGACATGATTCCTTGGGGGCCATGCGGCCAACTGGTAGCCATCCAAAGATGGCTCCCCAGTTAATACTTCCTGATGTTTACGCTCTTGTACAGTAATTTTCAGGAGCTCTTTCTCTGATTATCCTTTAGTTAGCATCCTGTTCTTGGTTTATGGATGCAATAATCTTCTTAATAGAGATACTAATTTGAGTTCCTCTTATATAAAGCAATGCTTCCTCTCATACCCTGAATTAGCTCTTATTCCATTTGGAATTATTTTCTTCTATGTGTGTGTGTATTTTTTTTTCACGTTGCAATGTTTCCTCAAATAGTAGCTGATGTTAGGTTGCCCAGTTATACTTAAGGATTAGATACTAAAAAAGCCGACTGAAACAATGGATGGAGCTTGTCCATTAGCAAGGCTTCATTTTAAGATCAACATTGGTTCCTGCCACAAAGCCTTGTACTGGTTGTTCCTCCTACCTGGGAATTGCTTGAGAGGATATTTGCATAGCCAATTTCTTGCAGTCATTTTAGTATCATTTGAAGTATCCCATATTCAGCAATGCCTTCTCTGACAAAAGTATTAATATTTAATGTTACCTACTAACACCTCCCCTCAACAGGTACATGCTCTCTCTACGTTATATTTTCTGAAGACTGATTACTATTTTAAATGATCGTTTTGGTTGACTTGTTTGGCTGTCTTTTGTACTAGAAAGTAAAACTGTGAGGGCAAGGGTCTCATAAGCTTTGTTCGCCACAGTGTCCTAACACCTAGAACAAGGCACTGAATGGTGCATGTTCTTAATAAAAATTCACTGAATCAGTGATTGAGACCCAGGCAGCCACCTTGTTCTGGAAGTCTCGCACACGTTTCTTAACTCCCATTGTCCAGTAAACTCTCTCAGTGCTCTAATGAAACTTTAAGAAACTGACTTTGAAAAGTTACAATAAAAAACAGTTAAAGTTCACTATGAAACTGTCTCCTTATGGCATTACTACTGAATCACGCAAATCCAGGCTGGGGAGACAATTTTCAGCAGTGTTTTTACAAGAAAGATCATCTCATACACCAATTGTCCTTTTCCTATAGAGCAGAATGGGGCATGGAAAAAAGAACACTAGAATTAGGTCAGAACACCTGGGTATGAGTCTGGGCTCTGTCACTTATTAGTTGTATGATCTTATTCAAGTAGCTTAAAATCTCTGAGCCAATATCTTTATATGTTGTAATTTGAGGATAATATACAGTTGAGGTTCTGTATGAAAATATCCACATAGTGCATGTCATGAGTAGTGATTTAGTGAATAATCCTTTTCTTCCTATACTGTATTTTACAATTAGGAAGCATTTTTCCTGTCTAAATTCCTCTGTTCTTTGTTCCTAAATCTATTTGTTCTCTATTGTGAATGTAGTAACAGAAACTAACCAACAAATATGGTGATTCTAGAGTTTTACTTTAATTCTCAAATCAAGCAGGGAGTGGGAAAAGCTGCCTACTTTGTAAAGAAAATCTGAAATACGGCCATGCTCATTCTTTTACATACTATCCAGCTTACAGTTGCTTTCATGTTATAACATCAGAGTTGAGTAGCTACAATGGAGACTGGATCTGCAAAGATCAATATATTTAGTTTTTGCCCTTTACAGAAAAAACGTGTTGAGCCTTGCTTTAATCCATTGGCAAGCAAACTTTTAAACAAATAAATGTTTAAAACAGAATTTTTAGAAGTAATTTTTGTATGACAAAAAGTTAAGACAAAATGTGTAGAAGTCTTAGGTCACCGACATGTTTTAGAATCCCATTAAAAAACCAATTGAGAAAAAATCATAAAAGTTACTGTCCTCTAAGGGATGAAGCTTTTACTTTGTAGAACAGTGGCTTCCAACTGGGGGGAATTTTGTCTACCAGTGGATATTTGGAAATGTTAGCAGACATTTCACTGTTGTCACGACTAGAGGTCAGGCAGCTACTGGCACCTAACGGGTAGAGGGCATGGATTCTGCTAAACGGCCTGCAGTGCACAAAGCCCCCCACAACAATGAATTATTCAGCCTCAAATGTTAGTAGTGCTGGAGGCGAGATGGAGGGATTCGGTGTAAAACAAGCTACGTACACAATTAAACAGCTCCTTTGGGATTTGTCATGGTATCTAGTGTGGCTTCCAAAACCTTTGATGTGCTGACCTGGCTCTCCAAGGAGAGTCTAAAACACTCAAGTTTAAGTCTGCCTTCTACTTATGACACTGACAGGTGTAAAAAGCATATGACTGTTTTCCACAATAATACAGATGTTTTTGTTGTCCCTACATTCCCTCTTAAACTACTTTCTGTCTCTTATGTTGTACAAGCTTCACCGTGCAATTTTAGCATTAACCTACCTTTAATGTAGGGACAACATTACACTGGGGTGAAAATAGTTACACCTTCCCAGGTTCCCCTATCTCTGCCTGCACCAGAGGCACTGAAACAAACCATGTCAGGTCATTAGCCGCTAAATGCTGCCCCGTGGCTGAAAATGTCCAGATAACGTCCACATGCTTCTGTCAGCCATTGATAGCCAGCATTTCCCTAATCATCATCATTACAGGCTTATTTTAAATATAGGCTAAAATTTTTATTTCTTCTTCTAATCAGGCAGTAGCGGTATTAAGAAATAGTGAGCACTCTGTATGAAAATTGGCTCCAGTGTCTGGCCCTCAAAATAGCATTCAGACACCTGAAAAATGCTTTTGGGAGAACAGAATAGTTATAATGAACATTTATTTTATATCATTTTCTCCCCACAGGAGAATAAGTTGACAAATGGACAATTTAGTGCACCCTCAATGATTTTGTCATTAAAAATGTTTTTATGCAAAGACCATGCTAACAAAGATTCTCTGAACACATCATACGCACAGCATGTCCCAGTTCCCTTTCTTATGGGGCCTGTGGGTGCATTTGTATATATCCACTTCAATATTGAGCTTGACTCATTTTCAGACACAACATTCTACGCTTGTGATGTAAAATAATATGTACTGTGTGCCTCTTGTCTTCTTTAGTGTCACAAGTATTAATGAAATAGAATGTTTGATAGCCAAAGTTATTTCAGTCCCCTGTGGTTGATTCTGTGCTCCTCTGTGATGGCTAATACTGAGTGTCCACTTGATTGGATTTGAAGGATGCAAAGTATTGATCCTGAGTGTGTCTGCGAGGGTGTTGCCAAAGGAGATTAACATTTGAGTCAGTGGTCTGGGAAAGGCAGATCCACCCTTAATCTGAGTGGGCACCATCTAATCAACTGCCAGCATGGCCAGAATAATAAGCAGGCAGAAGAACGTGAAAAGACTAGACTGGCCTAGCCTCCCAGCCCACATCTTTCTCCCATCTTGGATACTTTCTGCCCTCGAACATCGGACTCCAACTTCTTCAGCACTGGGACTCAGACTGGCCTTCTTGCTCCTCAGCTTGCAGATGGCCTGTTGTGGGACCTAGTGATTGTGTAAGTTAATACTCCTCATTAAACTTTGATATATATATCATATGTATACATATTAATATTTAATATTACATATATAATATATACTGTATATAATATGTATTATGTTTAATATAATATGTAAATATATATTATATAATCTATAGATATATATTATAATAGATATAATATAATATATATCATATATCTTATAATATAGATATTATTTATATATTATAATTATATCATATATTATATATATTGTTTATATATTATATTAAATATTATATATCTCTCTCTCTCTCCTATTACTTCTGTCTCTAGAGAACCCTGACTAATACATTTCCCCATACCTCACTGCATGAACAAATAGAAAAACATGGGCAACCAAGCACTTCTGGACTATAATGTTCTGGAGCTAGTCTACTGTATTAGTCAAGGTTCTCCAGACTAACAGAATGAGGATATAGATAGATTAGATAGATACAGATATAGGCTTTTAAAAATTTATAAGATTTTTATATTCTCTCTCCTTTGTTTCTTTTTCTTGCTCAATTAGATAGGGTACAATTATTGGCTAAATGGATCAAAGAGATCTGAAAACCAAAGCCAAAATTTAATGTAAAAATTGGATCCTTAATTACAAATAACCAAGTCGTCAAACTTCTGGCTATGCCTACCTTTCATGTATAAGTATTATGCCCCAGAAGAAGAAAATACTTACAACAATAGCCAGATTTTACTAAGGAGAATTTAAAATTACAGCGGAACATTCCAAATCCACAATAGTGTACTTTTAGAAGTGCATGTAAAAAAGAGAGCTCCTGAATTAGGTTAAACCAGGGATGTATATTGATATGTGAAATCTTCTTAAAAGATTTCAATATTTTATTGCCTCTTTTAAAAACTCTTTCCAAGAGGAAATAAAAAGCTTAAGCGACTAATTAATAACAAAACTTGAATCTGCTCACCATTTGGCTTAGTTACTATTGTACAATAAAGGCCAAAGAAAGGTGGATAATGTGTTTATGAAAGGGAGGACCTCAGATAATATAGGCTTGCTTCTTTTTAGAGCTAGTCATGCTGAGTCCCTGCATAGGGCATGCTTTCTTTGCCTTACTAGTTAATGGAATCTTTTCTGAACTCCATAGTCTTAGCTAACAAATAGTGGCTAAATATCTGTATCCAAAATATACCTTTCTGGTATTTAGCTGGCTATTTTGAAACCCTTTTTAAAATAAATTTATATCTATAAAGAAAATCACCATTTCTAAATGTGTTTGCCTCTGCAACCTGGAGAGAGAGGAAGGACTGAGTCACTGGGAACCCTTAAAATTGGTTTACATTTACAAACAAATCTTACTTTTGTTTAAGGTGCTCTTTCTGATCATCTTGTCTCAACTGGCCTTTATCTAAACCTTCCCTCCTTGGTTTGGGCAAACGATCATACAACATTTATACCTGAAATCTCAGATTTATGCTTTTGAGATAAAAAATTTCTGTCTTATTTCATCTAGCAGTCAATGTTTAGATATAAAAGTTTAGGATTGCTTAGCTAACAATTGCTTAGGGCAATGAAGCAGGTAATTGGAAAATTGATAGTATGAAGGGGAAAAGGAAAAAAACTATTTGGAAAGTGGCAAATGAAAAATCTTTATGAAAGTAATAAGATCTACTTCTCTCTGCGTATCTGTGTCTTTATGTCTGTATGTTATGTGTATGTGATATCTCTGTGTGATCTAAAATAATATTTGGCAATTAAAGCTAGCTTTAAAATTGGTGGTAAAATAGGAATGTCTTCAGAATTATTAGTATTAAATATAATTCAGACATTTTTGCCTAGGTCTACTCATCAGACAAATTTATACCATCTCTACTAGATGTTCTAAGGTAATAACATTCCTACTTTCATAAATTTTTTGATACTTGCTTGATTTGTCATTAAGCCAAAGCTATAAGAGCTGGTTGCTGGGCTCCCCTAAAGCCTTTTACACACCTTACTGTGAGCTTATGTCTTTGGTTTGGAGCTTCTGGATTCTGAGGTCTGGACAGGTGGCCATGATGATGTTAGGAATATATGGGATTCATAGTGCTTGGGCCACTGTTTGCAAAGGAAACGCAAGCCTAATATGGCCCCATCCTTTCTGGCCTAGCTGCCTCCTGACTGTGTTGAGAGGCATCAGTTCCTCTGGGCATCGCCTGCACAGCTGTCTTCTGTCCTGAGCTTTACATTTGGTGTTTAAATTTAGGGCCCAGACAGGCCGTTCTCTTCATAGCATTCCTTGGGTGCCTCATGGGTACTTGAGAACCAGGACAACTCAGGAAGATATAAGGAAGAATACTTGTGTAATAGTTTCAAAACTATTTTTAGTAATGTAAAATCTTAAAATCATGTTATGTTAAGTAATAGGCTACCATAACATGTATGAGGCATCTCTAAGTAAATTACCAAACCATTAATTATTAAATGTAAGTTTAAGTTTATATATGTCGGAATCTCATTTTTTTATGGTCTAGAAAAGCTAGGAACAGTTAAAAGTCACATTAATATATGTAGTTAAAACTACTAAAATGAGAAATAATTCTATATGCAAAGTGTACAAGCGAAATATGTTCGTGGTGAGGAAAGTTATAAAGGTATGAAAATGTGCATTTGCCAAGAAAAAATAATTTTGTGTACTTCAGAAATTAAAAGTTATTTCAAATTGATGGAATAAAAAGAAATGTAGATAAAACTAGATTAATATATAAAATGGGGAAAATAAAAAGAACAGATAAGAATTATAAAATGTTTATGGAAATTTCAATGTGGTCAAAAGCTAACTGACATTGGATGAATTCGTTTATAAAATTTTATTAAAATTAGCTAATACAAATTTGGTTTTCTTTTTTGAACAAGATTTTCATGTAGTATTAATTAGAAACTAGAAGATTTTTGTTCACCTTTGAGTAAACTGCAAAACAAGAACAACAACAACAACAACAAAACAAAAGAAAAACAGGAGAGACTAATTCTATCTCGTGCTGTTGTTATTGGGTCTTTTAATTGTTTGGAAAATTGTCTCCACTCTGTAAAAGAGTAAAAATATTTGCTTTTAAAAAAACTTTTTTAGTTATCATTTGGCTAATTAAATTATATTACTTTACATTGACTTGTGACTTGATTTGGATTAAGTATTTTTAACCTTTGATGTATTTAACAGACTTTCCAAAATCAAATTTTAAATTCTAAAATTGTTTGTTGACCTCAAACTAACTTTGAGATGTTCCCAAGGGCCCCTGAAGCATCCAGAAGACTGATAACGAACAGGTTTATTTGATATGTTATGTTACATAGGAGGCCTTGCCGTAAGAAATAACATTTAATTTTTAAGTTATATTTGCATAAATATAACTTAATATGTGTTTCAGAATTGTATGAGGTTTCTAAAACTCTGATATGTTTTGGTATATGTTATCACACATAATTATGGCTATTACTTTAAATCATTGAAGGCCACAGAATTACTGAATTTTTCATCAATTGTGTCTATAGTCATGAAAATTTGTCTTGTCCAGTTAATTGCTTAATTCTGATTATTTCTCTACAAGCTCTTTGCAAGCAGTTGTAATTCTAAAGTATTGTTTCTTTAAGGAGATTCATAAACAGAATGAAAATAATACTGACAAGCACTCCTGAATAAAAGTTTCTGATAACATTAGGATTATATCATTTGACCTGGGTAAGAATTCCCAGAAATCTAATGAAGAGATTAAATGGATTATAAACCAGCTAGCCCATGCAGAACAATAAATAATACCAACAAAATACTTTGCCATATTTTCATGCTAAATCAGCCAGTATTAAAATGCTAAGATGTGCAATTTGAATGAGCTCCAAGCTCAGAGGTTCAATTTACCTCTGGTCACACATTTAATAATCAGTGCTATGCACCTAAGCTAAAAAAAAAAAAAAACCAAAATTGGTATTGAAGAGGATATAAGCTCAATGTGGACTCGTGGAGAGCCTGGATGGTCTCCTGGTTCTTCCTGAGTCCTTAAAGCTTCCATTATTAAAAGCTCTGCATTCCCTGACTCATCATGGAAGAGATAAAATGATCTAAATAAAATACATATACACAGGCCACATATATAGTGTGGTGACTGTTCTAACTTTCTGAAAGTTTATGCCAATGTTTGTTTTGTCAAATCTTTAATCCTGGGAAAGAGAACTTCTGGTTCATTTCTGCTACCTAATGGACCTCATGAACATTAATAGAGAGATTTCATTCAACTGCCATTTTCAATGTGTGTTTTCTGGTTTTATAGAAACTCTCCCAATCAGGAAGGTCGATATAACAGTAGCTAAAATGTTATTAGGAACTGTATTTCTTTCATGAAACATTATTTGAGAAATATGCATTGATAGATGTGTTTGTTTTACTAGACATGCTGTAAAACAATTAGATAAGGCATTACAGATACAATTGCATTAGGCAAAACTAAATGAATTGAGGATTGCCTTACTGAAAGGTATTACAGATTTGTAATAATTAGATCCACTTTCAGTGTAAAGCAGAAGTTGACCCCTTATAAAATAGTCAGTGGAAGGCTGTTTATGTATCTTCTATGTATCTTCCCATGTATCTTCCACTGCTAAACTCTGCTATATCTAAATGCTGTGAGGCTTTAATGCATTATGCCAAAGTGTATTTTCAGTAGGTAAAGGAAGCTTTTCATGATCTACTGACTAAGAGCAATCAAACCCTTCATAATCTAGAACTTAGAGATCAAATCTTCTGAAAACCAAGAGAAAAATTGCCTTTTCCACACACACTTCCACAAACCTTTGGGACTTCAAACCTTGGGTCTGTAATCTTACAACTCAGAAGGGTTTCTTCAAACTCTTGGAATATGGCACACCCTTTGGAAACCTTAAGAATCAAGAAAGCTTCTGCCCAGAAGCAGATGTCATCCTAGATTTGGACAGTTTCCTCAAGATCAAAAATCAGTACTTCTCCACCATCACAATACTTTTAGCTCTCTCAATTGTTTTCCTTGCTATGAACAATAGAACTAGAAAACGGGCCTTGTATTAACCCACTTCTATTTGTGAAGGATTTTGCAGCCAATCTTACACATGGCTAGTCTTATGCCTTGATGAATGGGAGATGAAAGTCCAATGTGGGTTAGTAATTTTAATGGTACCTTTGTTACTTCATAGTTAGAAACAGAACATGGGTCAGCTCCTCTTAACCTACATCATAGGTTAAAGAGAACAGTGCCAGGAGGACTTCACCTTTCTGACTGGACATCAGTTTTAGGTCACTTTTTCCATGGCTTGTAGTAAATGGGGCAATAATTAAAAATTTATCCCTCATAATAAGCTCTATAGCAGGATTCTGCTGTGAGGTTATTGTTGCACAATAGAATTTCAAAAATTATCTTGCTAAAATTGTACTAGATTATAGAATTGCTCAAAATTACCTACCAGATGACAAAGGAAAAATTTGTGCAGTTGCTGATACTTTTTGTTACACATGGATGAATACATAATGCATGTTAAGACTCAGTTACAGCAGGTTAATGAACACGCTGTTTGGTTAAAGCAAGTAGACTCTTCATTTGGCTCATTCTTTGATTGATTTTATTTTAGTTGGCTTGGATCATGGGGACCCTGGCTAAGGAACACGCTCCAAACTTTGGTATTATCTCCTAATAATCATAATGGTAGTCTCCTTGGTGTGCTACATTCTTTCAAAAGTTTAAATGTTTACATGCAGCCATTAATACAATGTCAAATGGTCTGTCTTCAGCTGGAATGACAACTCAAATAAATGCATAATCATAAAGACGTTATCCACAAATGATATGCTGAGACCAAAAACTCAAAATGATGGTAACTGGGAATAGCATTAAAGCCCCAAGGTTTGGTCACTCTTACCTAACTGAGAACCTCATCAAAAGTGGGTAATTGTAAAACAAAATTATGGGAGGCAATTGTTTTGGACTGAACTTGTACACTGTACCACAAAAGACCAGACCAAAATGAAGTCAGACATGCTAAATGCAATATAATCAAAATGAAACTTTAAGTAAACAGATATAACCCTAAGCGGACCAGCTTTTTTTTTTTTTTTTTTCTGTTAGAAACAGGAGATTCCAGCAAAATAAAGTATTTTCTGCTCTAACCCTTACAAAAAAGTAACCTGAAGTGACTTTATGTTAACCCATTAGATTTTTTTCCTATTGTTCTGTTTCCTTGTTCACAGCATACAAAACCTACTCATTTGTTATTTCCCAGATAAGTGGGAATAGATAAGTGGGAGTAAGTAGGAACAGATAAGTACCCCAGTAAGTCCATTTATGATGGTGACAGAGTGATGTCAATGCCTGAAGTTTTGGTCAATCTCTTTGGTCAAAATTGAGAGGCTGACCAAAAGGGAGGAATTATTATATTAAGTTTAGCCTAAAGTTGCCTCCTTACATATTTTATGTTTCTCCTAAAGGTTTTTCCATACATTGTAAACTGTAGCACAACTGAATGTGTAAACAAACTGTAACCTACTCATGTAACAAGTAGCAGAGTCTCAGCCAATCACAGGCAGCCAACTGTTCACACCATGTTCAAATAAAGCAAACACCCAGCAGTGACCAGTTCAGTTGTTTCTGTACTTCGCTTTCATTTTCCTTCTCTGTCCATAAATGTAATCTGACCATGTGGCAGCCGGAGTCACTCTGAACCTATCCAGGTTCTGGGGACTGCCTGATTTGTGAATCATACTTTGCTCAATTAACTCTGTTAAATTTAGTTCATCTGATACGTTTTCTTTTAACACTTAAAAATGCCAATTGAATCAAAGACTTCCTAGAAAAATATGATTTATTAAAAATGACTCTTTTAGACCTAGAAAGTTTAACAGAGCAATTCAATATAGGAAAGAAAATGGAAAAAGGCCTACCAAGCTTTTAAAAATCACATATTTCTAGTGCTACTTAAACTGTACCAAAATTGAAAAAGAAAAAAAACTAATGAAATGAATATCATATTATTACTAAAGCTTGATAAAGATTATTTTAAAAAGTAAAACTACATACCACTTATTAATAGTTACAAAAGCATAACCACTATCCTATACAATTCAACTGCATATTCAAAAACACATTATAATCTACTGGGGTTCATTCCATGAATCCAGTTTCAGTAAGTAGAAAATACAATTCATTGTATGAGTAGATCTGAAAAGAAAAATTCCGCTTATCTCCATAGATATTTTAAAATCCTCTGGCTTTTTATTTAATGGGGAAGCATTAGAGGCATCCTAGTAAAGTGAAGAAATGACACAAGCATGATGACTTTTGCTACTATTTAGCAAGCTCTTGGTAGCATTATAAGATGTATTTAAGTAAAAGCAATTAGTCAGATATCTAGAAACACACAACCTAACAAAACTGACTCATGAAAAAATAGAGAGTCTAAATAAAACTCTACACTAAGAAGATTGAATCAGTAATCAAAAACCTCCCAGCAAGGAAAAGTCCATAACCCGATGGCTTTACGGATGATTTCTACCAAACATTTATAGAATTATCACCAATACTCTTTGAATTTTTCCAGAAAACTGAAGAGGAGAGAATACTTTTGACAAAGGTTATAAGCTGTCTCAAAGGCGGAAAGGCAGTCTTTACAACTAAAGGTGTTGGCAAAACTGGATATGAACATAGTTACAGAAAACCATGGGCAAAGAACTAAAGGAAATCAGAAAAATAAACTCAATGAGGATATCAATAAAGAGATATAAATTATATATATAAAAAAAGCACAATTTCTGTGCTTAAAAATACATTAACTAAAATGAAAAATTTGCTACAGGAGTCAACAGTAGATTTGAACAGGCAGAAGAAAAATATAAGTGAACTTGAAATTATCCAATCTGAGAAGCAGAAAGAAAAAGAACAAGATTGCCAATACTGACATCTATATAGGTTCCAGAGCTGCCACTATAGATAAAATATTCCATTTTAGCCCTCTTCACCACTCAAGTGTCTGTATTCCCTTTGCAAATAATTCTAGTTCTGGATGAAGAAAGTACTGGATGAAGGAAGGTCATCCTTTCTGGCCAACTCCAGGGGTTTGCTATATCCTGGTTACCTTTTTGGGTTATCAGTACTTTGGAAGTCAAGAAAGCCTAGAAAATTCTGTGCTTCAGTGATGTTTACAGATTGTGCCTAGGACTCCTCAAAATATATTCTTCCCTGCACGCACTGTACTGGTGAGTGGGAGTTGAGATTTAGATTCATAGGAAGCCATTTATGTGAGTATAGAACATTCACCTTGAGCTGAAAAATCTGAGATCCCTTCATCTCAAAGTGTTTTCCAAATATTTATCTCACTTTGCAAAGTGTTCCAAGTCTTCTTCCTGTGTGTATACTTTTGACATTTTCAGTCTCTTCCTTTTAACCTCTCTCTGGAAGCTCTTCAGACACCTGCAGCTTATCCTGATTATAGAATATCAGGTTCTTTTCTGAAACTAACTCCTTAAGGAAAACATTGTTTTTCTAGATTTAAGAAGGAAAACTTATACTTCAGCCTTCTCAATGTTGTATATTTAAGGATAGCTAACCCTTTGCCTTTTCTTCGCATACCAGTAAGCACCAACAAGTTGTGAAAATTAAAATTTCAAAACTTATGAATTCAACCAAAGCTAGTAACTTAAATTTTACTATTGTTTCTATTTGTGCTCTCATGAATACAAAGTAAAATATAGTTAATAAAAATTGAATACATCTAGCAATGGATTCATCTTAATTAACTGGAATTCTGTCAGCCTATATTTCTGCTTAAACGCTATGTAGTGTTATTGGAAATTTGTTAAATAGCCTTGAAGCACTTCAAGAAGTGGAAAAAAGTAGAATCAGTAACAAATTTTTAAAAGTAAAACCTGCATTAATTTGATAAACTTTTAGGTCTGAATACATTTGAACAATTGTAAACTGGTAATTTTGTTAGTGATGTGTATAGAAATTTTCTGTTACCTGAAATATTTGGTTAAATCTTGATATATCAAAATAAGAATGACAATCTAAAATATTTATCAACTTGTATGGTACAGACAACTTCACTAGAATGGGCATCAGTCATAAACAACCAGTTTGACCCATACTGCTCAGTCTCTATTATAAGCCTTTTTGGGAGTTTTGACCTTAATATATATTTTTTTTTTTTTTAGCATTAATAGTAGGCCATCTGTAAACACCAGATGGTTTATATAGTAGGCCTAATGTAAACACCACCATGCTGTTTACATTAGGCTTTAAAAATATTACTTAATGTCAATATGCTGAAACCTGTCAATGCAAACATTTCAGATAGTTCAAGATGTTTTATATAACAGAATTTTATTTTGCTCTATATTATGCCATGCAATCAACAAAAATATATGCGGTCTCTTAAATAACATCTAAGTTGTAATCTAGCTCTGATTTCTTGAGAAATCAGGTGGCACTATGTGTCATCCCATTATTTAGCTTTATCAAATATTATGTTTGTCATATTTGTTTCCACTCACCCTCTTTAAATAAAGAATATATTAAACCAATACTGACAAAGTGATACCTTCTGGATATCCATGTCTGAACATATTTATCACCAGGGGTTGTCAATATTGTGAATTTATCCATCTTTATACATCCATTTTTTCTAGCTAATTAGAATTACATTGTATGACTATATTATATTTTTAAACTATTTTTATATATGCCTCCTTCTGCATATATGCATACATTTCTCCTGCATATTAAACATAGGTTTGGAATTACTGGATTCATAATACGTGGTATCTGCAACTTCAATTTGGCCAAACCATGGGATGGGGGTTGTTTTGTTTATGTTTTATTTCATTTTAAATTGACACTTAGCAATTGTATGTATTTATAAAGTGCATTGTATTAGTCTGTTCTCACACTGCTGATAAAGACATACCCAGGAGTGGGTAATTGATAAAGAAAGAGGTTTAATGGACTCACAGTTCCACGTGGCTGAGGAGGCCTCACAAGCATAGCTGAAAGTGAAAGGCTTGTCTTACTTGCTGGCAGACAAGAGAGAATGAGAACGAAGTGAATGGGGAAACCCCTTGTAAAACCATCAGATCTCGTGAGACTTATTACCACGAGAATAGTATGGGTGATACTGCCCCCAATGATTCACTTTTCTCTCACCAGGTCCCTCCGACAACATGTAGGAATTATAGGAGCTACAATTCAATATAAAATTGGGGTAAGGACACAACCAAATCATATTCTCCCCCTGACCCCTCCCAAATCTCATGTCCTCACATTTCAAAACCAATCATGCCCAGCCGTCTCCCAAAGTCTTAGTTTATTTCAGCATTAACTCAAAAGCCCACAATCCAAAGTCTCATGTGAGACAAGGCAAGTCACTTCCACCTATAAGCCTGCAAAATCAAAAGCAAGTTAGTTACTTCCTAGATGCAATGGGGGTACAGGCTTTGGATAAATATAGCCATTGCAAGTGGGAGAAATTGGCCAAAACAAAGGGGCTACAGGCCCCATGCAAGTATGAAATCCAGCAGGGCAGTCAAATATTAAAGCTCCAAAATGATCTCCTTTGACTCCATGTCTCACGTCCAGGTCATGCTGATGTAAGAGGTGGGCTTCCATGGTCTTCGGCAGCTCTGCCATTGTGACTTTGCAGGGTACAGCCCCACTCCTGGCTGCTTTCACAGGCTGTCATTGTCTGTGGCTTTTCCAGGCAAACGATGCAAGCTGCCGGTGTATCTACCATTCTGGGGTTTGGAGGACAGTGGCCCTCTTCTCACAGTTCCACTAGGCAGTGTCCCAGTGGAGACCTCTCACTGGGGAAGGGAAAGCCCCACATTTCCCTTGCACACTGCCCTAGCAGAGGTTCTCCACGAGGGCCCTGCCCTGCAGCAAATGTCTGCCTGGACATCCAGGCATTTCCATACATCCTCTGAAATCTAGGCAGAGGTGCTAAAATCTCCTTTTATGCACCTGCAGACTCAACACCATATGTAAGCTGCCAAGGCTTGGGGCTTGCACCCTCTGAAGCCATGGTCTGAGCTGTACGTTGGCCCCTTTTAGTCATGGCTAGAGCAGCTGGGATGCAGGGAACCAAGTCCTTAGGTTGCACACAGCAAAAGAGCCCTGGACTGGGCCCACAAAACCTTTTTTTCCTTCCTGGGCCTGGCCTGTGATGGGAGGGGCTGCTGCAAAGGTCTCTGACATGCCCTGGAAACATTTCCCCCATTGTTTTCAGCTATTAACATTTGACTCTTTGTCACTTATGCAAATTTCTACAGACAGCTTGTATTTCTCCTGAGAAAATGGATTTTTCTTTTCTATTGCAATGTCAGGCTGCAAATTTTCTGATATTTTATTTCCCTTTTAAAGCTGAATAATTTTAACAGCACCCAAGTCACCTCCTGAATGCCTTGCTGTTTAGAAATTTCTTCTGCCAGATTCCCTAAATCATCTCCCTCAAGTTCAAAGTTCCACAAATCTCTAGGGCAGGGTCAAAATGCTGCCACCCTCTTTGCTAAAACATAGCAAGAGTCACCTTTACTCTCGTTCCCAACAAGGTCTTCATTTCTACCTGAGACCACCTCAGCCTGGATTTTATTGTCCATATCATTATGAGCATTTTGGTCAAAGCCATTCAACAAGGCACTAGGAAGTTCCAAACTTTCCCACATTTTCATGTCTTTTCTGAGCCCTCTGAGCTGTTCCTATCTCTACCTGTTACCCAGTTCCCGTTGCTTTCACATTTTCAGGTATCTTTACAGCAGTGCTTCACTCTACTGGTACCAATTTACTGTATTACTCTGTTCTCATGATGCTGATAAAGACACACCTGAGACTGGGTAATTTATTAATAAAAAGGGATTTAATGAACTCACAGTTCCATGTGGCTAGGCAGGCCTCATAATCATGGTGGAAGGCAAAAACCATGTCTTACATGGTGGCAGACGAGAGAATGAGAGCCAAGTGAAAGGGGAAATCGATTATAAAACCATCAGATCTCATGAGACGTATTTGTTTCCATGAGAGCAGTATGGAGGAAACCATCCCCATGATTCAATTATGTACCACCAGGTCCCTCCCACAACACATGGGAATTATGGGAGCTACAATTCAAGATAAGATTTGAGTGAAGACACAGCCAAACGATATCATGCAGTGTGATGTTTTAGTACATATATATTGTGTAATGATCAAATCAGGGTATTCAGCTTATTCATCATCTCAAACTTTTTTTTTTTTTTGTGGTGAGACCATTGAAAGTCTGTCTTCTAGTTATTTTGAAATATACAATATTGTTAACTATAATCATCTTACTTTGTTTCTCAGTGGAGTACCAGGACTTACTTCTCCCATCTTTAACAATAATCCTTTGCTGTAATCTTTTCCTTTATAGTTTCTCTGGGGCTTACATTAAAAATCCTGTAGAAGATTATTTTCAGCTGGTAACAACTTAACATTGGTCGTATACAAATATTCTAGACTTTTATCTTCCTTCCCATAATTTGTAATTTTGTTGCATTAATTTGCATTTCTCTAGGGTATATTCCTTAACAACTTATTGTAGCTATAGATATCAATGTCTATTTTGATGTTTTATCTTCATAAGAGAGACTTAAAAGATTATAGATGCCACTATTACAGTAATGAAGTCTTCTGAATTTTATTATGCATTTACCTCTACCAGTCAATTTTATACTTTCATATAATTTCATGTTAGTAATTGGCATCCTTTCACTTCTAGTTGAAGTATTGCCATAAACGTTTCTTTGTAAGGCTGCTGTAGTGGTGATGAATTCCCTCAGCTTTTGCTTGCTTCATTTCTGAAAGATAGCTTTGCTGGGGATATTATTCTTTGATAACAGTTGTCTCCCTTTCAGCATTTTGAATATATCATCCCATTCTCTCCTTGCCTTCAAGGTTTTGCTGAGAAATCTGCTGATAATCTAATGAGGATTAAATATGACTTGACACTTTTCTCTTGCTGCTTTTAGAATGTTTTCTTTGTCTTTGATGTTTGGAAGTGTGATTATAATGTGGCTTGAAGAGGACCTCTTTGGGCTGATTCTAATTGCAACCTTTAAACTATATGTATCTCAAAATCCATGTCTCTCTCATGACCTGGCAAGTTTTTAGCTTTTATTTTCCTAAATAGCTTTCCGTGCCTTTCTCTGTCTCTTCTCCCTTCATAATGCCCATAATATAAATATTTGTTTATGAGTTCATAGGTCTTGAAGGATATTTTCACACTTTTTCATATCATTTATTTATCTTCCCTCTGACTAGGCTACTTCAAAAGACTTGTTTCGAGTTCAGAAATGGTTTCTTCTGCTTGATCTAGTCTGTTCTCAAAGCTCTGAATTGAATTTTTTATTTTGTTCATTGAAGGCTTTAGCTCAAAGATTTGGTTTTTTTTTTTTTTAATATCTGTCTCTGTTAAATTTTTCATTCAGATCATGAATTGTTTTTCTGATTTCACTGAATTGTCTGTGTTCTCTTTCATCTTGCTGAGTTTCCTTAAGATCATGATTTTGAACTCCTTTTCAGGCAATTTATAAATTTTCTTTGGGGTCAGTTGTTAGAAAGTTGTTTTGTTTCTTTGGTGGTTTGAAGTTTCTTTGCTTTTTCATGTTTCTTTTTTCCCTGCATTGACATCTGTGCATCTGGTGTAAGAGTTACCACTTCCAATTTTATAGAGCATCTTTCACTGGGAAAGATTATCATCTATAGATATGTCTTCTGATGTTGGCTTTGGTTCCAGGTGGGCACAGAAGTGTAATCTCATGCAGTTTCTTTAGCTGTAGTCAACATCAGTGATGCCTGCCAGTGACTCAGTGGCATAGGCTACAGAAGTTTGTGCAGCTTCTCAAGGGCAGCCTCCCCACTGGAGCCAAGGGCACCAGGTTGTTCGATGCACCAAGGGTGTACCGGGGCTGCTCCACCACTGGGTCTGCCATGACCTCCCTGCTGGGGATGGGATCACTGTGCTGTGCCATGGTCAGAGGTGCCTAGGGGCTACTCCACCACCAGTTCAGTCATAAACTCCATGCTGGGCAAGACTGCCTATTCCTTGGAAGGCAGGGCACCTTGTAAGATTGAGTGCCAGGATTATGGCTATTCTTCTGGGCCTAGGCTTTGAGTAGCAGAGTCAGGACTCTGCAGCAACTTGAATAGGAAAGATACAGTGCCTCCTATACAGTTGATTCTCAGAAGGCAGAACTGTAGCTGCTTGGCTAGGGAATGGTGTGTTATGTGTGAGCATTGTGTAGTGGCAGCAGAGTCTCACGTTTGGGGAGTTGCAGTGGCTACTGGCCCCCAATACAGGACACACTCCAGCAGTGGCTTCAGTCTCCAGATAGCACCTTACAGCAGCAGCTTGGATCATATCATGAGGTAGAGGAAGCACAATGTAGACTTCCACTTTGGAGCAATGTAGTCATGTGAACTCTTGGCAGCCCCACCCCAGACTGGGCTCAGGGCCTGAGAATACTAGATCATTCTTAAGCAAGACAGTAAGTTTTGACAGTTTTAATTAGGACTTCTGGGGGCCTCCTGTTTACCTTTTCCCCACAGGAAGAGTCCCTTCTATTTCCAAACTGACCCCAACTAGGGAGATGAAGTAGTAAAAACATTGTTTAGTTTCCTTTTCTATGCATCCATTCTGATATGGTTTGCCTGCGTCCGCACCCAAATCTCATCTTGAGTTGTAATCCCTGTAATTGCCACATGTCATGGGAGGGACCCGGTGGATGGTAATTGATCATTGGGGGCAGTTTCCCCCATGATGTTCTCATGATAGTGAATGAGTTCTTAAGAGATCTGATGATTTTATAAGCCTCTGATATTTCCCCTGCTGGCATTCATTCTCTCTCCTGCCACCCTGAGAAGAGGTGCCTTCCGCCATAATTGTAAGTTTTCTGAGGCCTCCCCAGCCATTGAAACTGTGAGTCAATTAAACCTTTTTTCTTTATAAATTACCCAGTCTTGGGTATTTATTCATAGCAGCCTAAGAATGAACTAATACACATCCCATGTCTCCATGCTCTACAGGAGATCTGCCAGTCCGCTGCTGCGCTCTAGCACTCTGCTTCAAGTACTTTGGTTAAAATATAGTTGTTGTTTGGGTCCTTTTTCTTGTAGGGGAAAAATGAACATTAGGCACCTCTTGTTACCCATCTTGCTAATATCACTCCTAAACCTTGATTTTGTAACTCTTTTTAATTTTTGGCAATAACTGGGTTTGAAATGGGATATCATTGTTGTCTTAATTTGCATTTCCGTGATTACTAGTGAGTAGCACACCCTTCACATATGTATTGGCCATTTGTGCTTCTTCTTTTATGGTACTTATTCTCATGCTTTCCTTTGTAGTTTTTGTATCTATACATTTGTCTCTTCCCAAACAATATATTTTTAGATTTATCTGCTCTTGAATGTTATATAAACCATATTTATATGATTTTAAAAATTTGTTTCTTTTGGTCCACATTATGTTTTAGAGACTTACTAATGTTTCAACGTATTTTATTTCATCAATTTACATGCCTTTTCTTAGATCATTTTAAGAGCATACCGTAACTGAACTAATCTTTCTATTGTTAATAGACGTTTGAATAGTTTTGGGGGTTTTTGCCTTAAAACAAGGATTTTGTAAATATCCTTGTACCTGACTTCTGGTGCATATGAAAAATTTCTCTCACATATAAATATAGTAGTGGAATTAAGAAGCCATAGGTTGTAGATATGTTGTGTATATTCAGCTTTAATAAGTAATGCAAAACTGGTTTTTAAAGTAGTCTTTCCTACTTTGTATTCGTACCAAAAGTGAACAAGCATTTCAATTTCTCTACACACTCTGGCCATCACTTGATATTGTTTGATTATTTAATTTTGTCCATCTGGAGGATGAAAATGGTGTCACATGGTGGTTTTAATGTGTATATCCTAAATGATTAATGGCTTTAACATTCTTCATATGTTTGGGACAATTGTATCTCTTTTGTGAAATTTCTTTTTCTTTTGTTTATTAGGTAGTTGATTTTTTTTTAACTTATTTTGGAAGTTCTTTAATGTAGTATTCCTTATCCAAAATGCTTGGGACAAAAAATGTTTCTGATTTTGAAATATTTTCACATGTATAATGAGCTATCTTGGGAATGAGATCATGTCTAAACACAAAATTTATTTGTTTCATGTAGACCTTATACACATAAACTGAAGGTAATTTTATGTAGTATTTTTAATAACTTTAAGCACAAAACAGTTTGTGTATGTTAAATCATCAGAAAGCAAAGGTGTCACTACTTTAGCTACCCATGTGGACAGTCTGTGGTTGTGGCGTCACCATCATTCTCACTATACATTTATCAACTACCGATAAGCAATCTTTTTTTTACATTTATTCACACGTAAGTACTTAACAATAAAAACAAATGCCATATTTAACACAATGAAAAAATAATGTGTTCAGGGTAACTAAACAACATAGTAGCATCACCAGAATACCTGCATCAGTTAGTCAACAACAGCAACAACAAACGGTCTTATTTTTTTGGTCTCCGTCTATGATTCTGTGTTTTGATTAAATGGTTACTATACACTGTATTTTAAATTTTTTTATGAGAAGAAACATCAGAAGAAATTGAGGGCCCAGAAAGTAGGTTCTCTGGGGATGAGCAGGCATTCTGCTGGATGCCTTTTAAAACTATTTCTTCCAGAGTCATTTTCCTCATTAACAATAGTTTTTGCCTTAGAAGGCTCTCTTTAGTTTTGTAAACTGATGTGATTTCTTGTTCTGTTATGAGGGCATGCTGTTCTAGTATGACAAAACCACATCACACGTTGTCACCATGTCATCTATAGGCACTTTTTCTCCAGTGTTAACATCATCTTCATTGTCACTATTATCACAGTCACCGTAACTTGGAATGATTTTAACTAATTTACCAGTGGTTAATGAATGAACAACTGGAGCCTCATTATTGATGTTAAAATCTTCTTCAATATCCACTTCTTCCAGTTTACAGATGGACTCTGAAGGTATGTATTTAGCATATAAAGGAGATGAAACATTTTTTTTCTCATTTGAATACAGAATCATAGTCACCATCTTGTTCATCATCACTGTACATAGCTCAGGCCAGAGGTTGTGCCAGGCATGCACACTGTGTCTTAAGTCACCGTGTTCCAAGCATTTGGAACAGCATATATAGCATCCTTCATGCTAAACTTGTTTTGAAGACCTTCCACACCCGTACCTCTGTTCACTGCTATTACCATGCTGTTCAAGAAAGTGTTTTTATGCTTACTCTTCATTGATCTAAGGATACCTGGTCACAGAGTTGAATTAATAAAGTCATATTTGGAAGAAAGTACATGACATAAACATTATTTTCAATGGGATTTTCAGCTGGAGAATGAGCATAACAGTTGTCAAGACATAACAAAATCTTACAATTGTTATCCAGTCCTACTTCACTGCAATCAGCATGTACTGCTAGTACAAAATATGTGTGAAACCAATCAAAAAAGATGTCCCTAGGGATCTATGCCTTTTTGTTAGCATAATAATGAATGTAAGAAACTCACTACTTGAATACAGAGAGAATGCAAATTTTTGCCTATCACAGCAAGTTTACACTTATGCATACTTGCTATATGAACACATCTCCACACAATTATTATTTACTTGGCATCTTTAGTTACAAGGCTGTCCCATCAACTGTAGTCAATGTCTTCTGAAACAAAAATGCCGAAATAGTGGTGCTTTGTCATCATTTTAGACTTGTTCTGTCATCGGATTTTCATCAGCAATGACCTTGGCAAGCTCATCAATTAATTTCTCCACTGCTTCATAATCAGTGGATGCTTTCTTACCACAAATCTTTAAAAGTTTAATGCTGTATCTTTTCTAAAATGTCTGCAACCGACCTGTTGAATATTCAGTTCTCTTTCACTTTTAAACTCTTTCACTTAAATCCACTGTGATAGTTTTTTCTTGTTTCATGATTATCATACAATTAAGTGACACATGTTTTCTGTGATGCTGAAGGATCCACTCATTCAATACACAATGGAAATCTTCATGCAGTGTTTCTGTATTTTTCATTAATTTTTGTTCATCACTTTCAGCATAGAACTCCTATAGTTTATCCTTCTGTTTCTTCAGGTCATATTCGCTGGTCATTTCAACACCATACTTCTCTGTAAGATGTTTCACACTTACACTGCTGTCCAGTTTCTCCAATAGCTTGACTTTCTGTGCCATAGTTAAACATGAATGCTTCTCCTTCTCTAATTACTATTACCCATATAGATATCTGCAAGTCTTTTTGACATTTTTAACAACACCTTTACCAATACCTCTACGTCACAGAGCAGAGAATAAGCAAAAAAAAAAAAAAAAAAAAATTCACAATGAGTAATGCACATAGGTCTTGGCCTCGTGTGGATCATTGTAGGGAACATGCCTTTGGCATGTCTAACCTGCAGATGTGCCATTTTATTGTCCTTCTGGGGCATGCGTGCATGAGGGAATCTAGGCATGCACAAAAAACATGCCTCACAGCTGAAGGGGGTGTTTTTCTCTTGGAGATGCTGAATGATTGTGTGTTGTGTGCCCACATTTTGACTGTGACCCATCACATGAGGTCAGGGCTAAAATTTCCAGTTATGGTGCCATTTCAGTGCTCAAAAATTTTGGATTTTGGAACGTTTTGAATTAGGAGTACTAAAGCTATATATTCTGAATAGAAATGCTTTATTGATTATATGTGATAAAAACATGATTTTCCAGTTTGTGCTTTTTTCCCACTTCCTTTGTGTTTCTTAAAATTAAAAAAAAAGTAGATTAATAAACCAGTATCTTCTTTATGACTTACACTTTTACTGTCTCAATAAGATATCCTTCCCTGCCTTAAGGTCATACAGATTTTCTGCTTTATTTTCTTCTAACGCTTTATAGTGTAGCCTTGCACATTTACATTTTTAAACCTCCTGAAATGTGTGTTATAGATGATACGAGATAGAGGTTTGATTTAATTTTTCCATGTGAATGTTATAAAGATCACCTTAAAGTTTTGATATAATATTTAAATGATTTGTGAGTCAAGGAATAAACCATAAGGAAACTTAAATAATATTTAGAACTGAACAAAAGCAGTCCTTTGGAATTTGTTCAGATGTGTCATATAGTACAAAATGGAAAAATTTCTAACTATTTTGTGTGCTTGAAAAGGAAGGGTATTCTGCAGCAGTTACGTAAAATGTTCCATACGTGTTAAATGTGTTCAAATATTTCACATGCCTATGAATCTTATATCTGCTTGATCTATCAATTACTGAGTAAAGCGTGTAAAAAGTATTTTTCACTAGGATTATTGATTTTCCTATTTTACTTATCCTTTCTGCTGATTTTTATTGGTACATATATGGTTTACATACATATGCTTTATCCATCTATCTATCTGCCTACCTACCTACATACCTACCAACCAAGCAACCTACAGCCAGCCCTCCATATTCATGGGTTTTGCATCGTTGAATTCAACCCACCACATGTCAAAACCGGAGGATATGGAGGACCAACTACATGTATTTTCTGTCTGCAATTGGTTAAATCCTGAGATGTGGAGGCTGAAAATATAGAGGGCCAACTTTACTACACCGTTTTGTATAAAAAGCTTAAGCATTTGAGGATCATGGTATCTGGGAGGGGAGGGGTCCTAGAACTTTCACATATGGAGGGCCAACTGTACCTGTGCATACATACACACATCCATACACATGAACACCTCTTCTTTATGAAGAGCAAGTTTATAATTTTACTATCTTAAACTGAATATTTCAGAATTGTGAAAGTGATATTCTTCACATCTAGTGGCGTTTTTTGCCTAAAGTCTATTTTCCATGATATAAATATAGCTAAATTTGGGGAGGGGGACTCTCAGTGTATTTTTCTATCTTTTTATTTCCACCTTTCTGTATGTTTCTGTTATAAATGTATTTCTTATAAATAACATATAGATGAACTTTCCCCTAGTCTGACAATTTTTCTTTTTTAACATTACCTCTAAATTTCTTTTATTATAATTTAATGACATATTTTGATTTATTGCTAACATGTTTTTGTGCTTTTATTTTTCCCAGTATTTTCTGTTTCTTTTTCTTTGTTTTATTGTCTTATTTTGGATTGAATGACTATTTCATTTTTCATTATATTTTTCCTCTACTAATCTGGATATAATTTATACTATTTTAATATGTGTCTATAAGTTTTAAAATACATATGCAACTTACCAAAATCTCACATTAATCAATACCTTTATTTAGCCTCTGGCAAATGACACAGGTTCTATTCTTAGAACATCTAAGGGTATATAAATATCCTTTATATTATCTGTGATCAGCCCATCCCAACCTATATGATATGGTCATCATATATTCTGGTTTAGTTTTATAGTTTATAATCCCAAAATATTATAATAATTGTTTTATGTGGCCAATGAATTTTTAAATTTATTCACTTTTTTTTTGCCTTCTATTTTTTAAATTAATTGTGGAATCTCAGATTCTTTTCCTCTGGATTCATTTTCCTTTCACCCAAAAGCACATTCTTTAGAAGGTTCTTTTAAAAGTTCTTTTAAAAAGTTCTGTCAGAGACAAACTTAGACCATTTCTTTTCTTTTTGCCTTAAACATATTTTATTTGGCAATCCTTAGCTTGAGGTTATTGGCCAGCCCAGGCAATTTTCATTTGACTTGCTCACCTGCATTAGAATCAAGATACGATTATGATTTCTCAAGGGAGATGTTAATTTTGTCCTCTAATCAGTGCCAAGGAATGAAACAAATAGTTTTCTTGCTATTTTCTGAGTAGTAGGGAGAAGTTACATTTTCATTCGCTCTTACATCAAAGGTTTAGTTCTTTGTGGTCTGAGTTTAAGAAACGAAGGCAAAATCCTGGTTTATCTTCTATTTTCTGGTGATACTAAGCTCTCAACTCGTACATGTTCAATTCTGCTGGATATGATAAAATGTTCAAGGGTAGATCGGCTTTATGGCTCTTAAATACTTGGCTCATGTTCTATTTCTTATACCTCAATTATACATATATAAACACACACACACACACACACACACACACACACACACAGACACACAAATTATTTTTAGTATTCCACAGACAGGCTGCAATGGGCAGACTGAGTGCCTGCAAAATTCATGTTACAATCTTAGCCCCCAGTGTGGTGGTGTTAGAAGGTAGGGCCTTTGGGAAGTGATTAAATCATGAGGTGGAACCCTTGTGAACCGAATTTGTAACCTTATAAAGGCCCAAAGGAGCTGGTTTATTCCTTTCATCAGGCAGGGACACAGCTAGATGGCACCGTCTGTGAGGAAGCTGGCCTTCACCAGACAAGTATACGTGTGCTTTGATCTTGGACTGGAAACGTGAGAAATAAAATGTTGCTGTTTATAAGCTCCCTAGTTTATGGTATTTTGCTATAGCAGCCTTGAAAGACTAAGACCAAGGCCTAGGCACCGGGACTTTTCATCTTTCGAGAAATTGAGCAAAGCAGTTTTCTTTACCACTTAAGCCAAAAATTAGCATTTTTGGATTGGCAATATTAATTGATTTACATTATTGTCATTACTCTTACATTTATACACATTCTATTTTGTATTTTTTCTTGACCATGCCTGTGTATTCTCTTTTTCTGTTTCTTTGTATTAATTGAAGCTTTTTTAGTTTCTTTCCACACACTTATTTTTTCTTTGTTTTCTCTTTCTGTGTTTCAAAGTTTACAATTTATTTCCGTTTCTGTTGAGTTTACTTTTAAATTGTAACAGGCATAACTGATGTAGAAAGTCTAATGTTAATCAACATTTATATCCTCCTCTCAAGAATATAAGACTCAAAAAACTTAACTCTGATCACTACATGTTGCTATTTTCTGTATTATCCCACTTTGATTTTTTTAATCTCCTAAATCAGCATTATGGTTTTTCTTTATGTATATAGTCAGTGCTTATTTGGATTTACCAAAGCATGCATTAATATCTTCCTTCTTATTCTTCCTACGTCTCAGATCATGTTTCTGAGATTTTTTTCTAATTTCTTCCAGAAATATATTCTTAAGTAGCTTTTTGTGATGAGTTCATCTTTATGTAAAAATGTCTTTATTTTGCCCTAACTTGTGAATTCTAAATTTATAGTCTTTTTCTCTCAGCACACAAAAATATACCAGCTCCTTTCTGACTTGTGTTATGGTTACTGAGAAACATGCTGGTTGTCTAAATATTGTTCCTCTGTGGAAATTCTATTTCTTTCCTCAGGTTACTTTTGAGGTCTACTCTTTTATAAAATAATTCTTTTTGCATTTATTGAGATCAACAACCCTTCTCCTTTCTGTCTTTTTCTGTTGGTACATTTTTGGTGGAAGTTTTTTTTCTGCTTCTATGTCTTGAAATTTTAGATTATGAACTAATGTTTGGTAGTGCTTTATCTTTAGGAATTCTATTTCTTCTGGGTTGGAATAATCTCATGCCAGAGATATTTTGCATTTTCTTTTTGCTAGGCATCCAAGGAGTTTTAGCATTTCAGGGGAAATTCTTTATGGTAGCATAATTTCAATAGCCTAACTGTGGTCTGTGGTCATCAATACTTAGGAAAAAATATTATTTGTGTCCCACCTGAGTCATACTTCCTCCATGCAACTAACTGTCCAGGAGAGGGTGGATTTTTTTTCTCTCCTGTCCACCTTTTTACTGACCCCATGTATGTTTTGAATTTATCCCAAGTGTTTCTAGTTCCATGTGGCCTATGACCTTGTGTCTGTTAGATGTTAAAATTTCTTATTTAATGAGACCAGCGGTCATCTTGTTTTCTCCCTCTCCTCATACCACTACAGGGCTTCTGAAGCATCAGCTCAAGTGTTTCTCTGTTTTTTTGGCTTCCAGTTCATCCTCTTACTTTCTTGTATGCTAATCTATATATTTCACCCTTCATTTCTACCTCTTTTTTAGAGGGACATTTTCAGGCTTTCTCCTCTTTTATAGTGCTGGAGATAGAGGCCTCTCTCGTTTATTTTTTTTTTTAGAACTCCCACTTACCCATCAGAACTCAGCTCAAAATCTACATTCTCAGTGATTTTTTTCCCTTCATCTCTATTGTACATATCACAGTACTTCTTTTTTTTTTTTTTTCTTGAGACAGAGTCTCGCTTTGTTGCCCCGGCTGGAGTGCAGTGGCGTGATCTCGGCTCACTGCAAGCTCTGCCTCCCAGGTTCATGCTATTCTCCTGCCTTAGCCTCCCCGCTAGTAGCTGGGACTACAGGTGCCCACCACCATGCCCGGCTATTTTTTTTTTTATTTTTAGTAGGGACAGGGTTTCACTGCATATCACAGTACTTCTTAAGGTTCCCACATCACATCTTTCACAATTTGTATTTATACATTTGATTGTGCAATTCTGATTAATCTTTGTTTCCTTTATAATTTATTCAGTTCCCTCATGGGAGGAAGCATGTCTTCCCAAACACAGCTCCAGGCACAAGTTTATGTTTAGTAAATAAATGTTTGATAAATTAATGAATGTTAGAAATGTTAGAACCTGGATAGGGATGATGAAAAATTAACACATGTCATTCAAGGGTTGCAATTCAGGCTCTTTAATGTAAGATGAAAACTGGAGGTGATTTTAAGACAGGGAAAATTAACAAAAGGAAAGATTTAGCGTTCTTCTGTAAATATTGGAGAAATACAGGTAATAACTCTGAATCTGATGTTTAGCTCTGTAATGTACCAGCTGATTTTGGAAAAGTTGCTAATTCTCAATGTTCCTCTTTTTTGACAGATAATAACAAATACCCACATACTAATGTTAAGATGGGGACAAAATGAAAGAAATAATGTAAAATGGGACCTTACAGGTAGTCCAAATTTACTAATAACCATAGCCCTTTTTTTACCTGGAAAACTTTAAAAGAGAATTTACTATGAAACTCAGCCTTAAGAAACCCCTTCTGAATATAAAGATGTGCAAGGATTGGCCATGAAGCTTGGTGATAATTGGGCATCTTCTGTTGGAAACCTTCATGTGGGGTCATTGTGATTATGTATGGTGGTTCCAGTCATCTTGTGCTGAGGTGGTGGGTGGAGTAGGTGGCTATTCTTATCTATGAGTCTTGATTAATTGCACATACCAGAAAAAGCAGCAAAAGTTATTTGGAGAGTCCTTTTCATCTTAACTGGCTGAAAGTCTTGTTCTACATTTAAATGCGTTACTCAGTGTGTATCAGGTATTTAAATCAATTCTCACTCTCTTATATTAGCACTAATAAACTCAGAGTTGCATTAACTTATTGAGCCATCTTTATATTTGGTCCCAAAGCAGAAAAATCAGTCTTCTGGCTAGAGTTCCTACATGTTCAGTATTACCATTGATCATGAACCTCCTTCCATACTTTCTAGGTGAATGATGAAGAGCAGACAAGGCAGAGAGACAGACTTTAAAAAATCTATTAAGATTTAATATCTATCCACATGGTAGATTCTATCCCAAAGTCCCTACCCTCAATACAGTTAATAATTTAAAAGACGCATGATTTCCGGTGATACTAAAGTTCACATTACCTTTTCTCTGGTCATAGAACTGCTTTTATGCATATACAAAGCAGGAGGCTACCTACATGATGTGACTTATAGGATACCAGGAACTAGACTTCATCTGAAAATATTACCTTCTATGCACTATTTAGTCACTGATGTTGATTCCTACTTTGAAAATGCAAATATCTCTACTACACTGAATTGGTTACACTGGGGTATTAGATATGTCTAAAATATGTTGCATATTTTGGGTGACCCACTGGCAGATTAAATAATCCTGAGATATTTGGCCTAACTATGGCTAACCTACTAAATCACTCCACCCTTTTCCCATTGGATAACTGCCAATCAAAAGCTACATGGATGCTTATTTATTGCCGTGAACTAATAGTATAATTTTCTCCCTCTTTAATTCAGGCTGGGTTCAGGGATGTGTTATAATCCAGCTTCCACTAGTGAGCGTACAGCATTCCTCCAGTCAAAGCAATTATTTTAAATTTATTTTATGCTTCACATCAGAACATAATCCAGAGAAAGAGAGAGGGCCTTCTTTTCCTTCAATGACTGAAGAAAAGTACTGCCAAAGCTATTTTGCTTTCACAAGAGAAGCCAGTCTGCAGACCAAACTGACAGGAAAAAGAGGGTGGAGTCACAGTTATACAAAATCTGTGTAGCACATCTGAATTTTTAATTCTGTGAACCTATAATTTTTCTTTATTTTTTAAAAGCCCATTGCATTCAGTTTTCTGTTACTTGCCAGTATACCCATCTTAAAAGACACTCTTTTCCATCACTGGCTATTAACGATTAATAGTCTGTTCTGTTTTAGATTCCTAAGGCGGGGACAACCTCCCTCCAATACTAATGTCCCACAGTGGCATTAAAGGGTGTTGGGAAGAAGATAAGAAAAAATTCATAAAGGCAGAGATAATAGTGGTCACACTGAAGAATGGATAAACATTCTCTAGGTAGGTCAGGACAATGAGCAAGTATTCCTGCAAATTAAAAAATATAAAAAATGAACATCTATTGTCAACCATGGCTCTCAATACAGCTAAATTGGGCTTTCTGTTACTCAACCTCTAAATTAAAAGCTGTTTTTCAAATTAAATTGATTTAGCACCAAATAATTTTTTTTTCTTTTTTTTTTTTTTTTGTGAACAAGGAAAGTTTTTACAGATAAGTGCTATTTGATGGACCAGTGCTAGTGAAGCATTGTCTGGATAAGAGACAATTGCATCTGCCATATCCATGACAGCAAGAACCACAATGCTTTGGTTGAGGGTGGAAAAGAAGTTATCTAAGGCAGAAACTTCAGGATTTGATGATAGCAGACAGGTATTACGTGTTACATTTAATTATGTGACAGATTGCTTATGTGTGACCTTTTCTGTAAAAACTCAGTAACATTTTGAATTTAAGTCCTCTCTCTAAAGTTTAAAAAGATCTTTTGGGGAGGACATCTCTTCCGCAATCTGTTAAATTCATCACCTGGGCTTTGAAACAGCACTCCTTATTGTCTAGGTAGCATGTGAGTCTTTAGCAGAACAACTTTTTCAGCTTTGACTTTTGGGGTTCCTTCCTATAAGAGTCCCTGGGGCCAGTTTGGGGAGCAAATACTATATTCTCATTTCTGAATTTTTCTGTTTTTCTCCTTAGAACCCACCTATAATTCCTCCTTCCCTTTAGCATATGAATAAATATCTTCAGGTTAATAAAATCATGCACATAAACAACTATGCTTATTCATCCAGTTACTTAAACCTAGCTAGGACACTCTGTAGCCCATTTTTTTCCTTTAATTTTGTTTGTCACATAGTAATCGTACATGTTTATGGGATACAGAATGATATTTTGATACATGTATACAATGTATAATAATCTTATAGTGGCAATTAGCATATCTATTACCTCAAACATTTATCATTTCCTTGTATTGGGAACATTCAAAATCTTCAAGCTTTTTAAAAATATACAATACATTATTAACTATATTCACTCTACAATGCTATAGAGCACTAGAACTTTTTTCTACTATAGAGCTATAACTTTTTATCCATTAACAATCCTCTCCCTGTCCTCCCCTGTCTCCTCCCATTCCCAGGCTCTAAAAACCACAATTCTACTCTTTACTTCCACGTGCTCAACATTGTAGAACCCACATGAGTGAGAACGTGCATTATTTATCTTTCTGTGCCTGACTTACTTCATTTAATATAATGTCATCCGGCTCATCCATGTTGCCTCTAGTGACAGGATTTTATTCTTTTTTTTATGACTGAAGAGTGTTCCTTTGTGTATATATTCAACATTTTCTTTATTCATCTGTTGATGGACATTTGGGCTGATTTTATATTCAGGCTATTGGGAATAATGCTGCAATTAACATAGGGATACAGATATCTCTTTGAAACACTGATTTCCTTTCCTTTGCATAAATATCCAGTAGTGGGACTGCTGGAACATATGGTTCTATCTTTAGTTTTGTTGAGGACTCTCCATACTGTTTACCATAATGGCTGTATAATTTACATTTCCACCAATGTATAGGAGCTACCTTTACTCTGCACCCTTGCCAGCATTTGGGGTAAGGTGATATCTCATTGTGGTTTTAATTTGTATTTCTCTGATGATTAGTGATCTTGAGAATTTTTTCATATACTTGTTGGTCACTTGAATGTCTTTTTTTTTTTTTTGAAAAGTGTCTATTCATATCTCATATTTTAATGGGATTTTTAAAGAACCCTTGTGTTGTTTGACTCCCTTGCATATTCTGGATGTTATATGGATACTTGTCATATGGATAGTTTGCAAATATTTTCTCCCATTCTACAAGTTGTCTTCTCACTCTGTTGATTATTTCCTTTGCTGTGCAGAAGCTTTTTACTTTGAGATAGTACCATTTGTCTGTTTTTGTTTTTGTTGTCTGTGCTTTTTAAGTCTTATCCAGAAAGTATTTTACTAACCAATGTCCTAAAGCATTTATCTTATATTTTCTTCTAGTGTTTTGATAATTTCAGGTCTTTCATTTAGTTTTGTAACCTGTTTTTGAGTTGATTTTTGTATGTGATGAGAGATAGGGGTTTAACTTCATTCTGGTGAATGTGAATATCCAATTTTCCCAGCACCATTTACTCAAGAGGGTATCCATTTCTGGCACTACATTTAATATAATTGAGTATCTAGACATTTAGCATTTATCTAGCAGAAATGCATTAATGATTAGGGCCAAGAACATAGTGAAATGATATGTAGAATAATACAAAACATTTAAATCAAACATGCATTTGATTAAGAGGTTGATCCCAAAAACCTGTAAGATCGAGAAAGTAGAAACATTGAGCTGCAACTATATTCTGAGGAAAGTTCTCTTGGTAACATCCTACTAATCAATACTTATTCTGTTACATAGAGGACACCATAGAAATAAATCTTGAGATTATAATTTAAAGATGGCTAATATTGGAAATTTAGTTTTTGGAAGAAGATGTAATTGGTCTAATCTTGGATAGTTAGCTCTTTGTTACAGCAACAACAAACTAATGACAACTCCTGAGACTAAGGCCATCTGAATCACGAATGCTGTCAAAAAAGATGTGTGTGGAAGTCACATAAAATCAACAGATTCCCTCCTATTTGTATGTAACTTAAAAGTAGAGGATGCGATTTTTAGTCAGCCCCTCAAGCATTCTTCATTAAGAGACAAAAGCTTATCAGTCACAGATCCAGCATCAAAGAACATTTTAAAATGTGAGCGACTCGCTTCTTTAAAGTGAGAAGATCAGCTAGGTTGCATGCTTAAATAAGGAAATTAACAACATCTGGAAGAGCCTTATCTTGTCTTAAAAAAGAGACTCATGCCAGTCTTCCCATGGGGTTTATTTAGAGGAATGAGAAAAGAGTTTTCCTTTATTGGAAATCTAGACTGACTGAAGTACAATTATCTAATTTAGTAGAAATATTTTCTTGTCATTTCCTAGCTAATAAATTCCATAGCTGGAACAGAATACAGAACCCAGAAATAAAGCAAAATACCTACAGCCAACTGATCTTTGACACAATTGACAAGAACATACACTGGGGAAATGACATCGTTTTCGATAAGTGCTGGGATTATTGGATTGTTGTATGCAGAAGAATGAAACTGGCCTCCTGTCTCTCACTGTACACAGAAATCAACTCAAGATGGGCCAAAGACTTAAATGTGAGACCTAAAATTATTTTTTTTTAAAGTACTAGAAGAAAACTTAGGGAAAAACTCTTCTGGACGTTGGTCTAGGCAAAAAATTCATTATTAAGACCTCAAAAGCACAAGAAACAGAAATAAAAATAGACAAATGGGACTTAGATAAACTAAAAAGCTTCTGCACAGCAAAGGAAATAATCAACAGAGTAAACAGAAAACCTGCAGAATGAGAGAAAATTTTTGCGAACTGTGCATCATACAGGGCACGGATATCCATAATATATAAGGAACTCAACAAAAAACTCTCCAAATAATCCCATTGATAAGTGGGCAAAGGGCAATAATAGACACTTCTCAAAAGATGACATACAAATAGCCAACAAGCATAGGAAAAAATGCTCAACATCACCAATCATCGGATAACTGCAAGTTAAAACCACAATGGGATATCAGCTTACACCAGTCAGAATGCCTATTATCAAAAAGTCAAAAATAACAGATGGAGAGGATGTAGAGGAAAAGGAATGTTGGTGGGAACGTAATATGGTTTGACTGTGTCCCCACCCAAATTTCACCTTGAATTGTAATCCCCACGTGTCAAGGGCAGGTAGAGATAATTGAATCATGGGGGTGGTTCTCCCATACTGTTTTTGTGGTAGATCTGATGGTTTTGTAAATGGCAGTTCCCCTGCACAAGCTCTCTTGCCCTCCCGCCATGTAAGAAGTCCTGTTTATTCTTTCTTCATCTTTCGCCATGATTGTGAGGCCTCCCCAGCCATGTGGAACTGTGAGTCCATCAAATCTCTCTCCTTTATAAATTACCCAGTCTTGGGTATTAGCAACACGACAATGGACTAATACAGAATGCAAATTAATACAACCTCCATGAAAAACAGTATGGAGATTTCTCAAAGAACAAAAAGTAGAACTACAATTTGATCCAGCAAAGTGAAAGAAATTATATCAAAAGGATACCTGCACTTATCTGTTTATCACAACACTATTCCCAATATGGAATCAACCTATGTGTCCATCAGTGGGTGACTGGATAAAGAAAATGTGGTATGTATACATAATGGAATCCTATTCAGGCATAAAAAATAAAATTGTGTCTTTTGCAGCAACATAAATGGAACTGGAAACCATTATCCTAAGTGAAACAACTCAAACAGAAACACGACTACTGCATGCCCTCACTTATAAGTGGGAGCTAAATAATACGTACACAGACATACAGTGTGGCCTGATAGACGTTGGAGATTCAGAAATGGGGAGAGTGGGTGGGGGGTGGTGAATGAGGAGAAATTACTTAATGAATACAATATACATTATTTTGGTAATGTATACACTAAAAACCCAGACTTGGCCGGGCACGGTGGCTCATGTCTGTAATCCCAGCACTTTGGTAGGCCAAGGCAGGTGGATCACCTGAGGTCAGGAGTTAGAGACCAGCCTGGCCAACATGGTGAAAACCCGTTTCTACTAAAAATACAAAAATTAGCTGGGCATGGTGGCACAGGCCTGTAATCCCAGCTACTCAGGAAGCTGAGGCAGGAGAATCACTTGAACCCAGGAGGTGGATAAATAAATCTTGAGATTATAATTTAAACATAGCTAATATTGTACATTTAGCCTTTCGAAGAAGATATAATTGGTCTAATCTTGGATAGAGCAGAGATTGTGCCATTGCACTTCAGCCTGAGCAACAAGAACGAGACTCCATCTCAAAAATTAAATAAATAGAAAATACAAACTTAGACTTCACTTCTACACAATATATCCATGTAACAAAATTGCCCTTTACCCCCTAAATTTACACAAATAAAAATAAATAAATGAATAAATAAACATAAAATAAAATAAATTGCATAGCTGGGATTGATTCCAGGTCTGTGTAATTGCTAATATCACACGCTTAAATTATAACACCACGTGCTTGCTTCTTTTGTTTCTGTAGTCATAACTTTCAACTAAAAGGCAGACATTCAGGTCAAAATCTGGTAACGTGCTTCTATATAACTTTTGTATTTTGAAAATTGAAATCGTACAGGTATTGCCTCCTTATAATGGAAAATGTCCTAGGTTTGAAGTGTAATGCTGAAAATCCAGAACTGTATGTAATCTATCCAGTACTGGGATGGAAAAGAGTTACTTACTTCCCTTGTTCTGCTCATTGTAATTCTAATGGCATATGCACTTTGTATATGCCAGCAGTTCTTTTCAATTGGATCATTAGGCCCTTTTAACTTAGTGCTTGGCATATAGATGAGAGGAAATAGTGATGGGGAGGCTTTGTCCTAAGGAATTTATGTTACCTTTATCCTATTTGATCATGGTGATGATGACTACACTTTTCATTGAAGTCCCTTCCTGATTAGTGTAGCTCACTCGAGAGGAAACTGAGAACCTTGTGGGACCTGTGGTCTAGTCAGTGTTTTATTTGGGGGATTTGTTTGCAGATACTAATCATCATTTGGTTAGAACATCTCTATCCATGGGAATTAGAGAACCAAGACAATCTCATGGCTGATATTAAAATTATTATTTTGAATGATCCCAGCTCTGTTTTGAATAGAAAGACATAGCTTTAATTCTGAGATAGTTTCATTTTCCTGAGAATAAGATAAATAATCTCAAAATAAAAAATACAATTGTGGCAGAAATAGCTGTCCACCAAAATCCCTACTCTTCTTTCTGGTGACAGTGACTCCCTCCTTAACCAAACCTGAGTCAGGGTCCTCTCAGCTCCCTGTCTGATTGGGCCCCAACCTTGTCCTGCTTAGACAGTTTTAGCATTCACCCTGCTGAGTCAGCTTAGAGAAATGGCTCAACCCTGGATATCTGATCACTGTCAATATTTGATCAAATTCCTCATCTTCCACTCTCAATACCTCCTCATGCTGACCTCTCATCAGCAAGAATCCTGTCAGATGTTTAGCCAGACTTTCCCTAGCTTCGATATTTTCTTTTGGTAATTTTCCATCCCTCCATTGACCCCACCCTGCTCCTTGGCTGTAAATCCCCACTGGTCCTTGTTGGAGTTAAAGTTGAGCCCAATCTCTCTCCCCTACTGCAAAACCCCATTGCGGTATCCCACAAATACAATCTGCCTTATCTTTAACGAGTGTTTGAAAGATATTTCTTTCACACAGGTATGCAACTGGAGTGCATGTTCCATCTTTTTGGCAGTTTGATCTGGTTGTGCGACTGATTCTAGAGGTAGGAATGTGAGTGAAAGTGATTTGTGCTATTACCACTACCACTGTCACCAGGCCTGGCCTATGAAATCTTTTTTTTTTTTTTTTTTGATATGGAGTCTCACTCTGTCACCCAGCCTGGAGTGCAGTGATGCGATCTTGGCTCACTGCAAGCTCTGCCTCCCTGGTTCATGCCATTCCCCTGCCTCAGCCTCCTGAGTAGCTGGGACTACAGGTGCCCGCCACCAGGCCTGGCTACTTTTTTGTAATTTTAGTAGAGTCGGGGTTTCGCCGTGTTAACCAGGATGGTCTCGATCTCCTGACCTCGTGATCTGCCTGCCTTGGCCTCCCAAAGTGCTGGGATTACAGGTGTGAGCCACCGCGCCCGGCCCTGGCCTATGAAATCTTAACAGGTAGAGTCCCCATCAGCCTGGGCCTCTAAATAGCATGAAGCAGCTTTACTCCAATCTGGTACCCTTCTGGCCTGATATATTAGTGGGAAATATACATTTATTGTAAGAGGTCTTTATCTGCTTGGATTGTTTAACTTAGCCCAAGTAATATGCAGAATATGAAGCCTTGAAGATGAGTGCTCCTATAACAAAAGTCTAAATTCTGTGGCACTGGCTGAGAACCAAGGTGGCAGCTTCTGGGATCAAAAAGAGCTAGGTGGTAGCAAAACACTTAGTAAATATGCTGACCTTGAATAACTTGGAAGGCAGATTAAGTGCTCTCAGTGTCTACATTTATAGGAGAGTGGTAGAGGGGAACCAGAATATGAGTAAGTGTTGGCTTCTCCTTGTGTTACAAGGTTTAGGACAAACCTCGGTGGTTTGCAGGCAGAAACTAGAGAGTGCCGATGACTTCTGTCCTTCAAGAAAAGGAGACAAGGCTGATAAGGACTGAGCAACAGCAAGCAACTCATTAAGACTTCTCATTTTACCCAAGGGACTTGACTCTGTAGCAAAGATCAAAGAGTGCTACTTCCCCTCCCAAACCTTCCTTCCAGTTCTGTGTGACATCGAAGTAGCTGCCATTAAATTAAGGGACAAAGAAATCAGGCAGGAATAAAAACTTGATCTAGGAGATAACCATGGTTTGGATGTCTCACATGGGACACACTGGAAGCAAGCAGATCAGAAGCCTTTCAAGTTTTAAGGTGACTGTTTTGTCCAACAACAAAGACAAATGTGATCCTCTCCTGGATCATATTTCAAAATGATCCAGTGAGTCAAATTTATTGCTTCATTACAAACATATACTAGCAGGGAGTGGGCTGTGAAAGCTATAAAGCTCCCAAGGAAGGCATATTTCCTAATATCCGCTACAGATGCAGCCATCGTATGGAATGAGCAAGGAAGAACTTCCCAGCCAATGGAGATGAGCGCTACAGATGGAACTGGAGGCCATAGATAATGATTCCCCATAGAGACTCCAGCCAGGGCAGGGGCTTCTTAGTACCTGTCTATCATGCCATGAACCAGAGAATTACAATGTGTTTTCCCTTTCCTCCTTAACATTTATTGAAATTAGGCCTTTGTCTTTGTCTTTCACTCATCTATCTATATGACTACGTATACACACATATATTTATGTGGGAGTGAGGGTAGAGAGGGAGAAAGCAGACATTAGTGCTTGGGTTCCTAAGTGACCAGGTGATGATGGAGATGACTGCATATCACCCAGCACATCTGGGCTTGAGCCAGCTGTTGTAACTGAAAGATACTCTATATTGTCTTCTTTGCAGAGGAACCTGAAGGCATTCTACTTAGGAAAGTGTGCAAATCAGTACTTGGCATGCAGAAGGGCAATTGTGTCAAAACCCGCTAGTCCTTTGCCAAAACCATTTCTAGTTTTCCTGAGCACAATATCACTTAACTGCAGTCTGCCTTGTAGTTAAAGTTCCTGAAAGTTCAAATTATTAACAAAAGGCCTCATCAAGTGTTGTTATTTTGACTTGCCTATGCCACAGACAACTTCTTAGTCTCTCTCTCTCTGCTTAAATTTTCTTACCTCTAAAATGAAGAAAGCAGATCTTTATAGGATTATTAAGATGTAGTTGAGAAAATTGTTCATAAAAGCACTTCTACAGTGATTATCATTTAAGAACTATTCATTAGGTGTTTCTTCTTTTACCTACTCAGTATCAATTCTCATATGGTCAGGGAAGTGGTTCTCAGGAGTAGCATGGCTTCTGAGCAGCAGATAACACGAAGACAAGGGCAGAAGATGAGAACAGCCCTGTTTTGTGAACACAGGAATGAAGACTCCCTTAGGAACTTCTAGAAATAGATGGAAATTTGTATGGTTGAGACAAAATGGTTATAAAAGAGAGGGCCATTGAATAACAAAGATAACTTGATTCTGCATACATAAGGTGCTGGAGTATAGGAACATTGGAATAAAATTGTCCTCTTATAGGTATGTGCTGCAGCTCATCTGGTTGATGGTTATGCGCTTGAAAGTTACTCAGCAGGCATTCAACTGACATTTAATTATGATAGTAATATGAACCCTTGTCTCTGTCCTTTCAAGAAGGCAACTGGCTAGTCAGAAGACAGCTGAGTTATGCCTTTTCTTTGTCATATATATTTGAGGTACATAGCACTACAGTAATTATAATCTGTGCTCGTTGATTTTGCAAGAGGACTAAAGAGAGATTGCATGTTAAAAAAAAAAAATCAAAATTAGCCTTGTCAAATATTGTGTCAGCTGCATCTGTAACCATAAAGTAATGCATTATGGACATCCCATTCACTCCTATATTCTTTCCCCCATTCTTTAATCTATTATTCATTCACATTCTTAGGCATTGTTATTCACCTTCTCTGTGTGGAAAAAAATGCTAAAAGAATGTTCAGACTCCATTTTGGTATTATTTATTGATTTAAATATTTTATAAGTGACAGTTTGGACACTTTTAAGGTAAATAAATGCATGACTTAACTAGACAATTTTGTAATGAATTATGTAAATATAACACACAACTATCATTTCCACTTTGTTTTATAAGAATCCCAAATTTCCATCACTCATTTTTCATATACAAATTCACCTTGTTCTGCAGTCTGTAAATACAAAGACATTTTACATCATGAAACATGCTATTTACATTGTGGATGATTTAGAATAATAACAAAAGAATGAGTAAAAAGTGGTGTTACATGAAAAGCAAGATATTGTGGATATTTATAATTCTATATGAGTTATACTTTTACATGTATTATTCTTAAAATTCTAGTGAAATGAGGCATATTTTATCATTTCAATCAGAAAAAGTTTCTTTAAACCTGTACTACTAGATACAGAAAAATATTTTAAAATATAATATGAAATACCAAATGAAACTTTTTTAAAATGAATGGTACAGGTTTAAGAGATGCATTCATTTTTTTAAAAAACAAAAAATAGTTTGACATTTCAAAATATATGCAATTTAATCATGCCCTACATATATATTAGTATATTTACCTGGTATTAGTTGATGACATTATAATTTAAGTTTTTGATAACTCAAGTTTTAAAAGATATTATTCACAAAGTAAATCTAATAACAGAGGAGCAGATGTACAATATAATTTACATTGCAAGCCAAACCAAAAATTTAGACCCGTGAAATTGCAGCAAACAAATTAGCTAAAATGTTAAAATAATTCAGGTTAAATGAAGACCACCCCATGCAGAGGATGCTAATGAAGGCCGAGCACATTATAACTGTGTGTTTTGATTAAGTGATTTTGGAAACCTATTTATTATTATGTAGTGCCTGAAGACTTGATGGAACTGCCTTGGCTGTTTATTTTGTGCATTGATATGAGTATTAATAGGATTAAGTTAGATATTTAAAGTACTATTTGGGAAATGAGACCCTTTGGTTTTGTAAAATGGCTACACGCATTTGAAGAGTCAGAACTCAGGTAGGTTGATTTTGAAATGAAGAATGATATGTATTATTTCTGGAATGCACTTAATCAGTATTTTAAAAGCATAATGAGACAGTTTTGTCACTTGATTACTGAAGTTATAATGTAGCTACAGGCAGCTGTTATAAAACTTCTGACTTTTTCGAAGGCAAAATTCTCAGGAGGACGTTTTTTTTTTTTTTTAAATGAAGAAGAAGCTTTTCATCCAACTTGAAGAAAAATCAGAAAGTATTGTTCTCCATGGACCATTATTCTATTTGACTCTAACCTGAATTCCCTCATAGTCAAAACCTGCCATGATGATGTGAATCGATTTCCGCATAGTTGGAGTAATTTTTGCTCCAAATTCTTAAAGGAGACAATGAATTAGTAGCTTGTAAATTTTGCAGATCTGGGCCTTCGATAACTCAGTAGAAGGCAATAAAATAGAGGGAAAAATGGGACTGTGGATTACAGCTGTTCAAATTTCATCTTAATTACTTCTGTTTTTCTCAACCATATTTCTTCTATTTTTACAATCATTATTAAAATATTTCCCTAAAGAAATAAAAATGGTAAAGGTATTGAAAATCATATTTCTTTATCTGAACAAGTATTAAGATTGTCTATCATTTCAAGACAAAGGTTTTCTTAACATTGAAAATCACAGGAAGAAAGTAATCAGTATTTTCATAGGTACCGATTTATATGGTAGCTGCCTGTTTTTTACAATTTCAAAATAAGTCAATATAGGATAAACAAAAGTTAACAGAGAAATTCATCGCTTTTGAAGTTTTAATTTTTTTTTCAAATATTTTATACCCCTTTCTTTGACTACCTCGTCTGTTAGAATTTAAGACCCCTGAGGTACATAACAAAAAAGTCCAAATACGAAATGAGAACCAAAATTCAAGGGTATTTAACTCACTGAAGCATATCTTTCCACAGAGGAACAAATCATGTTTTTTTCCCTATATAATTTTCTATTAATTAACACAAACTTATGAAGATAATTTGTTAAGTGGTTTGAATATAATCTTAATACCTGAAAATAAAAAATCAGAAAGAATACAATTTTAAGTTTGGGAGATCATAGATTCTTTAAATCTTGTTCAAGATTTGTTCAAATTATTATAAAGTCAATGAGAAGTACCTACAATGGAAGAATACCCTTACTCTTAAAGAAGATATTTGACTTATTTTCCCTTAGGAATCAAATACTCTGCGAGAAATGGTTTAATTTTCCCTGAAAAATAATGGCTTTGGATTGAGATTTGTAAATGTTTGATCTCTTGATCCAAGCTGTATTTTTCTTTTTTTGTATTTAATAAAATGGCAATTTGTAAATTCTGGTGAATACTCAAAATTGTAGCTAAAAACAGCTATCTGAATATAGGTTTAAAACCTCAAAGACACAGAGCTAAGAAATATGGAATACACTGTGTATTGCTTTTTCAATAGAGTAGACATAAAATTGATGACAAATGTTTCCAAACCCTCAATAAGAACTCAAAACATCATACTATGCCAAGCTGAATTACAGAGGGGTATCTAAGAAAGAAGACAGTGCATCAGTTATCTCCAGATGAAGAGCCAGGAAAATCAAGTTGCTTTTGATGTATACACCTTATTGGGAGTAGTTTTCAGAAAGCAATTTCCCTTTCAGAAAGCAATTTCCCTCAAAAAGCATTTTTTTTCTATTTCAGTCTTTTAGCAGTGTGGTACTCACATAAAAAAAAATGGCTACTTGAAAATGTTTTTTCTAACTTAAGACATTTGTAGGGGGTAAAAATAGGAGACTGGCCATACAGATTGACCCTGATACTTCTTGAAAAAGTGTTTAAATTCAATGAAAATGGACACACATAGATTTTTATAGACCCACATTTCTCTTGACTGACAGTCTCTGGAAGTCAAGGTCCCAATTCTCTCTGTCACTTCTATCCTCAACTGATCTATATCTACATGCTCATCTTTCCTCTTCCCTCACAAATCCACAAAGTGCTCAATCATGTGAAAGTGAAAAAGGGAGGCCTCAGCCCCAATAGCAAAGTACTATTGTCATTTATCTTCTAAGAGCTAGAAAGAAAGAAAGCAAAGAGGGGAGGGAAGGAAAGGAAGGAAGGGAAGGAGGGAAGGAAATACAATGGAAAAAAGAGGTGCTAAGCATGCTAACAAGTTTTAAAGCCTAATTTATTTACTGCACATAAAACCTATATATACAACCCATTCATTTTACATTCATCAAGAATTTTATTCAGGAACACCAAACTCAATTGATTCAAGTTATAGCCACACTTGATATTTGGACTCTTGCATGGTTTCTCATTAGCACAAAGACTATACTAATGTTTAATTAGATAATGCAGCAAATATTGATTGAAGACATAATATCAAATTTTCCCAGCAGGTAATAAATTCTGCACTGGGGAGACATCTATGATGTGACAAGTTTTTTGTCCCTTTAAATATTCACTCTAATTAGCATATTTATTGTTTGTTTTATCAAAGTTTTGACATGCTGAATTTCATGACATTCTGTCATTTTTATGACATTCTATTAAATATAAATACTTTGTTTAAAAATCTATTATTTATCCTTATCTATTTTCAGCTTTCTTATAGGTTAACAGGATTAGACTACAGACCTAATTTTGATGTAAGCGAAGTTTGATTTTTCTGTCTCTTTCCATCTTCTCTACCGGTATCCATTCCTTTCTCTAAGTTGCATTCCAGCTGAATCCAGCTAAATATTTCATACATGCTCATAAAATGGGACTCCTCCTATAGCCAGGTAATCATTTGCATTTTAGTAGGATAATTTTTTTTAAACAGAATAAAAGTGTTTTTAATGATCAAAAGAAAAAGCAACAAGCACCTATTATTTCGGGTTATTGGGTCATATAACAAATAAATGAATTTTATGAGTGCCTGGTGACACACTTGAAACAAATTTTAAAAGAGGAATAGTAATTTGGGCTGCCATCCATTACTAATAATTTTTATACAAAAACAGAATTTTTCCTAAAAATCCCCCTGAATTACTTTAGATAATTATACACTCCTCTAGTTATCTAGACCTTCTTGGCTAGAGTTTGATCTACCATCGGAAATACTTTCTTCTTTTTGAGAATACTTTGTAGTCAAAGAATACAAAAGCAATTTATTTGAGAGTCCAAGCCAAGGTTAAGTTTTGGTTTCAGTGTGGTAATTTTTACCAATAAAATTCAGAAGGAGGGTTTCACGTTACTGATAAATCAACTAGGTGTTTTCATATTTTGCTTCATTTTATGGAAATTTTAACTTAAAAGGCTAAAAAAGGAGACAGCCTTTCAAGTGGTTAGAAACATACATATTGATCCAGATCACCCAAACCTCAGAAGAAAGTCATATTCATTTGCTAGCCTTTAAAGAGTTACATTGACCATGAAGAAATACTTCTTGGGAGGCAATAAAAGTAGAATTGCTGTAGAAACTGAGGTTTCATTGGGTATGGAAATGCATAGTTTCTTATTAGTCAGAGGTGATGTAGCAATATTCATATTTATTGTTCAAATGATCTGAACATAAATTGGTTTAGAATTAGATTTTATTCCGAGTTTACAATGCATTGTTCTATATTCTAATGTGAACAAGCTGAAAATACAGTATTATTTGACTGTTGTCCTTAATGCTTATATTATTTTAAAAAGTGTAATATTTTAAGTAAAATAATATTGCCAAATTTGCAAACCCTGGCTCAATGCCATGATTTGTAAGTCTGTCATATTTAGGACATTTTTTTTTTCTGCAACAAGTGGAAAATATAAAGTAACAATCACTTAAATGTAATTTACAATTAGATGTTATCATCAGAGGATAAAACTCTAAGGAACCTAGAAACAAAATTAATTGTATTTCTCATTGCTGAAGAACATGATACATTCAGAAAACTTTCAAAAGTCTCTCACATTCTAAGTTTTGGATATGAGTAAGTTGACTCAGGACAATAAATCTTTGTCTTAAATTCTTTTTCTAACTGATAATTTTGATTGAAAATTGCTCAGGTTCGTTCCCTCATTTTAAAGTTTCTGTTCTAAACAAACTCTGCATGAATTAACCAGTTACATGTAAGTGAAAAATCTTTGATGATTAAGGTACTACCCAACCACTTTTAAGTTTAGAAAACTAGAGTCTTCATGTCTCACAGAAAACCATTAAGTGCTACGGAGTGATTCTCTCTCCAGCTCAAATACTCTGGCACATTCTCTAAGGGATGGATGGACATCTTTCTGCTCTAAAGTTCCACATTTGTCTTACTAGCAGCCAAACCCAATTTGAGAAAAGTGTGAAGAAGAATATGACATAGAGTACAGCTCCCAAAAGAAGTTTACAAATTTCAGAACACAAATATTTCCTATTTGTGATTAAATTTTCCAACTATAAAGGAATATATAATTTCTTTAATGTCAGAACAACAATTTTTTTTCAAATGATGCATGAGACAAAAGTGTATTCTTCTCACTGAATGCTAGCTCAGCCAGGCATGTTATAAAAGGAAAAAATACAGTTTGTTTTAATATCACTTGCATACTGTTAGTCTGTTTTTCTGTGCTAATTTTAGTAGGGTTTTCTGTGGCATTTGGCAGAGCTGGTATTTGGCCTTCTTTGTTCCTTCAACCCAGATGTTCTGACACTTTCATTTACCTTTGTCATTGTAACCAACACTAGTTCTATCTGCCACCTTCAGAAAGTATCTATTTGTAGCTCTGTAAACTTCTATCCCAGCTTCACTGAGATGTGCAGCTGCCTAGAGGTTGGCACTACCTCCTAGGAAAGCTAAAAATGGCTTGTGAAGGGTTTCTCTTTTTTTGTCTTTCTCTTTTCTTTTTAAAAATGAGTGACCAGTAGTCAAATAAATAAATTGGCTTTCATTAAACCAGAAGTGTTTGTTACAGAAATTGCCTCTCCTTTAAGAGTCTCTACATCTTCCTGAAGAAAAAATTAACTCTTTGCTTCATCTCATCTAAAGCTCCTGCCCACCTGACTCACTCCATTTGTCCCTTTGTCCTGAGTCTGATGTGTCCTGAGTCTGATGTGTAAATGTCAGGCAGCAAAATGCAAAGAATTGTCTTCAGAAAGTGAGGTGGTGTGAAGAAACAATTTTGCACATTCCTGATTTTATTCCAGTTATTACTTTCCTGTTAGAGATAGGTTTAATGACATTTAATAGACCACAGTAAAAATATATTAAGTAGAATTCCTTCTTTATCTGCAAATGGCAGAAAGTCCACAAAGGAAGACTGAATATAAAGTGATTTCTTCATTTTAAAAATATGTATCGAAAGAATCAAAAAGAAACTAATACTCAGACCTGCCATTTGGTTTTTCTTTTCTGCTTTTAAATAATAAGCAACAGTACTTAAGTCTAATATGAAGACTAATCTGATCAGCAACTGGATGAATTAACTGGAAGGATGAATTCAGTGTAATTTAATAGATTCAAATTAAATATTTTCCATTATTTATTTAAACCAAAACCATTCTTACTAAGGATTTAAGGATCCAGTGATATACAAGAGGATAATTGTCAAAGCCTCAGTGAATCAACAATCCTGCTTGATTTTGATAGGGAAATTTTCCAAACTGTTGGGCAGGCGGATGCTAAATTAAGTTTTGCTATGAGTAATAGAAAGTTAAAGACAAAATACTACCAAACACACCCACCATTCAAATGTGTTCATATTCACGTTTAGAGGATTGTTTACCTCGCTAGGCAATTACAGGAGCTGTCATCTTATTTAGATGCTTAGGAATGAATCCTAAGCTTATATGCTAAATAATAATCTGATGTTTAGATATTTCTCAGTATAAACATAAATTTACCAGTTGATTTTAGCAGTGATCCTTATATATTATTCTAAATGATGGAGAAGTAAATGTAACTACTAAAGAACTGATTATCATTGAGTATGCCACATTCTATTAAAATTGTATTTTAAGAAGACTAAAAACGTGATTTTTTTCATTTCGAAATCCGAAAGCTTTAGTGTTTTTTCAATATTATTGAATAATCATTTTCAGACATTTATTTATTGTAGTACAGGTGACTTTCAGTCAATCATATTCTGAAGTCAAAATATTATCATACTTACCAAACACTTGTGTAGCTATCATTGAAAACAGTAATAATGAGCTCTTTTATCTTTATTCTTTCATCTTCCAAGACCGCATCAAACCAACATTTGAATTAATCCGCCCCGAGACCAATCTATATTTCTGCAAAGCCTACTTCCTCAATCACCTCTTCCAACCTTCCAACCTATGCTCTACCTCCACTCATTTATCCATCCTTAACTTCTTCTTTACTATTATATACTACAAAGATCCAAAAATTGGGCAACATTATAAATAATACACAAATCTCTTTGACAGGAATAGAAATCATATTTTGATAGCCATTTTAAAAATTATGCACCAGAAATAATCTGATGTATATTAATCACTTTACAGCATGTTTGCAAATGAATAACTTCTGAGATAGATTAAGCATATCATTTGCTCAGATATTTTTAATCTGAGTCATTACTTGCTGCTCATTTTGCTACAGAATAATGAATATCTTTAAAAAGTCCACACCAGCTGTATTATTGCTTGTATAAAACATGTTTCTGTTTTCACAAAGGCTCTATGAAATGCAAAGAAGTGCAAGCTTCATATGGCATCATCACCATGGCTTAAATTATTGCTTGAAAGGTTGTTATAAGGTATTGCTTGGAAATCCCTTTTCAGATAATATACAATTCAATATGAAAAGTACATAGTGAGACTAAGTATTAAGTTGGTGTCTTTTCATAACATAAAAATCAAAGCATTCAGAAGTAAGGCTGTCACTTTGATATTTGCTTCTGTGTCCCAAAGGTCATAGTTTTTACCTCGGTGGTGAGGATTAGCAAATGTTGCAATATACCGCACAGCTCTGGCAGTAACTAAGAAAATAGTACTGTATCTAGTATGCCTAATAGCCCTATAGTGAGCAATATTCATCCCTCATGCTTATCAGTGTTGACATCTGTCTCTAAGTTTGAAGATTTATGCTCAGAAAGAAGACCACAATTTGGAAATCAAATCCAAAACTAAAATTTGTGAAAGAAATAATGGTATGAGGCCTAGAGTATTTAACTTTTCAAAATAACTACAAATGAAATAACATTACTATCCCCGTCAGCTTGTATTTACTCCTAGTAATTGAGATTATTTGAATACTTTTCAATGATTCCCAAGTCTGGCTGTATATTAGCATTACTGATTTTCTAAACACAGATTCCTAGGCCCTCCCCGAGACCTACTGAATTCAAATCTCTGAAGGTAAAGACTAGTTTTCTGTATTCCTAAAACTCCCTACGGAATTCTTATGAAGCCAGCCAGATACTTCCAAGCAGATCAGTTAAACCACTGAACTAGGTCATTCGTTGTTTTGTTTTTGTTTTTGTTTTTTTTTTTTTTGAGACGGAGTCTCTCTCTGTTGCCTAGGCTGGAGTGCAGTGGCGCGATCTCAGCTCACTGTAACCTCTGCCTCCTGGGTTCATGCCATTCTCCTGCCTTAGCTTCCCGAGTAGCTGGGACTACAGGCGCCCGCCACCACGCCTGGCTAATTTTTTGTATTTTTAAACAGAGACAGGGTTTCACCGTGTTAGCCAGGATGGTCTCGATCTCCTCACCTCGTGATCCGCCCACCTCAGCCTCTCAAAGTGCTGGGATTACAGGCGTGAGCCACCGCGCCCGGCTGGTCATTTCTTAATAAGGATTGAATGGCAATGAAGTGCTTAACTGAAACCATGATCTGGTTATAACATATTAGAAATAAAGACACAAACTTTACTTCTCTGCATTCCCAAGTCCTTCCAAAGAAACTTATTTCTTTCAATCATGAAACATCTACATTCAATAAACACACATATATATATATACACAAACTAAAAATAGTAATCACTTTATAAAACTATTTTAGAATATGAGGATTAGCTGTGATACTTCCTGTGTTATAAATGTATCAATGACTTTTTTTAATGAAAGAAGGAGTAAAGGAAGGAAGAAAACAAAGGATGGAAGAACAGTAATATGTAGGTTTCAATTGTTTGGATCAAGTGTGAGGAAGGAATTTTGCACACTATCTCAATATAGCCTGACAAGATTATGTTAATCTGTACATAATATCAGTGTCTGCTCTTCATTCACCACCACGAGGATCTGGAAATCGAGTCCATAGCTGGGGTCAACTTACCCATTTAACGATACATTTTGTTCAATCACGTGAACACAATTTATGTGTATGTTAAACCAGCTGGTTGTGGTTTAGGAATATTCATATCAAGAGCTGCCCATAAATTGTTTAGAAATATGTTAAATCTTAATAATTCAGTCTCTTATGCATCATGATTTTTGGGCTAGATCTATTAAGCTATGCTTATAGAAGCCTCTGAAATGACATAATTTTTGTAGTTGAAGGTCTATAATCTAACAGTAGAAACAACTAAGCTACGTTATAGGGCTTGGTTCTTGGACTTGAGTTTCTAGATATTGTCGGCTGAAAGGCATCTGGTACTACCCAAAGCCTATTCAGAGTCATTTATAATTAATTTCAAAGGAACATTCAGTGAAGTTGCATGAAGTGCTTGGAATCAGACTGGGTTTTGAAGAAAGAGCAGAGGGAGAGGCTGCAGACATAATTAATGCCCCGGCACATCCAGTTCATTACTACACTTCAGAAGTACATTGTTACTCAGGCCTGACTGTGTGTGGTCCTTCCTATCTGCCTGAATGAGGCACCAGCAACCCTTTCTGTAGCCATTCTGGGTTCAGAAGTGAAGAGAGAATGCTGTTTGCTGTGGCCAGGCTTGAGGGGTGAGATAGTTTCTAGGGACAGAATGGAGTAAGAAAGGGTCTAGAATGGGCTGAGTCATTCTCAAAACGACAAGACAGAAACCTGTGTGTAAAAGTTTTACGTTTTGCCTTAACCATCCACAACACTTGCCCTCAAAACGTCTGGAACCCAAGAAGACTTCCACAAATATATTTAATGATGGTCATAATTTTGAGCTCCTACTTGATGCCTTACGACTTTAGATACACACACCGTTTTGTTCAGCAGCAATATGATTCTGTACAAAACACAATGCCTGGTGGGGTTTTCAGAATTCTCCATGGCTTTGCCTTTTGTTGTCTATCAATTTAATTTCGCTTTATATTGCTAGAACTCTTTGGAGGCATTTGCAAAGTTAAAAGTCTTGCTCCCTTTGTGAATGAGATTTTGTTTAAGTTGTTATTCTCTTTTGCTTTGCTTTTCCTGGACAGACATGCACATTCACACTAAACTACTGTGTCCTGACACCATTGTCACTGGACAAGAGGAAGGAGTGCAAGACTGTGAGAAATAACATTTGAAGTGCTGAACCTACGGACCCACCCTCAAATCTCAGGCATCAATGTCTGTCTCAGAGTCCCAGATCAAAGCTCACTTAATTCCACATAATCAGATATTAAAAGGAAAATCCAAGATTACTTAAAATATAGAGCAAGAGATGAATAAAGGCAGATTGTAGGCAGTTGGGTCCCATGTTACCTGGAAGCTATGTCTTCTTCCCCTTCTCTATATTATATAGACAAGAGATCCAACTACTATGTTTCTGAGGCATATTATTATTTTTTATTATGGTCAATGATACCTAATTATTAAGGTCCACAAAGAAGATACAGGGTAGTACATTCTGAGTACATATTGGGGGATTCTGATTTTGTTAGAAAACTGATTTATTTGCAAATGATGACATTCTCTCCATCAACATAATCCTGATACCAATGTGATTGATGCTTTGGTGCTAATGGCCAGTTATAAGTTGCCTTCTTCCAAATAGCAGCTTAAAAGAACATTAAAATGCAAGAGCTATAGGTGCCAAATTATATTTTAAAGTATCCCTTGTAGAGTGGGTTAAAACCATTTCCCCAATTTGATATCATTTGGTTTCTAAGGAAATATCACATAAATTTCTTTTATCTGCCATACTAAAATGCATGCTGTTGGTAATAGTTTGTAAGTAAGTGAGAATATAGATAAGTCATATGAAATAACAAATGCTACCACATTGTTACAATCACAGTTCCTAAGAGAAGAGATGTAGATGGCATTGTGTAGGACAAATAAAAATATAATTCTTTCTCCATCTTCTAACTTCTGTGATTGAAGTTTGAATGAACAGACATTTTATATAGTACTTCACAAACATATAGAAACATTGTAACTACAATAATCAACTATAATAGATTAGCAAAATGATAACAGATTGGACCATTATCTCAGACTATAGCTTTGAATATACACTTAGATTATAACGTATGAAAAATGTAGTTGACATCCTGTCGGTGACAGATAAGAAATCTCTGGCACGTTCTTCATCGTGACATTTATGGCAATGTAAATGGATACGTCTTCTCTAAGTAAAATCATATAAACTAATACAGAATTTGTGATTCTTCTGACAAATTGAGATATATAAATACAATACTTCTCTCCAGGCCTATCACTAGTAATGAGGTGGATTTCCAATGATGCTTTTCAATATGCTTCCCATAGATATTCTTAAGTATGGAGAGAATAAATATGTGTTTGTAGTTGCTTAGACAAATCTTTACAAAAAGTGAGAGAAATAGATTGGATATTCCTGGAAGTCCCTTTCAGCCTTAGGGTTACAAAACTCATTGTTCATCACCAACATGTTTATTGATTTAATATACCATAATAAGTTCTAAGTTACTGAAGACATAATAAACGACATCAGTGAGCTTGTTCTCTCCCCATGCTCCAGTGCTACAAGGAGCCCATCAACATTGCTAAGGCATTTTCTAATATAAGCATGAGGACTGAGGGGCTCCCAGCCTGCTCTGCTCGTACTGACTGTAAACCTCCTCATTGTCCAGAGACACAGGCCCACAGAAGAGGGGGTCAGGCAAAGGTTTAGAGTTCCAGGTCTACTTCCTGTCATCTCCATATAAAGAGTGTTGTACTTGTGCCCTTATAAACCCCCAGGGCAAGAAAATAACTCAAATTATAAAAGGGATCATGATTATAACAAATATTTGCATATCTACAAATGCCTTCTAGCCACACAAATAGAAAATCTAAAAACATTAAATAAGCCTCATAGACTACATTGGAAATTAGTAAATATGTTCTTTAACTGAGTTATGTCATAACCAAACCATAATGCAGCCAAAATCCCTGAACAGAAAAGAATATTGCATTCAGTTAGACATAAGTTATCAATGAGTAGGAAAATGACCTCTCCAAGGTTTCAACGAAACAAATGCTTCCAGTTTATTAACCTCAATAGAAACTTAGATTTTATATTTGATCCCAAACAGGAAAACTCTGGACACATGATGCTCCTAATTTTAGTGTGAGCCAGTAATATTTTCATGCAGTATTGATTAATGAGAACAGGTCTTCAATTGAGCAGGACATGCGATGGAATCCTATCTGTAACTATAATGATTACTAGTTCTGAAGATTATAGCTACTTCAGTATTCATGAAAGTGATTCACTGAATTTAAAAGCCGTATCAATCAAACTGCAGAACATTTTTTTAAAACCTCAAAGCCATAAAATACAGAGGTTTCCTTGCTTTGTGTTGTACAAGAAGAAACAACATTCTTGGCAAAATGTCCTGACACTTCTTTGTCACTAATGCCAGTATCCAGGAATTTGCTCTCAAGAATAGCATTCGGCTCTTAGGAGGCATCAACTGGGGAAAAGGAAGGGGGTAACTAACATGTCATTTAGTTGAATGCTGTTTATTAGAATATAGTTTAGTGTTGCAAAAGCTACCTATATAAGTGCTAAGTTGAAAAGGGTCCAGTGTAGCAAAGCATCTCATTTTAACTGATATTTGTTAGAAGGTGGCAAAAAGACCTTTCTTCAATCTTGGTTACAGATATAGCTGGTATTTGGAAATTCCATTTCCTCTGGATTCCATGCTACATTAATTAAATCTAAGATATATTTACTAAGCAGACATAGAATGCTTTCTTGGTATCTGAAATCCTTGGTTATATGTATTCTCAGTCCAAGCACTGATTTCTCTAAATAAGGGAAACTGTTAGATTAATAGGTTAGTATTATATAATATACTAACAATACAGAAGCAGATTCTGAAAATCTAATAATGTTGTGTGAAATGTAGTTATCTAGAAGAGATATGTATAAAAATAGGTAATATCCCTAAAATATTTTGCCGAGTTACAATTCTTCCAGTTGAGAAGTTTACCACACTGCCACGATACATGTATGAAATGTCTGTTCAGAAAAAGAAACTTAGAAAATATTCCTCACCCACCAACTCACTAAATGTAGGAATATATAATCAAAACTGGCTCTCAAAAGTGGTACAAATATATAGGGAAAGATACTTGTATGTGTGATAAACAAGAAAACATGGAACCTATTTATTGGTTAGTTCTGAAAGGGGACCCACACTTGTAATTAAAATATATGTGTATATATATGACCAAAAACACTCATATGAATGGACACATCTTATTTCCCTCATCCTCCGGCTTTGTATTGACAGCGGTCACCTCCACCTTTTAGTAGGATTATTGCCTGACATAATACAGAAATTTTGCTGCTTGTTCTCAACAAAGCAATGAAAGAGACACAATCTCTTTCCACCCCCGCTGTGGTGACCCATGTTCTGGGCTTGTGCTTTTTGGAGGAGTCTTTGTTCTGTAGCAGGTCTCAGAGGCTTGTCTCCCGGAGGAACATGGTGCCGATGTTGTAGGAAACCTTTTTTATTCTCGACGAAGAAAGAGAAGGCTTTGGTGGCTTTGGACCAGTCCTTACCTCCAGGAAATAGCAGATCCCAGGAATTTCCTTTGGAAAGTTGTCTGGAAGCTCTTCACGAGACCGCGGAATGAATGTGAAACTTTCTTCCCGTTTTAATAATCTAAGAAAAAAATACAGAGCACATGAATCAAGTAGGCCAGGGAAATGTAAATACGTGGACAGAAATTTTAAAGGCTCAGGAAGCCTGTCTCTGACTGCTCATGGTGACACCTCTATTTCTTTGTATAGATGTGGCCTTCATCAGATTCCAAATGCTAGGAAATGTTATAATCCAGAAAAGATCCCTTCATGTAATTAAAACAAACAAACAAACAAAAAAAACACAAAAAAACTCAAAGCTAAGTGTGGTACTACCTGAAAATATTTGTTCAAGATTGATTTCTTTCTAAACAGCATTTCTTGAAAATATTTGTTCAAATGTTATTGTTTTCCCTAAACAAAGGTCCGAGGAAACTGCATAATACAGGTTTTATTTCAAGCATACAGGATTTACATTCTCTGTTTTTAAAACCTGCCCAAATTCTAGTGCACTCCTTTTATGTTTGGTAAACCATGTGCTTTAAATGTGTGCCCTGTATGTAAAAAACATTAATCAAGTATTTACCTTTGTAGAACAACATTTCATGACTCCCAATGTCTCTGATACCTGCTTGCTGATTTCTAGCCAAGCATGCTATCCAAACTCGATAGCATTATTGGTTAAACAGCTTGATTCTTCTCTTCCAGTCACATATAAAGACTCTTCTTCAAAACACTAACACTGGAATAAATTTATTCGTTAAACTTGTCCAGTTTCATGTAATGTTCAGTTTCATACTTGTATCTCAAAGTGTGGCCCAACAATTCAATTTAACTCAACAGCTCTTTATAGACTATTTCTTATTGCCCAAGAAAAACCTCCTAGACACTTCTGTGAATATAAGGAGTAGAACACATCTAAAAAGCTCACAGTTTTGTCAACAGATACAGAAACAGAATAAAAGAGTTTTTAAAAACCCTCAACAAATGAACAAAACACAGAGTGATATAAAAGTACAGAACAGAATAGGCTAGATGCCATCCGAAAAGTAGACACGAAAATTGCAGAAGTCTAGAGGAAAAAAGTATTTGCAGTGGGAGGACCATAGAGACTTCATGGACTAGATGTTATTTAAAGGCATGTACAGAATGATGTAACCAAAGGGTTAGAAACAAGAAAAATGTAAAGTTTCTAACCCTATGATGACATTCCCCAGTGAGGTCAGAATGAGGGTTAAGACTGGGACAGTAGTTTAGGAAAAAGTTTTAAAGCCCTAAATTCAGAGTTTGGACTTTATTTGGAAAGCACCTTGGATCCAAACCCATTACTTTTTTCTTAAAAACAACCCATCCTCCTAACACAGATTCATGTTAGCAGCAGCTCCAAGTTATGCTGTGTAGGAGACAGGTTGGGGCAAAAGAACCAGTAAGCACAAGCAGAATAAAGGATGTGTGAACATACAAGAACATTGCACAGTCAATTATGAGAATCTCTAAGGAGAAGAAAATATTCCTTCTCTAATGCTATTAATGGATAGGAAATACTACCTAAAACAACAGTTGGTAGTACTAATAAGGTATAATATGAGCAGTCTATATTTAATTTGAAAAACAAGAGCTATAGTATTTTGATTGTTAAAGGATATAATGGCAGTTTTAAAAAAACAAAATGATTATATTCATTTGGTATATAAAAAATGAGGTTCCTTCTAACATTTCAAAATTCTTTCAAAAGCCTTATCCTATTTTATTCACAAAATATAGTTGTTTGTAAAAGCTAAAAGTACAAACTATGCATCCAACAAAGGTATAATATGCAGCATGTATGAGAAACATAAATTTACAAGAAAAAAACACAACCCCATTAACAAGTGAGCAGAGGACATAAACAGGCATTTCTGAAAAGAAGACATACATGAAGCCAACAAGCATGTGAAAGAAAGCTCAACATCACTGATCATTAGATAAATGTAAATCAAAACCACAATGAGATACCATTTAACACCAGTCAGAACGGCTGTTATTAAAAAGTCAAGGGCCAGGCATGGTGGCTCTCGCCTGTAATCCCAGCATTTGTGGAGGCTCATGAGGTGGGTGGCTCACGAGGTCAGGAGTTGAAGACCAGCCTGGCCAACATGGTGAAACCCCAGCTCTACTAAAAATACAAATAAGCCAGGCATGTTGGAGTGCCCCTGTAAATCCCAGCTACTTAGGAGGCTGAGGCAGGAGAATCACTTGAACTGGGAGGTGGAGCTTGCAGTGAGCCGACAACATGCCACTGCTCTACAGCCTGGGTGACAGAGCGAGACTCAGTCTCAAACAACAACAACAACAAAAAAAGTAAAAAAAGTAACAGATGCTGGTGAGGTTTTGGAGAAAAAAGGAACATGTATACAAAGTTGGTGGGACTGTTAATTAATTCAACCATTGTGGAAGACAGTGTGGAGATTCCTCAAAGACCTAAAGACAGAAATACCATTTGATCCAGCAATCCCATTACTGGGAATATACCCAGAGGAATATAAATCATTCCTTTATAAAGACACATGCATGTGTATGTTCATTGCAGCATTATTCACAATAGCAAAGACATGGAATCAACCTAAATGTCCATCAGTGGTAGACAGGATAAAGAAAATGTGGTAAAACACACACTATGGAATACTATGCAACCATTAAAAAAAGAATGAGATGTCATTTCTAGCAACATGGATGGAGCTGGAGGCCATTATCATTAGCAAACTAATGCAGGAACAGAAAACCAAATACTGTATGTTCTCATTTATAAGTGGGAGCTAAATGATGAGACTACATGGACGCATAAAGAACAACACACACCAGGGCCTTTTGGAGGGTGGAGGGTGAAGGATGGGAGGAGGGAGAGATTCAGGAAAATAACTAATGGGTAGTAGTCTTAATACCTGGGTGATAAAATAATCTGTAAAACAAACCCCCACGCATGCACAGGTATGTAACAAACCTGTACTCGTACCCCTGAACTTAAAAGTTGAAAAATGCTAATCTCCACAAAATTTATAGAGGGTGAAAGTGAGTTCAGAGTAAGTTATACTGATTTGCTCAAGGAAACAACATGACAGTAGTGACAATGGAACTGGAACCTAGACCTGTAAACACAGTCAAGTTTAGCCCAACAATAAATAACAAGACTAGGTAAGATAGCTCTCCATCACAAAACAACGAAACTGAGATATCATTAATGACAGTAAGAAGGGAAGTCAGCAGTAGTGTTTACTTTCTTTTCATTTTCACAAATGTCAATTCTCTTTACTATTGATATATAATCAGTCACTTCAGAAATAAATTGTAAAACGCCCTATACAGTAGTTTAATTTAGCAGTGAATTCCACAACAATTTTGCTAAGCTCAAATAGAACAGTCATCATTGTGTAATATGTGGGTGTCAATCATTGATGTCAATCAATCAACAAACTTTTTAGTGGTTATGACATTATAAATAGCCCTCTGAATGGAGGCGAGTAAGTGGGGATTCGCAGAATAAGTTAATATAACTAAAATGACAAGAAATGCTCATTGAAACAAATTAGCAATAAAATGATATAACATCTGATATAATCTAAAGGAAGAAATTTTACAGGAGAAAGGGAGAGGTGATAACTATGGACTTAAGTACAAAAGTTAAGAACCACATATAGCCATAGTTCAGTCTTTCCACAAAGTTTCCTTGAAGCCCATAATCAACAGTTAGGACTCCAAATAAGCTACATTCCCTTCTCCCTATCTTTTAAGTCCTCAAATGTATCTTTTACAGTTTGTTTGTCTCACTAAGATCTTTGTTTTGCTGTAATTGAGATTTTCAACCCCAAACAAAAATGGGGTTACGTCCATGAAAGTACTTGTAAATGACTGAAAGAAGATGGTACCAGCTGCTTCAGATGTCAGAACTTTTAAATAATTCACTGCACGTTGGCTGGGAGGAAACTTAATGAATTGATCTCTTGACATTTTAAATAGATCTCATATACTTTGCTAGAGATTACAGAGACAACAGCTTTTATGAAATTGTATTTTCTTTTCCCAGTGAACATTTTGGTATCCATAAACTAAATACAGTTTTAAATTTCAATACTAAAAATGAGAACACATAAGGATAAATTGACTCAAGGTCCTATGATATCCAGTATTTATTACAGCAGACTTTGTAGATAAGAACATTGAAGTGCAATGTTCAGTTGAATTCCAATAGGACAATCTTTATGACTTGCTGGGGGGTTTGTGGAGGAGGTCAGGGGAATCATTTCACACAGCGTGCCTGGTGATGATATGAGTCATGGTGCTGAGTAAGCAAGCAAATGTATACAAGGATTAGGAATTATTTAGAACCTGATCATCCCAAATCCTCGGATCCCCTCTGAAATGCTTTATTAAGTCCAAGTCCCCGGGTTAGCCCTAAAGCTCTACCTAACAATCCATTTCTTTGGCACCTCAGGGCTGATATGGAAGCTTAGATTCTATATAAATCTAAATTAATCCCCAGCTGTAATCCCCAGCAGGTTGTTATACACTCTGGGAGTTTTGGCAACATGTTTAATAAGCATTTGGAAATCACACAAATCCTAGTTTACCTGCCTGTCCTAGTTTACCCTTTCTCTGCTCAACAGTTTTTTCTATAAATTGTTTTTCAAAATAAAAATCCACTGCTGCTTTGCATCAATGGATGGCTCCCAAGCATGTGCAGGAAACTTGATTCCATGGAGGTCCATGGAGCTTCTCCGTCACAGCTGCAGAAACGAAGCTGGTCTCTGACTCTCTCACCTCTTGTTTGCATGCTCATTTCCCCTAGTTTTCACCATGCTCTGTGCTCTGTCCTACATCCTACCTTGGGAAAGGGTCTGACACTTATTCATAATGAAGTACAAATGATCTAAATCTAGTTCAAATTTTAACACAAGACTCAGAATTCTTAAAAAGGGTCTGTGAATTCAGCAGTCAACTCGTCAACAGGTAATCATTAAGTGCCTTCTGTGAGCTAGGCCTGAACCGGTACTTTCTTACCTCTCATCATAATATGTATGGGACAGGAGAAGACTGAGAGGGAAATGAAAGAATTTTGAGTTTTGCTGAAAATATCTTTCCATAAAGTGATTGTTTTTATTTGCTAAATTGCCCCATGGAGAACCCCATGGACAGAATAAACCTTGCTGAAATGAATAGATCCAGTTCCAGTCTTTAATAGTGGCAGACTAGTGTATATATAGCTCTCTGACACCTGCACATTTGAAATAATTGTGAGAAATTGGAAAATCTTTTGTTTGTTTCAACAGTTGGAAAGATCTGTGTAACGTGCAGAGCTATAAGAGAGCGACATTCTCAGAATGCTGTCTACCATAGGGTAACCACAAACTTGTCTACTCACTATCCAGCTACTGCTCACCAAGGGATACTTGAAGGGCAAAGGAAGGGGCAGTAGAATCTGATGCATCTTGTAGAGGGGTAGAAAAGATACGATGACAGTGACCTTTTTAAAGACTCTAGATGTCGGAAATATCTTTAGTTCATTCTTCTCTCAACTTGATTGGTTTAATTAGGCATTAAATTCTTGTTTAGAATTCATTTACTCCTCAGTATTTGGCTGTTAAAAAGTAAGATATCATTCTGTTTTTTAAACTTCTGCATGTTAATTTTCTTCTAGTCTTATTGTCATCGTCGTCATCGTCATCATCATCATCATCATCTTTCTATCTCTGGTATTGTGAAAATTAATAATATGACTAAGTGCATCTTTTTTATTTGGCACAATGACAATTAGTGAATCCTTTTGAAGCTTTTGATGAAGCAAACTGTCTTTCAGTTCTAGGAATTTTTTAAAAGTTATTTAATAATTTCGTATGCCTTGTTTTATATGTTTTCTTTTTATGCATTTTGGCTTAGTCAGACATTGAACCTGGTAAATTAATCCTCTAATTTGTTTTCCTTTTTCTCAAATTATTCCCTCATTTTAAAACATTCTGTTTTCTGGAAGATTGCATCCAACATTATTTTCCAACACGTAAATAATTTTAAAATTTCAGATATATCATTTTAATTTCCACTCTTGTGGTATGATTTTATTTTTTCTTGTGTTCTTACTATTTTAAATTTATGAGAATATTCATCTTTTTATAGTTTTTTTTAATTCTCTATATTGTCTCTTTTTCCTCTAGATATTCATTGACTAGATTTTGTTGCTTGCTTTTTTGTTTTGGTCTCTTTTTTTCATGTCAAGGCATTCAACAAATTACTAATGTCTGTAAATATCTTTCTATTTAAGTGTAAGTCATTACGACATGGTTAGAAGGTTTGTGTGTAGCAAAATATTGTTGAATTGTAGGTTTCCCCTGACCATTTCATTAGGGTTCCCAAATATCGATATATTTACTGTTTTTCCTTTGGTCCAGTTTGTCCAAGTAACAATATTCCGGTCATTCCTATGGTATTACACCTGGCTTTCAGCATTCTGGAAGTTGAATTTAGGAAATAACCTGGGAATCTCACTGTTATGAATGTAGACTTTTATTTAATCCTCCCATATTTACCTTCCTGAATTTAGAATTCCTCTGGTTCAGTGTCTCAGGAGAATAAACCTCTTATATTCTTCTAGAGTTAGCTGTGCCCCAAAACTTGTCCTCCCTTTATTTATTGGTAATAAAGTTCTACAAAAGTACATGGCTACCTAGCTTGAAACTACATTTCCCAATTTCCCTAGCTACTACGGTTCTGAGTAATTATTAGTTTCCTAAAATAAGATTGACCTGACAAAGTTTTGAATGGCAGAAGTGAAGTAGATCCCATTTCCCTTGGCAACTGACCATTAACAGTGACTACTGATGTTGGAGTTTTGCAGAAGCAGGCTCCAGTTTCTAACTTCCTAAGTGTCAAGAAAATGCTCCAGTACTGGTGACATGTTAGTCTAACATCTAACTTCATGATCACGGGAATGCATATTTAGGCATCCATTTTTTAGTTTCCTGATGTACAGAGGCTAGTATGGCTGTGGCCATGGCTCCTGACCTAGACTATTCCAGTTCCCATGGTGAGCACAGGGATAGGAGCTTGTGTACTTGGCCACTATATTTTATGAGTATCATTTCAAGATATCCAGCTTAGAACCTGATTTTTGTCTCTTCTCATGATTCTGTAAGCACATTATTCTCGGTATATCTTCCTACTTAAAATACCCTAGAGTGTTTTCTACCCTTGTACTTTTTCTGGAGTCTATTTTGGTCATATTTTGGATCTTTTAGACTATCCTTCTAATTAGGTTCTGTGTGTGTGTGTGCATATGCATGTGTGCATGTAAACAGGCTGATATTTAGATTCAGAGTGAATATACTTGCTTCTTACCCACTCCTTCTTCTGTAGGAGCTGAGACTTCAGCTTTCTTTTAGACATTAAGCCAAATATCACTCAGGCATACACTTTCCACCTTCCTCTTCCATTTCCAAATCCTCTTCCAGTCTTTGTGTGTTTGTATGTGTATATGTCATTTTGTTCCAATATAATGGAAGAGAGGAAGGTGGAAAGTGTATACCTGAGTGATATCTGGAAGTCATTTTGTTGTTGTTTCAAAAAAGATTAATGATTAACTTCAGAAAAGGATAATGATAAACTCAGGGGCTCGATTTGCTTAATTAGAAATTCTCTTGTTACAAATTATTCACCTGAATATCTTTTTTTGCTAAGGAATGCTTTCGGATTTTTTTGGGTGTAGGAGAAGGATGACAGTTCTGAAAATGAAAATAAAAAACATCGAGACACATTATGTTTTCCTAAGCGTTGTAAAGTTCCTGCATATTTCCTATTTATCTTCTTCTTTCTACTTGAATGGAAGAAAAGAAGGAACTCTGTCCTGTATTTCTGCTTTGTGCTTCCCTGCTCCAAGATCTGATGCAGTCTGAAGATAGGTCCAATGAAACTAGTTATTGAGTCAGCTAGACAGCCTGAAATCCCTTGAAATGCAATGATTCATTCTCTGGAAATACACCTTTCCAAATAAGGAAAGTAAGAATCTAGCTCACGATGAAATAAAACAGAAAAAGGATCCCACCAAATGTTTATGCATTTTAAGGCTGCAAACATTTTTACTTGCAGATGTTGAAGTAATTTTATAATTTGAGGCAATCTGTGGGATCTAAAATTCAGGCTAATAAGTTCTCCAAAAGGGATAGTCTTTCTGTATGTCCCCTGGAAATGATAAGGCAGAGAGTCTCAGAGGCACTTCAGTGACACCCCTGCACATTTTTTCTGCAATCCACTCTGGAGTAAGTACTGATAGCAAAGTGTGCTTAACTATAGGTTTCACACTCTGCATATCTGGTACCTGCTAGAGAGTGTACATCTTCTGGGATGTTCCTATTTGAGTGGCCAAACTAATGCCCTTTACATTCTTAAATTTTAGGATGCTAAAGATCATTCTACCACTGACTTCTTTGGACCCTGTCAGTTTTGACCTTTAACAGCCTAAAAACTCCATTTCTAGTAAATGTCAAGGAATTTAAAATTTAAAACATTCACGCAAAAGTTTAATATGTCTATAGACAGAACTTTAAAAAGAGATGATAAGTGAGAGGTTAGAAAAGATAACTGTAACCAGTTCTTGTAAGTTAAATAATCTCCTCACATTTTTTCACTTCTCTGACCAAAAGTCTTTCTTAAAAACGAGTTCATCATTGTGCTGGTCTTTCTGTATAAAAGATAAAGAAGTGGAAAGAAGAAAATACGCACAATTATTTTAAAAAGTGAATATTAGTTGATTTCATTACTTCAAAATTAGTACCAAATTAGATTCCTAGACTTAAGAATTCTATGTCCTCTATTTTCTGTATTAGTCAACCAATCAGAAATAGAGTTAGCCTAAATGTATTCTAGGGAGATCATGCAGAATTGTAATAACCTCAGCCCCAAAGAAGGCAAATCAACCTAGGAAAATATTTGGAGGCTAAAAAAAGGGCATACTTTTTTCCTTTAAGAGTTCAGCCGACTTCTTATATGAACAATGTTTCACAGAAAATATTCCTTGCATATTCCACTAAAATTATGCTTCTCAGAAATACTCATTTTTGTAGAGAGAAATGATGAGAGAGAAGAGGTATAGGTAGGCTCAGTAAATCTGATCTCTTACGTTTTAGAGTTTTTCCTTCCCCCATACAGGTTAGACAGAGACAAATTAGTTGATGGCATTAGTTAAGTCACTTAAATTCTCTGGTTTCTTAATTTCCTTGTGGAAAAAGAAAGATTTTACTCTAATTTATTTCAAAGATTAGTTACAGCTCTAACATTTAGTGAAGCCTGAGAATTTATATAGTATTCAGTTTATAGAGGATCATACAAAGCAGCATGATCAAACATGTTAGAGTTGCAAATCTGAAAAATTTTCAAGTAAGATCTCCAGAGGAAACACTGTCGTGTTGGCCAATATCACAAAAACTGATTAGAAAGCAATTTTGGTTTAGTAATAGGTGACTAATGCATGAGAATCTTTGCACTTTAATAAGAGCCACAGAAAGGATTCTTAACATAGCATTTAGAGCAATCAGATTTTTCCTGATGCACAGTGTCACACACAAAACAACAGTGGGAAGAACTGACTGCTAAAAGATAAGGCCCAATTAAGACTGGTTTCAATTCTCGAGTTTAAAAATGAATACTCCAAACATACTGGATTTTAATAAATACTAAAATGTATTTAAATAATACAATTCATGATTAGTTGTTTGGAAGGTAGACTGCCTTGTTTTGAGGGGATTTGAAACAGACATATTTCCTTAATGTAACATAGTACCACATACAAACAAACAATATAATATAAAATTTTGCCATTTCCTTCAAAGAACAATGTACACACAATTGGAAAAAAGGAGAAATTTAAAACGATATAGAGGCTTGATTACATGCTAAACCTAAAAGTAAGAACTTTAAAGTTAAAAATACATTCATAAGGCATTAATTCTGGAAGTGAATAAATATGGCCTTCCAATTTCAAGGCACAGTATTAACCATACAATATATAGAATGGCTATGTGTTTTTGCCCAGTCAGCCCTGTCAATTATTTCTTTAAAGTTTTTTAATGTCTTCTATACCTCTAGTCCCACGATGGCCTTAGTTCATGGCCTTAGTTCATGACTGTACCTTTGGCCTGGAACAATGCTGTTACCTCTTATCTTATGGTCATTTCACCTCTAGGTATTCCCTACTTCACTCCCTGTGGAAGCTTTTCTTTGATCATGTTGTTTCCAGGCTCAAAAACATTCAGTGGGTCTCTAATAGTATATAAGATCCTCTGTTATGTAAGTTGAAAAATGAATTCTCAGCTTTCAGCTTTCACTGAATGTTAGATCTTTTTTTATTTTTATTTTTTATTTTTATTTTTTAGAGACAGGGTCTCACTCTTGTTGAAGCTGGAGTGCGGTGGTGTGATCACGGCTCATAGCAGCCTCCATCTCCTAGGCTTACATGATCCCCCTGCCTCAGCATCTTGAGCAACTGGGACTTTACGCACATGCACCATATCTGGGAATTTTTTTTTTTTTTTTTTTTTTTTAATTTTAGTAGAGACAAGGTCTCACTGTGTTGCCCAGACTGGTCTCAATCTCCTGAACTCAAGTGATCCTCTCCCCTTGGCCTCCCAAAATGCTAGGATTGCAGGCATGAGCCACTGTGCCTGGTCTGGATGTCAGAACTATAATAATTTTTTAAATAAGCATTTTTTGGAATAATGTTAGATTTATAGAAGAATTGCAAAGATATATAGTATAGTTCTGCAAGAAGTGAGTTCTCTTATAGTCTTTACTCAATGTCATCTAATGTTAACATTCCACTTAACCTGGGTACATTTGTCAAAACTAAGAAATTAACAATGGTATATAACTATTAGGCAAATTGTGGACTTTATTCAGATTTCACTGATTTCCTATTAATGCTTTTTCTGTTCCAGGATTTAGTATAAAATATTTTTAGAATTATCTAGACCTAACCTAGTTTATAATTTATGAGCAAATGAAAGATGAGATCATTTATGTGGCTTATCCAGGGTCATAAACTAATTAGTGGCAGAACAGGAATATGAAATTCACATTCTTTTATTTGGTCATTTATTTAATCTGTCAGTAGTGGTTCTTAATATTTTCTGAATCATGGTCCACTTTGAAATCTGATGAGAATATTAAAAAAACTCTCTCCAGAAACAAGCACATGTGAGTATGCGTAGAAAATGCTGCATAAATACAATAGTCATAAGGCTTAAATGTAACAGCAAAACCCCCCAAAACCTCAACAGTAGTACTTTTAACTATGTTCCACCTTGGATTTTAAGTCAGATATTACTTGAATTGTTTCCACAGCCAAACATGTTTAACACTTACTTTTCTAAAGAACTTGGCCTTTTTAGCTAAACTGTGGATATCTAAAAGAAACTTCAGAAAGGATTATTAAACCTGTGTTAATTACAAAATAAATATTGACCTCCAGGCCACTAGACATGGTGCCATTTTTAATGGAGAAAGGGAAAGGAGAATGTAAGGAGTGACTTTTTCTTTTGCTTTAAATCATGCTTAATTATCTTAGTAATTAATTTTCAATTTATAGTATTTTAGATAATGCGTAAAATTTACTTAAGCTTGGCATTATTTGTAAATGTTATTTATGACCAATGAAACAGTATTTATACTTCAAGGAAATTCTTTTTGTGTGTGAAATTAACAGATGTCTCCCATATGAATAGGAATTATCAATATGAATACCAGATTAATGCTTTTAAATTCTGAATCCTAGAACTAGGTAATTAACTTTTTAGCATTGCCATCCTGAGAAGAGAGAACCACCAAGCTTTCCTTTCATACTAGTTAGGAATGGGACCTAAAGAAAAACAGCAAAACTTTACTTCTAGATTTAATTTTATGCCTAATCATACAAGCCAAACCTATGCCAAATAATAAACTAAATCATAAAGAAAAATATGTCTAACTTGCCAGGCTACAGGAAAACTACTAGATAAGAATTTCTTGAAGTTTCTTTGGATCTTTCCCCACATTAAGCATCCATAGGAAGAAGAGTAAATATTTATAACACAGAATGTCACCCTTGTATAATAATTATATTGACAAAGGAACAGAAGCAGAGTTTCTAGCTAGTGTTTTTGACTAGTATTACCGATTATTAAACTATATCCAAGGTACAGTTTGATGAAATAAAACTATAACCAAGAAATGTCATCATTCTTCAATTATTCCATTCATCTTTCTCTGAATTTACCAGAAAGACGCATTCCTCCAAATTGTTTATAAAGTAAATTCCTAAAAGCAAGCCTATATTCCCAGTAGATTATCATATGCATTCGATAAATGCTTACGCAAAATGTTTTTTAGCCTCACAGAGGCAACAGACAATGTTCTTTGTCACTTGGAAGTTTCCACTTGCCACAAGTTTGTCCCATCTACTCATGTTCATTTCAGATCTAGAGATACTGATACAGTTAAAAATACAGACACTCCAAATAACCATTTTAGAAAGAATATCCTTCCTTTTTATTATCCTGAGTATAAAAACTCCAGAATAGCAAAAGTTCAACCTGAGGGCATTATATCTACAAAGAGAAAATGAATCTCCCTTGTTCTAATTCCACTTTGCTCCCCACTGCACTCTTCACCATTTTCTTGCAGAAGAAATCCTCTCATTGAGGCCAGTAATATTCAGAAATTAATGGGTTTTTTAAAAAAAATAAAATTTGTGCTCATAAAAATAGAGAGTGGAATTGTAGGTATTAAAGGCTAGGGAAGGGTAAGAGGGGAGGAGACGATGTAGAGAGGTTAACAGATACAAAATTTCAGCTAGATAGGAGGAATAATTTCTAGTGTTCTGTAGAACTTGGGGGGAATAGGGTTAATGATAATTCATTGTGTACTTTCAGAAAGCTAGAAGAGCAGAGTTTGAATATTCCTCACACAAAGAAATGATACATGTTTGAAGTGATAGATATGCTAATTATCCTGACTTGATCATTAAGCATTGTAAACACTTATCAAAATGTTACTCTGTATCCTATAAACATGTACTATAATGTGTCAACTAAAGTTTTTAAAAAGTAATTATTGTTTTTTTTACATGTTATTTCAAGTAGTTACCAACCCAGTGGGACAGCTTGGTCACGGATAAGATCTCAGGCTTTGGAGTAGGGCACCTTTGGGTTTGAATTATGACTCCCGCACTTATTTAGCTCAATGTTCTTAGTGACTTATTTAACCTAAGTTTCAGATTTTCCCATCTGAAAAACAAAGATAATCACAATTCAGAACTCACACTCTTGCTGTAATGATTAAATGATAATATAAATAAATTATAAGTAATCCAATAAATGTTTGCTGTGGCTATAATGAAATGGTGGAGCTAAAAGATGCATGAGAGCTCATCTAGGTCGTCAAATAGCTTAACCAATATTAGATGCAGTTCTCTTAATTCCTAGGGTAGGAATTATGCACTATATTAAACTGTTACACAAAAATGTGGTCTGTGCAATTTTAAACTTGGTGCTAGAGGTCTAAAGATAAATGTAAGTTCTTGAGTTTTGTAAGAGATGGTATGTGGGTATCTATGTCTGAGGTTAGGTTATGCAGTGAGAGGACTGTAGTCATCTTTATGAAAATTACTTATGTCTCAGGATAGCTTCTTAGTCTTCTCAAGCCAAGGGCTCTACTGCTTCTTAAATACAGAAATATAATTCAGTCCTGTACTAGATTCCTGTCTTCAGGAATCTATATCTGAAGTCCCAGTAAAAATCCTTTACAAGCCAGAGGTCTCATTTGTGAAAGTTCTTTTTCCTCCCCAGATTTTGCTTACATAATTTATACGTTGTTGTTGTTGTTTTTTTAAAGTCCTCAAAGAGAGGTATGTAGAAGTAATATTGGGGCTATATTTCCAGGCAGGTTTTAGCATTTAAATTTTCCCTTGTAGTAGGAAGAATAACCCCCATCTCCCAAGATGTCCATATCTCAATCCCTGGAAAATGTGAATATGTTAGGTCTCATGGTGTGATGGTTAATACTGAGTGTCAACTTGATCAAATTGAAGGATGCAAAGTATTGTTCTTGGATGTGTCTGTGAGAGTGTTGCCAAAGGAGATTAACATTTGAGTCACTAGACTGGGAAAGGCAGACCCACCCTCAAACTGGGTGGACACAATCCAATCTATTCCAGCACAGCCTGAATAAAAACAGGCAGAAGAACATGGAGAGATTAGACTAGTTTAGTCTTCTGGCCTACATCTTTCTCTCATGCTGGATGCTTCCTGCCCTTGAACACTGGACTCCAAGTTCTTTGGCTTTGGGACTCAGACTGTCTCCTTGCTGTTCAGCTTACAGACGCCCTACTGTGGGACTTCACCTTGTGATCCTGTGAGTCAATACTTCTTCATAAACTCCCCTTTATACATACATCTATCCTATTAGTTCTGTCCCTCTAGAGAACCCTGACTGATACACACGGCAATGATGAATTAAGGGTGCAGATGGAATTAAGATTGCTAATCAGATGACATTAAAATAGAGAAATTACCATGGATTATCCAGTGGGTCTGACATCATCACAAGAGTCCTTAAAAGTAGAAGAGGGAGGAAGAGTCAGGAAAAGATATGTAATGATGGAAGCAGAATTAGAAAGATGAACTATTACTGGCTGTGATAATGGAAGAAGGAGGTTCTGAACAGTGGAATGAGAGTGGCCTCAAAGCTGGAAAAGGCAAGAAAGCATGTTATCGCCTAGAACTTTCAACAAAGAATGAAGGTCTCATGACGCCCACACTGATTTTAGCTAAGTGAGACCTGTGTCAGTCAGACTTGTGCCCTACAGAACTATAAAATAATGTTTGTGTTGTTGGAGCCAACAGTAAGTAAACAATCACATATATACGATTACTTATTAATTACATACTATATGATTACATACATATATATGATTACTTAGTAATCATATATATAGAGATATACATACATGATTCCCACATTTAAGCAGAGGTACATAATTCAGTTAATCATGTGATTATGTTATATGCACTGTTTAAAAATATGCACTATTTAAAGTGCATATATTAATAGTGCATATATTATATGCACTATTTAAAATTCATATCCCATAAAAAACTTATCCTATCATTGGGAGGATGGGAACAAAAATGTGTATAAACATATTTTTTGAAGAAAAATGAAAATGTCTAATTTGGAAAACTTAAAACTCAATAAAAATTTCTTTTTTGTAATGTCAGGTAAATAATGTTCATAGGAACAAACTTTGTGATAATTAAAAAATAGAAAATATACCTAAGTGTTCATCAACAGCGGAATATATGTATGAAATATTAAAATATGGTGGAGTCATACCATGTATGACTGGAATGTCATACAGCAATTAAAATGATGAGCTAGAGCTGTCTGTGATTTAGACAGTCATCAGTAAGGGACTTGTGTTAATAAAAACACATAGGAATAAACTGATTACTATCTCAGCTCCTAGTTACAACTCAAAATGCACCTTTGACCAAATTATCAAACCCATTCTTTCTTCCAAAGAAAGATGTTCCAACATGGATAGATCTTAAAAGTATTAAATTGTGTTTAAAAGAAACCAAAGTTAGTGAAACAGTCATACAGTAAAATACCATTTATGAAAATTAAAACATGTAAAATAAAATTATATTGTTCATGGATACATATGTAGAAAGTTAATATATAAAACATGGGACTGGGGCAGGGCGCAGTGGCTCAGGCCTGTAATCCCAGCACTTAGGGAGGCCAAGGCAGGTGGATCATGAGGTCAGGCAATGGAGACCAACCTGGCTAAAAAGATGAAACCCCGTCTCTACTAAAAATACAAAAAATTAGCCAGGCATGGTGGCACGTGCCTGTAGTCCCAGCTACTCGGGAGGTTAAGGCAGAAGGATCGCTTGAACCTGGGGGGCGGGGTTGCAGTAAGCGGAGATTGTGCCACTGCACTCCATCCTGGGAGACAGTGCGAGACTTGTCTCAAAAAAAAAAAAGAAAAAACAAAACAAAATGAGGGACTTTGAAACACACCAAACTCATTAGGCTGTCACAATGAAAGATTCAGAAGATTTCAAAGAAAATGTTTTGTTCATTTTTATTAAAAAATATCTGAAGCAAAATATAAAGTGTTTAACTGTGGTGGGATCATGGATATTATCTTTTCAGTACTCCACAAGAGTTATAAAAATATTTTTAAAATTATTTGAATATTTCAGACAAAATGCATTTGGAATGAATCATTCAAAAAATGATTTCAATTTATCATAATATCAAAACAGTCCACTTCCAAAGTTTATAATCATATAGTGTTACTAAAAATAAACAGGATAAAAACCTCTCTGAAGATTTCAAGATAAACAGGTAATGTTGGACATTCTACAGAACGTAATTCAGGGATAAAATAGAAGATTTCAAACTCTCATGAGCTTAATACTGGGTTTTACTTCATAAATTATATTTATTCTAAGAATCTACCCACCTGTCAGCTCAATGTGTCTATCTATGGCTCTGTTTGATTTTAGACAGCCTGGGGGTGAAGGTGCAGAACAATAACACAACAGTAAGCTTCAGTGTATGCGGTAGTTGAAATGATTTCATTCCTCAGACCTTGTTAATCACTAAGGATCACCATAAACTAACTGTGAAAAAGACTACAAAAACTCTGAGTCACCACCAAAATGCACAGACTTGTGTGGCTGGCAGAGGTTTTTCTATCCATCACTATGTAAACAAGGCCAGCTACTATTAATGATGTCTACGCTCAGGGCATGAACTCCTCACACAGGTTGGGCCTATTCTTTTACACATCTTTTTTTTTTTTTTTTTTTAAGTGAAGCTGTCACAGAAGACATAAATCTACACTAAGTTACACAAACATGGAAAATAAGTGTCAGTACCATGATGGGAATAAATGGAACCACGTAATAGGATATGAGTGAGGTAGCTGATCTTCAGTAGCTTTTTTTCATCGTATAGAGCAGAAAGTATCAGACTCACTGATCTCTACTAGAGAATTTGACAAAATTCAATTTGATATGGTAATTATTGTCAGATCATCTGTAATATGCCCAGAATTGTGCTGGGAAAATTGGGAGAAGTTTAAAAGATGCAAATCCTCTTATAAACATCCTGAAAATAGCAGATAGTTCTCAGATAAGTAATGATTAGATAGAATCCTGTAACTTTGTCCAGAAGTTGTTTGTGAGGCCCTCAAAATCTCTTGGGCTCCTTAAAATTAGTAAGAGATGTGTCTTTATTCAAAAACAATAAAATCAAGGTATTCACTACCTTAATGAGCTTAGCAAGAGCTTTAAATGTATTTTTAAATGTGAACTTTCACTTGATTTTATATTTGTAATTTCAGTTTTCTTTCTCATCTATTTTGCAGAATCAGGAAGTATTTGCTTTTCATCTAAAAACTTTAAATTCCCTCTCTGAAATTTCTGATACCAAATTACCCTCTAATTTGGTGTCAAAAGTTTGAAAATATCACTATTTTATTATTTATTATATTCAACTTTTATTATCTTTATATTCAAATTTTCTGCTTGAGTTTTTTGTAACCATGTCAATAAAAAAATCAATGGCCACTATCCCTACTTTACATTTTTTTCAGTATGATTCAAAGTTACCTAAAACATGAAATTAATTAAGTAGCTGTACAGTAATGCCCAGAATAAAGCCAAAGTGTGATAAAGTAAGATATTTTCATGCTTTTCTTTGCTGTTAATTTTGAAGATGTCCATCTTATCAATGTATTTATTCATTAATTTTATAAATATTTATGGAGTGCTTATTATGTGCTAGACATTTTTATAAGTTTGGGGATATAATGATGAGCCAAACCAGACACAAAATAAGAATGAATTCAGGAGGCAAAAATGTGTAGTGTTGTCAAAGATTACCTTTAAGATAAAAAGAATTTAATGTTTTACTCTGTACCTGGTACAGCAGAGCATTCAAAATCCAGAAGTCCAAAATGCTCCAAAATCTGAAACATTTTGAGAACCAACATGACACTCAAAGGAAATGCTCTTTGGAACATACTGGATTTCAGATTTTCAGATGTGGGATGCTCACCAGGTAATATAATGCACAAATATGCCAAAACTCAAAAAATTTCGAACTGTAAAACACTTGTGGTCCCAAGCATTTTGAGTAAGGGATAATTTATATATATAAAATATATGTACAAAGAGTCCTTATTTATTCAAAAAAAAAAGTCCAACCAGCATTTCTATCATATTTCTTTCATTTTTATAAACAGTTTGAAAATATTGAGATTTTATTATAATGCAGATCCTTAAGAACATTTGCTTTCCTGTATTTTAAACAGATATACTTAAGAAGGACAGAGACTGTGGGAAATGACAAACTTATTTTACCTCTCAGTCATGTCAAATATTTCATGCATTCTCAAAGCGTGCAAATAAAAGTTTGTGTCACAATTACTATCTTTCGGGTTTGGGTGGTTCTACTCATAATATCTTGGAGAATGACAGGATCAAGAAAAAGAACAGGGTTTCACAAATGACAGACTAGCAGGCCAAAACAAAGCCAAAGACAGGAAGGAGGCGGCCAGGGAACACTTACTGGTAAGTGGTTGGGCTGACATTGATGCGTCGAGGGTGACTTCCTGACTCAAATTTGCTTGCCAGCGTGACATTATTTCCAAACAGGCAATAACGTGGCATTCGCACCCCAACAACTCCAGCCAGCACGGAGCCCGAGTGAATTCCTATCCTCATCTAAAAAAGAATGAAAGAGTAAAAGGAACACATTTGTTTCCATTTGGTATGCAATTATTTTAATGAAAGGCACTGCTAGTTAATAAATTAAACTATGAGTTCCTCAAAGACAGGAACTGAGTCCTGGTCATTTTTGTGAGCCTAATAGCTGGATCATTACAGTGCTCAAAGAACATAAATGCTATGGAATACACAAAAGAACATAAATGCTATAGAATACACAAATACACAAATGAATAAGTATATGAAAAAATTTGTTTAATTTGCTACATAAATCTGATTAAGTTACAGGTTAAATCAGATTTCATCTGTATATAATATGGTCTAACTTGAAGAGTGTATTTTTCTCCAGTTTCTCCCTCCAGTTATTCTTAAATAAAACCTTATTTGTTTCTTTCATAGCATTAAACATCATTGTAAATTAAATATTTATATTTCTGTTTATGTCATTTAAATGTTGGATTTTCCATTAGAGAAAGATATATATATATATATATAAAATTATATGTATTATATACATGTATATAATATATATATTTCTTTACTGCTGAATATTCAACATTTAGTATAGTACCTAGAGCAAAGCAAGTATTCAACATTAAGTGATAAATGTCAAAAAAATTGGCTGAATTCCCCAACGTATTATTAAAATGGAGTTAAAATAGAGAATTTAATCCTTGAGACAGTCAATAGGCATTGATTAAAAATTCTAAAGAGTAAATTAAATGCTGTAAATTCACTCTGATTAATCTGTCTGGTCCATGCCTTGAAAAGGCCCTCAATGTACAGTTGATACATAATTAAACATGATCACAGTAATGTAGTTATATTGACACAGTCTACACCAAAATAGCTGAAGCCAATGGATAACAAGTGGGAGATGATATCCTTAGTTCTAGGGGAATGTAGAATGTTCCTTGGAGGGAGGAAACCTGACCCCTAGATGCCTACCAAGTAGCCAAACTATCACCCCTTCACCACCAGGCTCTCTTTGCCACTCTGGTTGTAAGGATAAAAGTCAGTCTGAGAACAACCCTTGTCTTGGGGCTGGGGACTTCTGCATATATCAACTCATAAAAAGATAGGTTGAAACTAATGTGACCTAGCTGCATCCCCTGATAACCTTTTCACTTAGTTTTAAAAAACTGACTCTAAAATTTATTTGGAAATTTAGTATGGTAGAAAGACTCAAGATATATCTGAGAAAGATGACAAGTTAGAGTATTTGCCTTACCAGATATCGAATCTTAATATAAACATATCTAATCAGTGCACAGATACCATCATATAAACAAATAGACTAATGGAACATTTAATCCAGAAAGGCTGCTATGCATATGTAGATGCTAGATTTATAGAAGAGTTGGCATTTCAGATAGGTGAGAAAAAGGGGTCCTTTTTATTAGAATACGCTGTATCAACTTTGTTTTATGTGGAAAAAAATTCCAAGTAAATTAAAGATCTTGATGTAACAGACATAACTTCACAGCTTTAAAAATAATTGTATTAAGAAACAATTGGTAGTATCAGTAAAAATGCAAAATATAGATACTTTAAAACATAGACTTTTATTTGTCTCTCAATAATAGTTCCTAGATGGGTCGTCCAGATTGCCAGGCTGCTCTGTTCCCCTCAGTAATTCAAGGACCTGGTCCTTTTCATTTGTCCTTCTCCATGTCTTGGTGCATATCCAGGGCACCCTCATGTTCCAACTCACGGGATGTGGAAAGATAACTAATTTATCATTTAAAGTGATCTTCATTACTTTGTGTAGATTCAGATTTGTATCTGGCATCATTTTTCTCCTTCCTACAGGATTTCATAAATATTTCTTATACTGTAGGCTCACTGGTAATAAATTCCCTCTGCTTTTTTATGTTTAAAAGTCTTAATTTTGTCTTCATATGTGAAAGATACATTCACTGCAAATAGAATTCTGGGTTTAAAAAGTTTTTTACCCCCAGTAGTTTAAAGAGGCTGTTCCACTGGCTCCCCTCTTGCATCTTTTTGGATATAAAATCTGCTATCATCTTTATCTTAATTCTTCTATATATAACATATATTTTACTTCTGGTTGCTTTTAAATTTTTATTTTATCATCCGTTTTAGGTAATTTAGTTATGATTTCCCTTGATGTTTTTTTCCCTTGTGTTTTGGGTTTGTTGAGCTCTTGGATCTGTGGGTTTATGGCTTTTATCAAATTTGGAAATTTTCTATTTCTTTGAATATTTTATTCTGTCCACCTCTCCCTCTCAGAGATTCTAATTACACATATGTTAGGAACTTGAATTATTTCCAAAGTCCACTGATGATCTACTCATTTACAATAATTTTCTCCATTTATTTGGGATAATTTATATTGCTGTGTCTTTAAATTTATAATATTTTCTTTTGCAATGTCTAATTTGTTGTTAATCACATTCAACATATTTTTCATCTCAGACATTGTCATTTTCCTCTACAGAGGTTCAATTTGGAATGTTTAAAAATCTTCCAGGTATCAATTTAGCCTTTGAAAATATGGAATACAGTTAAAAAATCACTCTTTTAATGCCCTTGTCTGCTAATTCTAACATCTGTTTCAACTCTGTACTATCCATTTGGATTAACTTTTCTCTTCATTATGAGTCCCAGGTCTCAGATTTTCTTTATGTCTAGTAATTTTGGATTGGGTGCCATATATCATAATGTGACTTCTTGAGTGTTGGATATTTTTATAATCTCATAAATATTATTGAGCTTTGTTCTGGGATGCAGTTAAATGACTTGGAAACACTTTGTTCCTTTCAAGCCTTGCTTTTAAGATTTGTTAGGTAAGACTGGAGCAGTGTTTCATGAAGGGCTAATTATCCTCCTTTACTAAGGCAAGAACCTTGAGTACTCTCCCTAGTGTCCTTGATTTATGAGGTTTTCCATTCTGCCTGAATGGAAACAGCCATTTTTTTTTTCCAAGTCCTGTGTAAGTGCTAGGTGCTTTTTCATCTAATCTTTTTGGGTATCTCCCTCACACCAGGGCTCAGGTAGTTTCCTCACATATGTGCACGAATCACTACTCCGCAGAATACATAATGAGGATCCTTGGAAGATGTCAGGGGGTCTTTTTGCAACTCTCACTTCTCTGATACTCTGTGACCTTTAGCCTCCTTGGTCTCCCAAGACTCTCAGCTCCATCTCTTCAACTCAAGAAGTTTGTTGGGTATCTCCTGGTTTGTCCCTCCCTGAGCCACACCCTGGATGTCTCTCAAGGCATTTAGGGCAATCATAGGGCTCATTTAATTTTTTTCTTATCTCTCAGGAATCACTATCTTCCATTGTCTAATGTCCACTGTCATGAAAACTGTTCTTTCGTATATTTTGTCCTGATGTAAAAAATTTTAAGATGGGAGTGTAAATCTAGTCACTGTACCCCATATTGGCTGGAAGCAGAAGTGAGACCTACTTTTTTTTAAAAAAAGTAAACTATTTGAAAAACTTAAGCCTGTTTCTCACGAGGGAGTCTCTATTTGGACTTAAAGCAAAACATGCTGAGTATCAGTATTCCTCTAAAACTAAGTATAAAGCACCTTTCTCTAAAATTAGCAAAGCACACTGCAATATTAGTATATTTCTTTGGGTCTGTTTACTTTCAGAAGGCCAATTTATATTGTTATCTTGTACAATGCATGTTTGCTTGAAGTATAACCAAACCTTAGATGTGAAGACTGTCAGTTTGAGATTCTAATAACTATAGAAATCTTTTCAAGCAGGAGGAGAGCAGAAGTGAGTATTACATTGATACATTTTATAGACTCTTTTTACTCTTCTTTCTGTTAAAAAAAAAAAGACTCCATACACCATACCAACTATTTGAAAGGCTTATCTAGTTCTGTTTCTGCCTCCTTTCAAAAGACCTGAGGCTTTCTTTTCAGTCTAATTTTTAGAATTATAATTTATTATAACCTGAAAAATGCTGAAGACAAAAACTCTGATATCCTTGAGGGGGCAGAGGGTCATGGAGAGGAATAGTTCATTAAATTAAAAAAAAAAGTCTTGTCTCTTAGAAAATTATCTAAAAGAGGCATAAGAGTATCAACAACCACATAAACCACACTGACCCACTGTCACTACCTATCATGGAACAGGACTCAGAGAATTATTTAGTTTGGGAAGTAAGGCTATGCCACTGGAAACTTACAAGCTGAATCAGCAGACTGTTTTCTTTTGCATTTCTTTTGACAATTTATTGAGATTTCCCAGGAATTATTGCCTATATAAGGAAGTCACTGATTGCCTCATTCAGAATGTGCCAAGAGTATCTAGCAGTAAGACAAACAGTGAGATAATTTAACTATCAGTGAGGGCTTTACATTCATTTAGACAAGATTTAACTTTGTTTAAATGGGTTAACCAAGCAGTCACATTTGCATCCATCTGGCCAGTATGCTCTAGTTAAAGGGGATTACTTTGCACTAAACCAATGGTTCTCACCTGAGGTCATCTGAGCCCCTCAGTGGACATCTGGCAATGTCTGGAAGCATTTTTGGTTTTCACAACTGGGAGGGAGAGGTACTACTGGCATCTATGTGGTAGACTTAGAAATTTCCTATAACAGCTCCCCAGCCCTGGAAAAGAATTTTCCAGCCCCAGATATCAATAGTGCCAAGACTGAGAAGCTGTACTCAGCAGACCTCTAGCAACCTATTAATCTTAGTAAACGAGGATAAACAAAAATATAAATGTTTTCATCTGATCAAAGCTTTGACAAAGCATACTAGACTTTAAGAGAATGTTCATGGAAAAAAAAATGTTTGTCCTAGGGATTTATTGAAAAACACAAAAGCTTCAGGATATATCCTGAGGTTAGGCTATCTATCACCCAATCTTTTATATATTCAATGTACAAAATAATGCAAAACGCTGGGACACGTTAAAGTCCCCAGTTATCAAAAGATTCAGTTATTCGCACAATATTCTGCTTCTTTATTACCAGGCTCATAAACAACTGCATTAAAAAAAAGTTCCTCTTACAACTTTTAAAAGTAGAATGCTTGTACAGTTCTATCTCAGCAAGTCAAAACTCCCTTTTAGCTTAGTAAAGTAGGAATGTTGGGTTAGGAGGGCAGCACAGATCCTTTAGTCCATCCAGCTCCCTCATTTTACAAATAGACTGAAGCTCAAAAGAGCGCAATGAAAACATTACATTAGTGTTAGGGTCAGCTCTAGATCTTAATTCACTTGGCTCTGAGTTCCGCGCATTATAAAAAATGTCCAAATTGCAGTGATGCCTCAGGCTGTTTCTACTAGGCCCATCAGACTTGATCAGATAAAATAAACAAAATCAGATTTAATCTGATTTTGCCTACTTCATCTACACAGAAGAGTTAGCATATTCCAATGGAAACCCAGAAAATACTAGTTACACATTTATTAAGTCCAACACCGGAAACCTTCCATCCCTTCTCCATCTTATTGTTCATACTTTTCTACACTAAATATTTCCTGACTGGTCTACTCAGCACACTCCCTAAAATGCTTGCTGCATTCAAGCCTGTGAGCTTTTACTCATACTGATTGCCTCATCTAATATACATCCAACCTTAATCACAGACTCTGCTCTAAGTGCTCGGAGTATAAACAGAAATAAGTCTTCATTTGTTGTTTTAGAGTTTTCATTTGCTGTAAAAGATACAATAGCTAATTGAAATTAGGATCATTGATACAAAGTTAAAGTATAAGAGAGGGCAGGGCACTGGTGACAGGTGGGTGGGGCTGACCAGGTCTGGAGAATTGGTAGTCTCTCTCAGGAAAATACTCTTTGAACTCAATGCTTCCCCACCTTTGGCTAGGTTTGGAAAGAGTGGTGCAGCTGTAGTCAGAGGGGTGGGGGGAGAACATCCAGGTAAAGTGAAAATAATGTTCGAAGATCCTAAAGCCTGAAGAGCTTTGGCACATTTTTGAAACTGAAAGGAGGCCCCTCAAGGTAGCTGCTTCTTAAAGAAAAAGGGAGGGAGGCAGTTTGTAAGGCTGAGGGAATACACCCCACAGCAGATCATATAGCACAGGGTTTGCCAGTGTTGGCACTACTGACATTTTGGGTTGGATAATGCCTTTTCGTGGGTGGCTTGCACTGTGCATTATAGGACGATTACTGTCCCTGGCCTCTAACCACTAGATGCCAGTTGTAAACGGAAGGAAGAAGTTATGTCCTGTTAGTTCTGTTGCATAACTGACAGGGTGCAGGCTTTATATCCAATCCTGGCTCTACTATCTACTTAATGGTGGTAGAAATTCTCCAGCCAACAGCATTGTGATTTTCTTTGGGCAATTCGCGCCCTGCAGGTTTGGTGGGACTGACTCCACCCCCAGGTCCAGGAACAGACCCAAGCTGGCAAGGGTATGATAGTCTCCCGAGGTTAGCAAATAATTTAAGAAAAGACAAGAGTAAATCTCAGGAGTTGTAAGAGACCTATAAGGAGAGACCCTCTTTTCCCTCAGCTGGTGCAGGGTACGTTTGTGAACACGGTACAACGTTCCAGTGAACAGCTAGAGCCAATTTGACACCATAGTTGTCGGAGTGAGGGGGACTTGGGCTGTAGCAGACCCCCCTGTAGAGCCTGAGGATGAGGCTAGTGCTGGGAAGGCAAACCAAAGAGAACAACAGAGATGCCAAGTTCATGGCAATATCAATTTTGCAGCTATATCTAGCCTCTTAGAGAGCTAGTCCTACTTCTGGACTTCTGTATTTGAGTCAATGGATTCCTTTAATTGTTTATGCCACCTTATTTTGTCACTTGCAAAAGAAAGACACGTAAAAGATACTCTAACTGTGTGAATTTGAGGCATGTCAGCTACCTCTGTGAAGTTTTTATTCATAAGATGATAATGATAATACCTTCTTGGCATGATTAATACCTTCTTAGGTGGGCTGCTTGCAGAATCAACTGAGAGAAACGATAGGCCCATAGTAGATGTTCAAAAAGATGTTAAGTTCCTTTCCCATACTTCCTGATAGCCATTATATTTCTCATGGTGTCAAGGACAATGCCACACACCCATTTATAATTAAGTAAATAGATTTATTAATTCTGGAATGTGCAAGTCAAACTGAAACCATGATTAACATTACAAGCTAGCAAGTTAAATACAAATTTGTATTGAAACAGTCCTATTTGTGCAAGAAAAATATCCAAATTAAAATACATCTATAAGAGAAAAAGAAGAAAGTCTTTTAGTAGAATAGCCAATAAACTCTTCACTCATGTTTGCATTTAAGTATTGCTTTTAGATTTATGTGATTAAGATTTTAGGCTTTGGAAAAGTAATTAACTGCTCTAACAGAAAGGAGCTTAAAATCATTGTGCACATTGTGAGGTAAGGGTGAAACAAATATTTAATCCTTTTGCCAGAATTAGTTAAAATGTGTCATAAACTTTTATCATTAAATACTCCTTTAACCAATAAAATGAGGTAAGTAAAATTTTTTACATTTTTGTCTCGTTCTTTTCTTAATAATATTTTTCTGACAAGAAAGTCAATGTTTTAAATTCAAATTTTGAAAGCTCAAGATTCTTAGGAAGAAAACAATCAGCTCACTCCAGTAGGTTTTACAATTTCTGCTTATTTCCCAAATGTGCAAGGAAACAGGGTGAAATAATCTCTGTGACTATGTGGCATTTTTCTATTTATTAGAGGACTCAGCCTCCAGTCTGATGGTGTCAGAATGTCACATTCTCAAGTAATACACTAGGACAAATAGCACTTTCGGCAAAGTATCTTACTGTGTTTACTGTAAACATTACAGAAGCACCATTCATAGATAAATTTAACTTTGCAGACAGTATTTGACCAAATAATTATTCTCATCACTGGTAATTTCAGACCATACAATATGAAGTATTATGACATTTATAAAATAAAACATGGTAAAATTTTAAATAATATTTTGCAGTTGGGGAAGAAAGTGGGTTTGTAATCTTGTTTACATTTTCTGATGAAGAACGATAAAACTCTACAAACCACTGATTAGGAGGGCATGTCTAGAATCATACAACGGATGGCACTGAATAAAATGTCAGATATTGCTGTGGGGATATAGCAATATGGCTCAAATTCACCACTACTTTCTCACAGGGCACTCATTAATGTGTATGTTTTCATTTAAATATATTTGATACCTGATAAGATATTTAAATTTGACTCAGTTTGTAGGAGTGTTATTATTAAGGCCTATAAGCTGAATATGAAATTTACCTCTGTGCAAAAAAAAGTCTTAAAAATCTTTTCAAAGAAACGGATTTAAATCAACTGAAATACTTGCACTGAATATGCATGTACTTAGAAATAACCAGCACATAACTTAGTGGTTAAAATATTCCTACCTACTTATCAGTTCACTCAGTTAATAAGGAAAATCATTTTCTGTCCAAATGAAGCTCTTAACAACAGATAATCTGGAATGAAATTTCTAGGAAGAAAAAAATTTCATAGCAGCATGAATTAAAAAATGATTTTAAAAACTTTAAATATGTAGAAATGAAATCCTTTGAAAACAGATAAAGGGATTTAGGAAAGGATTCTCAGTATTACATGTGTGTTTATCATTAATTCATTCATTTAAATTACTCAGAGAAAAAACATGCATTTGACAGAGCTGTAAGAAGAAAAGGAATTTTAATAATGAATTTGATTGTTAAACATAATAATGCCTATCATCTTTCGTAAGCCATTATTTCTTTTAAAAATAAGAATAAATAGCATAGCTAAGTTTACGCTCCAGAATAAAAGTACAGGAACGATATTAAACCCCTGAGTTACAACGTAGAACTCTTGGCTACACACTGGAATCAACTGGGGAGCTTTAAAATTGCTGCTTTGAATTTGATTACCGGAGAGTAAGATTTAACTGGTTTGGGATGAGGATTGGGTACTGGGATTTTTAACCCTTCCTAGGGTTTCTAATGTGCATCGAAGGTTGAAATCCATGAGTGTACAAAAATCGCTAAATGTTTCACAGATATATTCACAAATAATCAATACTGCACGATCCAAGTAATTTATATACCTCTACTCTTTGCCCAGGAAATCATTTTCGCCAGCATTCTGTAGATTCCTTCACATCCATATACACAGATATACTACTACTTCAATTAGGAAACACAATATTCCATTTTGCTCCCAGGACACTGAAGTTATCAACAAAATATTCCCTTATATCTCCTGATGGCTTTTAAAGGGCACAAAAATATGTGTTTAATTAAAATATTAGCAACTAGAACAGAACTGTGAAGCCTCCTCAGACTTAATGCATTCTAGTTGGTGTAAGAGAAGTTTCCTTGAGACCTCAGCACATCTGTTTTCATGGCAAACATGAAACAGTTTGGGTGGCAACCCAGGCTCATTTATAGAGCATTTTATATAAACTTTTTATAGAAAATAAAAAGTGCTTGTGGGGGGCAATGGGACTCCAAAGGGAAACGACTTTGTCTTGGGCGTTGGTCATTCCAGAAGCCCTGGCAGCAGCATGGTGCTGGGGTGGAGGGCATTTTATCGAGAGTTGTTACCTTTTTGGAAGGTGTCATAGGCTTTGGAATCTGACCCATCATTTGTTATATTATATTGGCAATCTTGGTAAGTTAAACATTTTGATAATCCTCTTTCTGAACCCTTTTTTTTCATTATTAGAAATGAACAAAGCATAATGATAATGTATGTTTATACAAACCCCTATAAAACTGATTAAATAGTCATAGAGTGTTATCAAGGGAAAAGAACAAGGGAAAGTGTTTTCTGAAAAGTTAAATTGTTTTAAGAGTTTGAAAAATAACAGAAAGCTAAAATAAAATTCAAAGACATACAATATCAAATGTAAATCAAGCTGTCATAACTAAGCCTAAGGAGGTATGACTACCAAATGTCATGTAGTGTCCTAGATGGGACCGTGAAACATAAAAGAACATTAGGGAAAAATTAAGAAAATATGAATAAATTATAGACTTTAGCTAATAATAATGTATCGATACTGGTTTGTTAATTGTAACAATTGTACCATATTAGTTATGGGTGACTAGGTGTGGGACACTGGGTGTTCTATGGACTATCTTTGCAAATTATTCTGAAAAACAGAAACAATTCTAACATCAGAAGTTTATTTAAAAATGTAAATCATACGCTTCTCCACCAACAAAAAGGACATATTTACAAAATGTTTCCTTTTCTTTGAGATGGAGTCTCTGTCACCCAGGCTGGAGTACAGTGGCGCCATCTCGGCTCACTGCAGCCTCCACCTCCCATGTTCAAGCAATTCTCCTGCCTCAATCTCCCAAGTAGCTGGGACTACAGGTGTGCGCCACCATGCCCGGCTAATTTTTGTATCTTTAGTAGAGACAGGGTTTTGCCATATTGCCCAGGCTGCTCTTGAACTCCTGGCCTCAGGTGATCTGCCCGCCTTGGCCTCCCAAAGTGCTGGGATTACAGGCGTGAGCCACTGCGCCTGGCCAACAAAATGTTTCTTATTGTTAAAAATGTTTCTTATCTTCAGATTCAGACAGTAAGGGACTGTAATGTGAAATAAAGTAATTGAAAATGATAATATCAAAAAATAATTAACAAGTGTTAGAAATGAGTCAACCAACCGATAACCAAGTTAATTCTTTGGTACATACAGCCCATACTCTGTGTATTGATGTTATTACTAACATTTATTCTATTTGGGCATTAGATGGCGCTCATGTTCATTTTACTGAGCAGGTTGGCGCTTTAATGTCAGCAGTAGGTCTCTCAACTGGAGAAATGTCTTTAAGATTTGACGCAATATTACTTTTAGGGGTTAATTATGAAAACGAAATCAACCTCATAAGGCTCAAAGCTTTGGATTGGGTGGCAAAATTCAAACAGTGAACAAAACTGGAAATTAAGAAATTGCTAACCAAAATTCCTAAGTCCCAAGGAATCCAATGGTGGGCTTCAAGACATCCTCCTCAGACCCACTGAAGTTGTGGGCACAGATGTGCCTATGTTGCATCCATAGTATCTGTCACCTTTTCAAAGAAGTTCATAGATTTCTCAAATTTTGAGAACCATTGCCCTAAGTTTCTTTTCAGTTCGAAATCATTGCTGCATCATCAACACCCACCAGTGGATTTTGTATTTAGTAGGCAATTTTTAAATGCTTGTTGATTGAATGAATAAGTGAATTAATAAGCAGAAGAATAAATGAAAAGGAAAGGAAATGCTATGCCAGGCACAAATGTTCCTCTCTCCCTCTTCTAAATACTTGCAGCATGGTATTTTTGACACTGAAGGCATTGGATGCTCATTCATCTTTGTATTCCTCAAGATTTGCAAACAAAGAATGAGAAGCACCACTTAAACAAGAAATCTTGAATCAGTGCTTTATATCTAGTCCCACTTCTGCTTGTCAGATTATTCCAATAACTGATAAAGTAACCTCAGACTGGACTTTACAAAATTGTATGTTGAAATCCTCCCAAATTTAGCTGGTTTTTAAAAACTAGTTAATGGCTGCAAAAAGAAAACAAAATATTGGTAGTGGGGGCTAAAATCACTACTCAAAACTCAATATTTTTCTTTTAGTATAGCTGTGCTGTTTTTATTTATTTTGATAGTGCCCTTAGTACAAAATAAAATAATAATAGAACCATGAACTGGTGAGTCTGTGGACTAGAACATGTCACTTGATTTAACTGGGGCTCTTCTTTTAACCTGGACTTTGAGAAAAAGCTCTGAAATTTGAAATAAAAGGCTTGGTAGTATTTATTTGTGATTAGCAAGTCACCAATCCCATTCAAGCAAACAAAAGAAAAAAATACTAGGAAATTTTCCTTTTCAGAAAGGGGAGCTGCTAAATGAAGAACATATACAAAGTAGTCATCAAAGACCAATTGTGTGTGTGTGTCTGTTGCACACAATGTCAATTTTAAGGAATCCCTTTGCATACAGAACATGAATGGTTAGTACTCATTTGTTTTATTTTGACCCCATTCCCCCAGACACATGAAATTCAGAGTAAGAAATACGTAGTTTCAACCAAAGCAATATCTTCATTAGCAAATGCACTTATCATTATTATTTATATGTTTACACATGTGTAATTTTATAGGACTATTAAAATACATAGTTATTTTGATATATTTTATTATGATACAAAGTCACCTGCAGATCTTAAAACACACCAAGCTCTTTGTCTCCCCTGATCCTTTATTATTGTTTCCTCTGACTGTGCCCCAACACTTCTCTTGAGAAATTCCCAGCACCACAGAGGCCCAGCTTAGCCATCATCCCTGCTCCAGACTGTGTGTAAGTTGTTTCTTCTGGTTCTCTCAATCCTTCATCCAGCTGGAGAGTTTCTCACTTTTCAGACCACGGCTTTAGAAGTCCCTTACTCTGGGAAGCCTTTCATCAGGAACTTAGGAATCCCTGATATGAACTGTATTCATGATTCTTCTCTCCTAACAACATTTCCTACACTGTATTTTGATTGTTTTGTTTTGTTTTCATTACCTGTCTCCTTTGCTTAGTATTGAGCTCTGGGAAAACAAAGATACAACAACATTTGTCTTACTCACTGTTATATTCCCAGCAACTACCAGAACCTTCCTGGCACATAGCAGTGACTCAATATTTAAGTAAAAAATGGCCAGCCTCAGTGGCTCACGCATGTAATCTCAGCACTTTGGGAGGCTGAGGCGGGCGGATCACCTGAGGTTGAGATCGAGACCAGCCTGGCCAACATGGCAAAGCCCCATCTCTACTAAAGATACAAAAATTAGCTGGGCATGGTGGCGCATGCCTATAGTCCCAGCTACTTGGGAGGCTGACGCAGGAGAATCACTTGAACCTGGGAGGCGGAGGTTGCAGTGAGTCAAGATCATGCCACTGCACTCCAGCCTGGACAACAAGAGTGAAACTGTCTCCAAAAAAAAAAAAAAAAAAAAAACGAAAAATATGAATTTAAACCATTTCTTTAAAAATCTCTGAACATAAATTAATATGTTTTTGAGTTAGATATTTGAAATGTATTTTGTTTTCTTCAACTGTTTCGCCTCCTAAAGGGAGTTTCCTAAAAAAATGAATTTAAGTAAATAATAATTTGAGAGAAACTTGCTTAAGGTATTCCTCCATTCCCTTTCAGTTTACATTTTTCTACCAAGTTAAAAACAACCACATGAATAAATGAAACAAGGTAACTTGGGTCAAATGAGTGTATCCAAGCCATGGCACCTGCCCTGTGGAATTATCTAAGGATGACCTGAGCCTCTTTCAGAGATGTACACCAGGAACCAGTAACACAGCAGAAGGCCAGGACAGCTACTGTGGGCCGCAGTCCTGCAAGCAGTCTAAGGGCAAATGGCAGGCAGAATTGGCCAACACAAGAGTTTATTCAACAGATTCAATTTGTCAGACCCTTCTACTTCCCAAGTTAAAAGGAAGAAGAGTACAAGAACCCAATAAGGAACTTTTGTTGACCTGGGTTCATTTTTCATATTGTCACATAGCTAGATCCACAAAAATTGGCTCCAATCCCTGAATCTAATCACCCTATCCTTCCCTCCTGCCCCATCTCACTCTCTCTGGTCACTTGCCCTTAAGTGCCTTTATCCTGTTTACATAGGAGGAAGCTGTGACTCTCTTGCTCTTGAGTGCTTATTCCAACCACACTGGGTAATCAAGGCTTTTTATTCTTCAAATTCTGAGAAGTCCTTGCTCAAATCATGGTTTAAGAGTCTTGGATTTAAGCCTATTTGAAAAATCAGTGTTTCACTCCTGGTTATGCAATATATTATCTACCTGCCCTTACGAGTGAGTCATTGTTACTCTCTCAGCTTTCATATCTCTATGTGTAAAATGAGGATAACGTGGCTACCTGACAGTGCAGATGTGAGGATAACTAACTATCCTCATCATCCCTGGCATTTTATTGAGCGCTTAGAGTGCACCACACTCTGTGTCAAGCCTCTCGCATCTATTATCTCATTTGATTTCATTTACTAGATTAGTTTTACCACCAAACCTTATTCTACTCAGATAACCATATCTCCAAGTATACAAGTATACAGACAGCTTATGTAGATAATGTTTATTAAAAAGAAGCCTCCAACAATCGATGTTATTACATTTTAAGAATATTAATTTTCATAATAGAAATTTAATTACACTGTGCAGAAATAATTAGGATTGCAGACTGACTTATTTAAGAAATCCTTTATTTTGGTAGAGAACAACTCAGACATTTATAATATTTCTATGTATCTTCTTATTGACATAAATTCTTATTGGCTAAAATACTATGATATTTATTTTCATGGTGTATATGTGAGAGTATACATATCCTAAAATTATCAGAATTATACCAAGTAGTTCAATTTAAAAATACATTTTTAAAAGTCAATTTAATCAGGTAAAGGCATTATCAAAACAAAAATCAAGCCATGGTAGAATATCGTGTATAGTATACAGTAACATTTAAATATGTAATTATTTTTATCACAATATTAATAAAGTATTCCCATTGATAGGTGTTAGTAATATTTCAAAGTACTTTGAGCCAAATGTTTGAAATGGTCAATTATCTTATGAGCTTAAAAGTAGTCAGTGACAGGCATTTTCATGTTTAATTAAATGCTTGACTCTCTAGTGACCACCACAATGACAGCAATGGACCCTAGTTTCTTACTCCAGATCTTTTTTTTTTCCTCCTTTTATATACCCATCCATGGACTGCGCAGTACTCTGGGGGCCAGGGGAGGGCAGGGAAAAGTAGATCTTACCCATTGCAATACCCCATTTTTCAACTGGTAGGCTGGAACAGACTAAGATTTTATGAACTGTAAGAGGTTTTAACGGATTCTGAAGGGCATCAAGAGTATAAGATTGACTAAGTATATTTTATTTATTGTGATAACACTGCATCCTTCTACAGTGCCTGACATATAAAAAGCAGATCAGTTCGGGCACAGTGGCTCATGCCTGTAATCCCAGCACTTTGGGAGGCCGAAGCGGGTGGACTGCCTGAGGTTAGGAGTTTGAGACCAGCCTGACTAGCATGGTGAAACCTTGTCTCTACTAAAAATACAAAAATTAGCTAGTCATGGTGGCGGGTGCCTGTAATCCCAGCTACTTGGGGAGCTGAGGCAGGAGAATCCCTTGAACCTGGGAGGCGGAGGTTGCAGCAAGCCGAAACCAGGACATTGCACTCCAGCCTAGGCGACAGGAGTGAAACTCTGTCTCAAAACTAAAAAAAAACAAAAAACCCCACAGAAAAACAGATCAATAAATGTATATATATGGGGTAAGCAAGCAAAAATTAAGTAGTACATTGACAGATTGTATTTCTGTTTTAGAATATTAATATGGGCTACAGGATGGAGAATGGCCTTAGTGGGGCGGGCAGGAAACACTACAGGCTAAAAGTTTTTAGTGACGTTTAAGTGGTAATGATAATGGAAAGAAGGAGACTGACTGGAAACACATGTAGGAGAAAAATTGATAAGACTTGGTGACTGACTGGATACAAAAGATAAGAGAGAGCATTATAAAGAATGGTGTCCCAAACCTGACTTAGTGGGTTGGTGTTATCGATTGGAATAAGACCTAAAGGAAAACTAACAAGTTCCCTTTGGGTGGGATAAAGGTGGTGGCAGATTGTGAAATAATTTTGAACGAGAGAGTTAAATCTGAACCGAGAGATACCAGCTTTGAGGTGGTTCTAAATGTTCTGGCTATGGCAGACTTACCAAAGAGTATGTGGCATGGGAATCAAAAAGAGCTGGATGAATAATTTTGAAACATGAATATTTAAAAGATCCATAATCAGGGGTAAAACAAAGGACCTGAAGCCAAGCGGAGAGTGTGAAATTTTAGAGCCAACAGGTTGGGACAGTTGGTCAGAACAAAATGGCGTAACAAAACTAGGAAGTAAGAGATGCATGAGAAGTCAAGTGTTGAAGTATGAGGTAAAGTGTGAAAAAAAAAAAAAAAGGAGTCCATGATATCAACGCAAATCTGTTAGGACAAGAGCCATTCCCATAGCAGGGCCTGAATAAGGTCTGGAGAAAGAAGGAAGCTGCAAAGAAGGACATCCACATTGTGGTGAGCCAAGTCAGGGGTCCATCCTGACAACATGAGACCAGATTCAAGAGCTGTCCAAATTCAAGAGCTATCCTGTGGGACACAGCCCACCTTGAGAGTTTCCTAGCTCAGAGTCCTCTGAAGGAGGCTCACTGAATCTGTCAAACACAAGCCAGCCACTGGCATTTTTCCACGTCTGCAAGATGAGAACATGCGATGGATGACATGAACTTCTCCATTACATGACCTTAGTCTCTTGATCTTGGAAGAAAACCACATTCTTAATTTCTTATGCCCCTGAAGAATTTTCAATCTACTAAACACAGTACTCAGGACACATTTTTCAAGGGCTCCTTTGCTCCAGTCATTTAAAAAGAATTCACTGAAAAAGTATACATACATTTATGGAAAAAAAAATCACAGTTTCTTAAAAATAAAAGGAAAAACAACTTACATTCAGAAACTAGACTTTGGACACTAAAATCGCTTAGGAAGTGTCTTGCCAATTCTACCTCCTAAATGTCTCTCATATTTCTTTTCTCCATTCCTACTGTTCCTACTTTAACAGGGATTTTCCTCCTCTTACCTGGGTCGATCACACTAATCTAATTTATCCGCCTGACTCCAGCCAATGTCCCCTTCAAACTTCCAATACACAGCTACCAAATGGTTCTCTGTAAAACATTCTAAGACATTCATCTGAACAGGTTTCTCCCAAATTAGAATCTCCCAATGGCTCCCAACGGCTCCCAACTTCCCACTAATAATATTGAGAGATCCTTGTGTAAGGAAGTCATAATGCCTAATGGCCTGGCTCCTCATAAATGTCCCATTTCATCTGATGCTCCTCCCGCCTTTATAATTGTTTCTCTTAAAACACCACATGCCTTGTTGTTTACTAAATTCCCCAAATAATTTCATATTTCTGGGATTTTATACATGCTATTTCTTCTTCTGGCACCATCCTACCTACCTTAATTACCTGACAATTTCCTATTCGATCTGTTAATCTTCAATAATCATGTCATATAACTTCTCAGCAAAGGCTCTCCTGACTTCTTGCCCTTCTTTCTCTCACCCTTTACTAGCCACAGTTTATCATCCCATCCTCTCTGCTATCCCGGTTTCTTGTACCATTCCTGTATTTTTGTACATAGATATCATAGTAGACTCTGAGAGTTCTACTGAAGAGAAAGAGAAGACATCTCTTTGGAAATCCAAACAAATATTTGGAAATCCCTGAATTCATGATGCCACAGCATCAAATCATTTTTCCCAAAAAATGTTTATCTAAGAATGAGACAGAACACAAGCCATGTGGATGTGCAGATGGTGAACAGTAATCTAAAATCACTGACTAGCTCTCTACTCAAGCCTTGCAGCATGGGTGATTTAAATGCATGCATGCTTAGGCAAAAATATATTTACTATATATAACTACTCTGAGATCACTTCTGAATAGTTAAAACTGAAGATGTAAATTTTATAATTACTAAAGATCAATATTATGACACTTATTTGTTTGCATATTTGCAACCCCATCTAAATCTATACTCTGAGAGTAGGGACTATGTCTGTTTATCTTTATGTAAGAAGTAGTAGATGTTCAATAAGTGTTGATTGCAATGTTTAAACAATCACAAAATGCTCATTTCCCTCTCCCTTGCTTTTGAGAAGAATGACAATGTGACAGTGTCTTCATATTTATGAAAAATATGATTGCCAAGGAGATTTACTTCATTCAATATTGATTTATTTCACTTATTCATTCATTCACCAAATATTTGTTGAGTTTGTAATACATGCTTTACATTGTTCCATGCACTAGATATAGAGGAATAAATAAGAGAGATGAGAGGTCTGCTTTTATGGTATTTAAAGTAATGTGGAGACATGCTATAAGCAAACAAATAAAAATCCCATACTGCCACAAATTCATTTTTTAAAGTCTTTTATTATTTTTAAAACCTGGGAAGGAATTAGATGGGAGGAAGATACGGGGATTGAAGCTAGAAGGAAGAATTGGTGGGGACTGCTGTCTTACTGCCATTATCCAATACAAACTCTGAGCGTTATCACTTCAGATTCTGAGGATCTTTTAAGTCTTTTCAGTGTTCCTAATTACCTGTTTGTGTAAAAAGCCTTGCCAAATGAATGACTAAAATATTTTTTTTTTTTTTTTTTAAATTTCTGTGGGCTGGGTGTGTGACTTTGCAAATGAGCAACTTTGCCAGGAAACTGAGAAATATATTCAAAAAATCTTACTTTTGTCATAGGGACTATGTCTTGCTGAGAAAACGGAAAGGAAATGAGAAGATACAGCCATTTTGTGGAAACTGCTCTTTAGAAGTTCAGGAAGATTTAATTAGAGACCATTTTCTGCAATGACACAAGCCAGCTTATTATTGTAATATCAGCACAGCAAAAAAATGACTCCCTCAATGACAAAATAGCTGTTTTTGTAAATTTAGAAGATGTCATACTTGCCAGAGTCATCACAATTAATTATGCCAGGCTATAAAGAGTGAAAATATCTTGATATTGTTTCTCACAACTGCTATCTCATTTGGAATAATTTCCCCTCCACATGTCTTTCAAGGTCTAGCTAAGGGATCACATTGTATTTTAATTATTTTTTATAAACCTGTTTCCTCTCTTGATTGTAATCTTCTTGTGTCTATGTACATTTCTAGCCCCCAGGAATTATCTTTCTGGAATGCATAGATTGAGTGAAAAATTATAGTCTATTTTGCATATTGGTATAAACAGGCATATTATTCTCAAGTGATAAGCAAAAATGTCATTCTTTAATGACAAAACTGCTTTAATCAGTATGGAATATATATAATATATACATATATAACATACATAATATATATAACATATAATACATATATTACATATATATATACTGTTTTTAAAACTTTTATTTTAGGTTTGGGGTACACGTGCAGGTTTGTCATATAGGTAAACTGCATGTCATGGGTATTTGTCGTACAGATAATTTCATCACCCAGGTAACAAGCATAGTACCTGATAGGTAGTTTTTTGATCCTCACTCTCCTCCCGCCCCCTGCCCTAAAGTAGGCCCTGGTGTCTGTTGTCCCCTTCTTTGTGTCCATATGTACATGATGTTTACCTCACACTTAAAAGTGAGAGTGAATGTGTGATATTTGGTTTTCTATTCCTGTGTTAGTTCACTTACAATAATGGCTTCACTCCATCCACGTTGCTGCAAAGAACAAGCTCTCATTCTTTTTTATGGCTGTGTAGTATTCCATGGTATATATGAACATTTTCTTTATCCAGTCTACCATTGATGGACTGGATCAAGATATGGGTGATTCCATATCTTGCTATTCTGAATAGTGCTGCAATGAACATACATATGCATGTGTCTTTATAACGGAATGATTTATATTCCTTTGGGTATATACCCAGTAATGGATTGCTGGGCTGAAGGATATTTCTGTCTTTAGGTCTCTGAGGAATCACCACGCTGTCTTCCACAATGGCTGAACTAATTTACACTCCCACCAACAGTGTATAAGCATTCCTTTTTCTCCACAACCTTGCCAGCATCTGTTTTTTTTTTTTTTTTTTTGACTTTTTAGTAATAGCCATTCTGACTGGTGTTAAGTGGTATCTCACTGTGCTTTTGCTTTGAATTTCTCTGATTAGTGGTGTTGAGCATTTTTTCATATGCTTATTGGCCATGTGTATGTTTTCTTTTGAAAAGTGTCTGTTTGTGTCCTTTGCCCGCTTTTTAATGAGGTTGTGTGTTTTGGGCTTGAAAATATGTTTAAGTTTCTTATGGATCACAGATATTAGACCTTATATTTTCTCCCATTCTGGAGCTTATCTGTTTACTCTGCTGATAGTTTCTTTTGGTGTGCAGATCTTTAGTTTAATTAGATCTCCTTTGTCAATTCTTGGTTTTCGTTGCAATTGTTTTTGGCATCTTCCTCATAAAATCTTTGCCCATTCTTATGTCTAGAATGGTATTTCCTAGGTTATCCTCCAGGGTATTTTATAGTTTTAGGTTGTATATTTAAGCCTTTAATGTGATTCATCACCCAAACAGAACTAAAAACAAAAACCACATGGTTAACTCAAAAGATGCAGAAAGGGCTTTTGATAAAGTCCAACATCCTTTCATGTTAAAAACCTCAATAAGCTAGGCATTGAATGAACATATTTCAAAATAATAAGAGCTGTCTATGAAAAATCCACAACCAACATCATACTGCATGGGCAAAAGCTGGAAGCATTTCCCTTGAAAACTGGAACAAGACAAGGATGCCCTCTCTCAACACTCCTATTCAAGATAGTAGTAGAAGTCCTGGCCAGGATAATCAGGCAAGAAAAAGAAATAAGATACATGTGCATAACGTGCAGGTTTGTTACATATGTATACTTGTGCCATGTTGGTGTGCTGCACCCATCAACTCGTCATTTACATCAGGTATAACTCCCAATGCAATCCCTCCCCCCTCCCCCCTCCCCCCTCAATAATAATAAATAAATTTAAAAAAAAAAAAAAGAAAAAGAAATAAGAGGCATTCAAATAGGAAACAGGATGTCAGACTAACCCTGTTTTCAGACAATATGATTCTATACCAAGAAAACCCCATAGTCTCTACCCTAAAACTCCTTGATCTGATAAACAACTTCAGCAAAGTTTCAGGGTACAAAATTAATATTTAAAAATCAATAGTATTCCTATACACCAACAACATCCAATCTGAGACCCAAATCAAGAATGTAGTCCCATTCACAGTAGCCACCAAATAAATAAATAAACAAACAAATTACCTAGGAATACAATTAACCAGGGAGGTAAAAGATCTCCGCAATGAGATTTATAAAACACTGCTCAAAGAAATCAGAGATGACACAAACAAATGGAAAAACATTCTATGTTCATGGATAGGAAAAATCAATATTGTTAAAATAGCCATACTGCTCAAAGCAATTTATAGATTAAGTGCTATTCCTATCAAACTAACAATGACACTCTTCACTGAATTATAAAAAACTATTTTAAAATTCATATGGAACCAAAAAGAGCCCAAATAGCCAAGGAAGTCCTAAGCAAACAGAGCCAAGCTGCAGGAATCACACCACCTGTCTTTATACTATAAGGCTATAGTAACCAAAACAGCATGGTACTGGTACAAAAACAGACACATAGACCAGTGGAACAGATAGGAGAGCCCAGAAATCAGGCCACAAACCTACAACCATCTGATCTTTGACAAAGTCGACAGAAACAAGCAATGGAGAAAGGACCCCCTATTTAATAAATGGTGTTGGGATAACTGGCTAGCCATATGCAGAAGACTTAAACTAGACCTCTTCCTTACAAAAATTAACTCAAGATGGATTAAATATAGCGTATTTTTATATTCATATTCTTCAATTTTAAGTACATAAAGTTAGCTTCATAAGACATTTAGCCACATTTATTGAATTTGTTCACTTGACAAAATGGAATATTTAATGAATCTTTAACATACTAGAAAATATTTAAATGTTAAAGATTGTTGTTGCCTTTCCATACTGCCAACAATGCATTTAGATGGTGGTAATGATGATGATGAAGCATTTCCTTGAAATAAAACAAAACAAAATGTTATTTCTAACAACGAAATGTTTAGTAGAATTGGATTTAGTGAAAAACCACTAGGAGAGCAAGAAATTCTTCAAGTTCTGTCTTTAGGATGGATAGTTTTTCTCACTACAGAAATTAAGGAATGAAATATGACTGACTCATTTGTGAACATATACACACAAGGCAAATGGATGCAGAAGTCATTTCTTAATGAAAGCTGAATGATAACATCATTTTAAGAGAAAAGTACCAGAAACAAGATTGGAATAAAATCTAGCCTACATTTCATAAAAATAATATCCTTACTTTCCCTGTCTCAGTCATCTGCTACAAAATCACATTTAGAAATTTAGTCCCTGAGAAAAATAACACAGGAATGGAAAATTCAGATTTGGAATAATCACAGACAACTGTAATCTAAGATTATTTGTTATACTTTCTTTCAACACTATAATGGTTTCAAAACACATGTTTTCCAGCAAAGTAACACAAACCACCAAACATATTCCTGTTCAAGCTTGCCAAAAGGACATGTTACATGTCACGGTCTTTTAAACTGCTGGTTGCAATCTTTTAGTGAGTTGTAAGGCTAGGAGTTTTATTTTTTAAATGAATCTTTTGTTTTAATTAGATGTACTTTGCATATACATGTACACAAACATATATGTGTGCTCTGGGTCAGGATGTAAAATATATTTATTATGAGTTGTAGTCAAAGTATTTGGAAGCCTTTGTTTTGAGACCACGAATATGCTAACAATGTTTAATGAATATTACTGCCAATAATATGTTGATACCGGACTGTAAGCAGTATTTTCTCAAGAAGTTAACACCTCAAACGCTGGCCAAGGCATCATTCTCTCTTCTTCCCTTACCAGAAAGTCTCACCATTTAGTACCTCTTTAAGGTTAAGAGAATAGCTGCTTAAAGATCATATATAAGGTAATACTTTTTATTAAAACGAGATGAAATTTTAAGTCTAGTTTATGAAAGCAGCATTTACTAGACTGAAGACACAGGAAGACTGGCTCTGAAGAACAGAGATACGGAGCATACAAACGAGGTTTAGAAGTACTGAGTGAGCCAACCAAGTGGTGGGGACAGGCCAGTGGCACCAATTGGAACTAATTTGGAAAGGAGGAGGAGGTTGGACAGGGAAACCAGTCCTCAACAGCTGGGAGGAAAGACTGAGGAAGCAGGCCAGGAGAAGGAACGTTGGCAATGAGATGCCCAAACTTGGAAATCGAAGGCAATCAGGGACTCTCTCTTAGAAATATTATCAGTCCTCTCTTGAAAATGCATTCATTAACTCCTCCTAGGGGAGCATTCCTCTGTCTCCTAGAGACTCTGAAACATTTGGCCACATGTAGACTGTAGGTTATAACTGGTCAGTCACAGTGTATGACTGTGGATGTGAATAGGTAACAATATAGTAATCTCCCTTGAGACAAATTATACTGAGTTTCTTTTCTGTCTGTAAAACAGGCAAAAGAGGAAGAACGATTTAATAGTATTTTATGGCACCTTTCAAATACACTTTTAATGAACCTTATCAGTATCCCCAGAGAAAATACAGAGTTGACCTGACCCCCACACATCCACATACCAGCAACCATTGGAGCAAGAACTAAAACCTGAGTCTGCACTCCAAATTCTTTGCCCTTTACTTACACTGACCTGCTTCTTTACTTGAGAGAGAACAGAAAGAGTCTAAATCAAAGATATTTTGCTTACCTCATGGCTCTGCCCTTAGCCTGCCTTGGTCTAAGGATATATAAGAATATCGTATAAACTTGAGGGTGTTGCTCTGTCCTATCTTTTATGTACTCTTTTACAACAGATTTGAAAAAAATAAATGTATTTCATATAATCTAAGGCTCCATCAGTAGCAAAAGGTATGAATATTTTGTGTACCACCAAGAAAAAATACAACCAGTGAAACCATGACATGTTTTCATATCTTCGTATTTCCTTTAACAACTACTAAAATATTTCTTTTAGATTGATTTAGATACAGTTATCATATTCTATTCACACATAAAAAGAAAATATGAGCACAATAATTCTGTGAAGTTATTGCCAAAGTTCCTCATTTTCAGGGTCTAACTCTTCTGAATCACTTTTCAAGTTGGAGGCATTGTTGTCCATGTTTTCCCACCTGTTTCATTCTCTGGGACCTCAAGAATATTTCTTAAGAAGTTTCGCTCTTCAGGCTTTGAGGTTGGAACATCTCGATTTTGCCAGAAGATGAACAAAAGAATGTTTGCAATTGCTAGGACCCATGGTCTTTCTTCAAATATGGAAAGACATATCCTGGGTTCAGTGATTTTAAATAGGAAGGAAAAAAGTGTGTTTTAGAATTGATGAAATCAAATACTCTCCTAGTATTTTAATTTTTTAATTTTTGATTTTTATGGGTATATAGTAGGTGTATATATATTTATGGGGTACATAAGGTATTTTGATACAGGCATACAATGTATAATAATCACATCAGGGTAAATGAGATATCCATCACTGCAAACATTAATCATTTATTTGAGTTATAAAGATTCCAGTTGTATTCCCTCAGTTATTCTAAAATGTACAAAAAATTATTCCTGACTATATGTGCTATCATATACTATATCTTATTCATTGTATCTAAGTATATTTTTTAACCGATTAGCCAACCCCATTTTCCTCTCTCCTTGCCAGTAACCTTTCCAGTCTCTGGTAACCATCATTCTACTCTCTATCTCCATGAGTTCAACTGTTCTAGTTTTTAGCTCCCACAAATGAATGAGAACATGTAATTGTCATCCTTCTGGGCTGGGCTTACTTCACTTAGCATAATGTCCTCCAGTTCCATTCATGTTGTTGCAAATAACAAGATCTCATTCTCATGGCTGAATAGTATTCCATGTGCATATGTACCACATTTTCTTTATTATCTGTCTGTGGACAGGTTGAATGCAAATCTTGGCTATTGTGACTAGTGCTACAATAAACATGGGAGTGCAGTTACCTCTTCAATATACTGATTTCCTTTCTGTGGAGTATATAACTAGCAGTGGGATTGCTGGATCATAGGGTAGTTTTATTTTTAGATTTTTGGGGAACCTCCATACTCCTCTCCATCAGAACTGTACTAATGTATTTTCCCACCAACAGCATATGAAGGTTCTCCTTTCTCCAGATCCTCAACAGGATTCATCATCGTCTGGCCTTTGGATAAAAGCCATTTTTATCTAGGTTGAGATGCTATCTCACTGTAGTTTTGTTTTGCAATTATCTGATGATTAAGGATGTTTAGCACCTTTTCATATACCTGTTTTCCATTTATGTGTCTTCTTTTGAGTAGTGTCTATTTAGATTTTTTACTCATTTTTTAAATCAAGTTATTAGTTTTTTCCTATTGAGTTGCTTGAGCTCCCTACATATTCTGGTTTTTAATCCCTTGTCAGATAGATAGTTTGCAAATATTTTCTCCCATTCTGTGGGTTGTGTCTTCACTCTTTTGATTGTTTCCTTTGATGTACAGAAGCTTTTTAAGTGGATGTGATCCTATTGGTCCGTTTTTGCTTTGGTCACCTGTGCTTCTGAGCTACTGCTAATTGAATCCTTTCCTGCTCCAATGTCCTGCAGAGTTTCTATAATGTTTCCTTTTAGTAGTTTCATAGTTGGAGGTCTAACACTTAAATCTTTAATCTATTTTGATTTGATTTGCATATGGTGAGAGACAGTAGTCTAGTTCATTTTTCTACATATGGATATCCAGTCTTCCCAGAACCATTTGAAGAGATGATCCTTTCCTCAATCCATGTTCTTGGCACCCTTGGCAAAAATGAGTTAACTATAGATGTATAAATTTATTTCTGAGTCCTCTGTATGTTTTATTCTTTTTGCTTGTGATGGATTTGGCTATTTTGGGTCTTTTGTGGTTCCATATATATTTCAGGATTATTTTTTCTATTTCTCTGAAGAATGTCATTAGTATTTTGATGGGGATTGCATTGAATCTGTACATTGCTTTGGTAGTATGAACATTTTAACAATATTGATTCTTTCAATCCATTAATATTAAACATCTTGCCATTTTTGTGTGTCTTCAATTTTTTTTAAAGTTTATAGTTTTTAAAGGTGCTACCCTTCCCCTAGCTCACCGCCCCCAACAGGCCCCAGTGTGTGATGTTCCCCTCCCTGTGTCCCTGTGTTCTCATTGTTCAACTCCCACTTATGAGTAAGAACATGCGGTTTTAGGTTTTCTGTTCTTGTGTTAGTTTGCTGAGAATGATGGTTTCCAGCTTCATCCATGTCCCTGCAAAGGACATGAACTCATCCTTTTTATGGCTGCATAGTATTCCACGGTGTATATGTCCCACATTTTCTTTATCCAGTCTATGATTGATGGGCATTTGGGTTAGTTCCAAGACTTTGCTATTGTGAACAGTGCCATAATAAACATATGTGTGCATCTGTCTTTATAGAATGATTTATAATCCTTTGGGTATATACCCAGTAATGGGACTGCTGGGTCAAATAGTAATTCTGATTATAGATCCTTGAGGAATCGCTACACTGTCTTCCACAATGGGTGAACTAATTTACACTCCCACCAACAGTGTAAAAGCGTTCCTATTTCTCCACATCCTCTCCAGTAACTGTTGTTTCCTGACTTTTTAATGATCGCCATTCTAACTGGTGTGAGATGGTATCTCATTGTGGTTTTGATTTGCATTTC
>NW_012107419.1:1631598-1668570 GCF_000951045.1 Mandrillus leucophaeus
GTTTAAGTCTTTAATCCATCTTGAGTTAATTTTGTATAATGTATAAGGAAGTGGTCCAGTTTCAGTTTTTTTGCATCTGGCTAGCCAGTTTTCCCCACACCATTCATTAAATAGGGAATCCTTTCCCCATTGCTTGTTTTTGTCAGGTTTGTCAAAGATCAGATGGTGGTAGATGTGTGGCGTTATTTCTGAGGCCTCTGTTATGTTCCTTTGGTCTATACATCTGTTTTGCTACCAGTACCATGCTGTTTTGGTTACTGTAGCCTTGTAGTATAGCTTGAAGTCAGGTAGTGTGATGCCTCCAGCTTTCTTCTTTTGGCTTAGGATTGTCTTGGCTATAAGGGGACGTTTTTGGTTCCATGTGAAATTTAAAGTAGTTTTTTCTAATTCTGTGAAGAAAGTCAATGGGCGCTTGATGGGGGGGGATAGCACTGAATCTATAAAACTTTGGGCAGGATGGCCATTTTCATGATATTGATTCTTCCTATCCACGAGCATGGGATGTTTTCCCATTTGTTTGTGCTCTCTCTTATTTCCTTGAGTAGTGGTTTGTAGTTCTCCTTGCAAAGGTCCTTCACATCCCTTGTAAGTTGGATTCCTAGGTATTTTATTCTCTTTGTAGCAGTTGTGAATGGGAGTTCACTCATGATTTGGCTCTCTGTTTGTCTACTATTGGTGTATAGGAATGCTTGTGATTTTTGCATATTGATTTTGTATCCTGAGACTTTGCTTAAGTTGCTTATCAGCTTAAGGAGATTTGGGGCTGAGAGTATTGTAAATATACAATCATGTAATCTGCAAACAGAGACAATTTGATTCCTCTCTTCCTAATTGAATTCCCAGGGAATCAACCTAAAAAGGATACATTACAAAATTATTTAGCCAAGAGTGGTCAAACATAAAACTAACATTTATTTAACACTTACAGAGTGCCAGACAAATTCTTAGACCTTACTTTTTACAGATCAGGGGATTGAAACTCAGTGAGGGTAAGCAACTTGCCTACAACCTAAAGGCAGCACAGGCCAGTGTCTAAATTTAAACCTTTGGAGGATACTGCACTGCCTGGGCTATAACTTCAATTCTCTCTTATGCTCCTACTTTCTTATTATCTATAGAACATGTCTTTTAGAATTGATTTTCCCTACTTTGTTCATTTCTTTCTGCCTCTTTTTCCTTTGTTCATTTTTCCTTACTCAACAGATACTTTATGGTGGACCATAAGATATCCCAATTCTCAGGAGACATACTACTGGAAGTGTTACTCTTGTGTTTCCCCTCCCTCCTGGAGTTATGCATGGGTACAGGTGAGCTACCGCTTTCCCATTTCAGTAGCTAAAACCAGAGTTTAGCTCCTCAGAGGTCCCAGCAGCATGACTGACACAACATCCTTCTAGTCTGCCATAAGTAGCACTTCCTTTACACCCTCATTGAGAGGAACTTTTTTTTTTGAGATGGAGTCTTGCTCTGTCACCCCAGCTGGAGTGCAATGGCACATCTCTGCTCACTGCAACCTCTGTCTCCCAGGTTCAAGTGATTCTCTTGCCACAGCCTCCCAAGTAGCTGGGATTACAAGCGCCGACCACCATGTCTGGCTAATTTTTGTATTTTTTAGTAGAGACGGAGTTTTACCATGTTGGTCTGGCTGGTCTCAAACTCCTGACCTCAGGTGATCCACATGCCTCGGCCTCCCAACGTGCTGGGATTTCAGGCGTGAGCCACCACGCCCGGCCTGAGAGGAACCCTTTTTTCTCAGTGAGAGTAGAAACAGATGCTTTTAAGAGAAACTAGTAAGAAGCTTAAAATATTTTCTGGATACATTTTTATTTTTCTATGGTTGGCCATAGAGCAGTGATATGATAAAATGATATTTGAGGTGACTGTTTCAGCAGCCTGTTTCTTGTCACCAAGCCTTAACTTACATTGTTTTCTGTACTTGAAATGCTAACACCACTGCCCTCCTTCTATGATGATTCAATATCACTTCTTCCATGGATCTTTCCTCAAATGCCCTGTTAGAAATGTTTACTTACTCTTCTCTTTACACCCTCCTATGAACCTTATCACTGTACGTATGTATGTATGTATGTATGTACGTATGTACATATGTATGTATTCAGAGACGGAGTTTAGCTCATTGCCCAGGCTGGAATGCAATGGTGTGATCTCGGCTTACTGCAACCTGTCTCCTGAGTTCAAGCAATTCTCCCACCTCAGCCTTCTGAGTAGCGGGGATTACAGGCCTGTGCCACCACGCCCGGCTAATTTTGTATTTTTAGTAGAGACGGGGTTTCTCCATTTTGGTCAGGCTGGTCTCGTACTCCCAACCTCAGGTGATCCGCCTGTCTTGGCCTCCCAAAGTGGTGGGATTACAAACATGAACCACCGTGCCCAGCTCCACTTTATGGTATTATAGTTAGTCTAGCTGCCCAATCTTGGAGCAGATGGCATGCCCTCTTTAACTCTAGTGTCCTTTCCTGCAATGTTGTCCAATAGAAATACGATGTAGGCCACAGATGTAGGAGATGTACACAATTTTAAAATTTCTAATAGCCATATTAAAAACAAAAAAGTCAAACTAATTAAATGGCATTTTATTTAATACATTCAATATATTATCAGTTCAAACTGTAATCAAATTAAAAATCATTAATGACTTTTTAAATATTCTTTTTTGTAGAATGTCTTCAAGTCTGGTATGTAGTTTTTATTTACAGCACATATCAATTTTGACTAGTCACATCTTCTCTAAAGTATTCAATAGCCACATGTGGCTAGGGGCTACCATAATGGACAGCAGCTCTGGAGCTGCACACTGAAGCGTACATGTGGGCTGGGGACCTTACATTTGTATTGAACAAAAAAGGCAGTGCAGTGGAAAGATCAGCAATGTGTGATGGCATTGTGTATCAAAGGAGAAGGAAGAAGGAAAAGGAGAAAATAACCACAGAAATGGCGTTTGGGAGAATAGGTTATGGTATTGCATTAGCAGACACCAATAAATTACTGAAAATAGAGGATGTAAGGGACCAAAATAAAAGGTTATAAGTTTTGTACTACTGTTGTCAAAATTATCCTGGAGAAAGCAAACGTAATGCTTTTAACAAAAGTGTGGTGCTTCTACTAGCACCATTCACATATGGATAATTAGAAAAAAGTTTACAATGATGATAGTGATGAGAAGACAAATACATGTAACCTTTCCTCATTTTGCAATCACAAGCAATTACCATGAAGATGATAGATTTCACCATTAAATAAAATGTCAACAAGTGCACTGAATCCTTTTAGTTCCTAATCTAGATAATTGCTTCATGAATTTGACTCACATTCACTTCTACATAGTGTATATAGCTAAATAGATAAAACCGAATGAAGTTATGACATGTGCATGTATAACAAGGCTGTTCATTTTTGTTCTCTCCAACTAATATACTTATCACTTGATTAAAAAAATGACCCCACTATGCCTACTTAGTATTACTTACCCAGCAATTACTGCCTTTCAGTTGCATGCCATTTTATTCACAGTTCATGTTGTTATCAAAATACACTCAACAAAATCAAATAATAAGTGGGGAGAAAGAAGTAGCACATGAATTTCAAATGGATTAATTTTCTTTTTTTTTCTTTCCAACTTTCATGTGCAGGAAGTGCAGGTTTGTTACATAGATAAACGTGTGCTATGGTGTTTTGCTGCACAGATCATCCCATCACCTTGATATTAAGCCCAGTATCCATTAGCTATTCTTCCTGATGCTCTCCCTCATTCTACTCACTACCTGCTGAAGGGCCCCAGTGTGGGTTGTTCCCCTCATGTGTCCATGTGTTCTCATCATTCAGCTCCCACTTATGAGTAAGAACATGTAGTATTTGGTTTTCTGTTCCTGCGTTAGTTTACTGAGGATAATGGCTTCCAGGCACCATCTGTGTCCCTGCAAAGGACATGATCTTGTTCCTTTTTATGGCTGCATAGTATTCCATGGAGTATATGTACCACATTTTCTTTATCAGCCTATCACTGTTGGCCATTTAGGTTGGTTACATGTCTTTGCTATTGTGAACAGTACTGCAATGAACATATGTGTGCATGTATCTTTATAATAGAATTATTTATATTCCTTTGGGTACATATCCAGTAATGGGATTTCTGGGTCAAATGGTATTTCTGCCTCTAGGTCTTTAAAGAATTGCCACACTGTCTTCCACAATGGTTGAACTAATTTACCGTCCCACCAACAGTGTAAAAGCTTTCAAATGGATGAATTTTCAATAAGTAAACAGATATTTAAGAAGTTTGAACTTCTGATGTACCCTTTTCATTTTTTGTTTGGTATTTGCCTATTAATCTGAGTCTTCTTTAGGTTTTGCTAATATGGAAAAGTATAAATATATGCTTTTGATGTTCAGTAGATTCCCATTAATGTCATAGTACCACACCACTAAATTGCTACTACCCAAGCTATAATCAAGAGTAGTCTTTTATTCCTTCATGTACTTCATCTAATCAAGTAAGTTTATGTTCATATATATTTTTGAATCCTGCTCCATCTCTTCTTCTCTATCTGTAACACTACTGCCTGAGTTCAGGCTTTTGTCAGCTTTCACATGACTCTTAGAGTTACCTCCTAACTGATCTTTCTGTTCCCAAGCTTGTCCCTTCAAATTCATAATACATAAAGCTACCAGAGAGGTACCTTCCCTGCTTGAAAAAGGTCACGCTTCTCAGCTGACCACAATGGTTCTAACAAAAATGTGGGGCTTCTATTAGCTCCACCCACATATGGGTATTTAGAAAAAAGTTTACAGTGGTGACGATGAGAAGACAAATACATGTAACCTTTCCTCATTTTGCAGTCACAGGCAATTACCATGAATATGATAGAATTTACCATTAAATAAAATGTCACAAGTGCACTGATGTAGTTTCTGTCCAGCACCTGTCTTTCTTCCTGTCACTCAGTTACCCTCCATAGACTTTGTATTAATAATGAACTCGTGGTTTCCATGACTATAAGGTGGGATTGGGACCTCCTTTACCTTTCATATGCTATCTGTATACTAATTTTGTATTTATTTTAATTATGTGTTTCTGTATCTGTCTCTTCTACTAGTTTGCAAATTCACTGAGGTCAGGGAAAGCCATAAGTTTGTAAAAAGTCTAGTTATTTGCATAATATAGAATGTGCTAGGATCTTGGACAACCAAAGTCCTAGGGCAGTGGTTTACATGTAAAGTGGCACTGAGTAAATGTTTGTTGACATGAATTAAATCTATGGACATGCCCAGAACTGGACACAAGATTCTAGAGTTGAATACAATATTCAAAAAACTAAAAGGTTGCCTTTTTCTATAAGTCTCTAGTTTAAGAATCCACCCCATTTTTAGATTAATCATGTTCTAATTTAGAAACTAGCTCAGAAATGAACTACCAAGAAGACCATGGATGTATAATATACATCATTATTAAATGAGGAGTATTCCTATCACCATTCATTACTCCATCAAGGAAAAGAAATAGTTTCCTATCATTCATAATTGAAAAGAGTACTGAAAACAAGAAAGCTGAGGATATGAGAAACTCTGTAAACTTCCATTATAGCAAATATCTTTCTATGTCCTTTCTATGTCTCATCAACATAAATGCTTTTTTTTTTTTTTTTTTTTTTTTTTTTTGAGGTGGAGTCTCGCTCTTTTGCTCAGGCTGGAGTGCAGTGGCATAATCTTGACTCACTGCATGCTCCGCCTCCTGGGTTCACACCATTCTCCTGCATCAGCCTCCCGAGTAGCTGGGACTAAAGGCACCCACCACCATGCCCGGCTAATTTTATTGTATTTTTAGTAGAAACCGGGTTTCACTGTGTTACATAAATGTTTTTTAAATCATTGGAATGGTTGCCTTCCGAAAGAATTTAACTTTTATCTTATACAAGCTTTCCCCACCCTTATCCTTTTGACTTTACATTTTTGCAGATGTGCTTATGAAAAAATAACAAGCAGGAAGGTTTCCTTGTCATGTCTTATATAATAAGTTTGTTTTCAGAGTTATTTGAAGAGCAATATAAAACTTTTTTTACTGAGTGAACAAAAAAAGAGCTTGCTAGGACTTCCCTAACTTTCAAAAACAGTAATTTGTCATCATAGAATGATGGAGTGGGGAATAGGGGCAGAACTTATTTTATGGTCCATATAAAAGCAGCTAAGTATGTGCCTCATTAAAAATTATATTTTGGTGGGTACTTATGTTGTCAACATGCATGATGATTAACTTCTCTTTGTCCTTAAACTGCTGTATACTTTAGTTAAGCATTACTACTTTGACATTTCTGAAAAGGCTGCCTAACCAAATATTTTGATTAAAAAAAATTTTTGTGAGTAAACTGCTTTGTATAAAATTATTTAAAATACTATATAAAACATTCTTGATTAATTTTGAAGGAAAATAATAAAAATTATTAGATTTAAGAGAGAAAAACAGGTTAAATTTACCATGAGTTAACAAAATATAGAAAAAAGGAAAGGATTGAACTGTTTGTCATGGTTTATCCTCTGAAATATTCACAGTAAGTGCAATGAGCAGTTACTATATTACTATATTTAGACTGAAAATTAGTTTCTGTATCTTTATTTGATGACATCTATATTTAAAAGGGTCTTACTAAACCCCACAGTGTTCTAGGGTAACTTGTAGTGACATGTGTGAACAGACACACAGACATACACACACACTCTCTGTCTCTTAAAAAATAAATGAGAAATACTTTGCCTAATTGGTTCTCCACTTCTTAAAAAACAGTGAAATTTACTAGCCATTTTATTATACCACTGTGTATTATAACTCTCATTAAATTGCCTCCCATTTTTAAACGATAAAAACCTATCAAATATTTATTTTAATTACCATTTGCTGCCACATACCAGCATTTAGTGAACTGAAATTTTAATATTCAAATGCTTTTTGGGCATGGTGTAAACACTGATCAATGTTTATTCTGTAGCAACAGGAGCTAAAGAATATTTCCTTCTTAACTACCAACCCATCTGTACACAATAGATATTCCATAAATAATGACTAACCATACGTAGTGAATGTCCTAATATGCACACACAACTGTTCTCAGAATGAACTATACTTGCAAATGTGATCCCTCATGGTCTCTATGATGTCTTGCATCTGGATAACACATTTCATCTTTTGCCGTGAATTCTTCAAACATTTCTTAAATCCTACTATAGTTTTGTGCTAATGACAGTCAGAGGGATATATTTTGAGCCCATCAAATCTGTGCTATCTAATGTAACTTCTTCAGTTTATACTTCCTTTTAGTAGGCTTTTGCTGTCAAACTTGCACATTTTCAATCATTTTGGTGGTCCTTATCAGTATCTGTTACAGAAACAAACGGCAAATTTCCATCGTTAGCCCCACTACTAGGACAAAAAAACTGGGGCAGAACCAAAAGTATTTTCTCTTTGGCTAAAGGTCAGGCACTGCCTGGTGAAGCAGAAGCAGTGAATGAAACCACTGGAATCTGGGGAGCATGTCAGTGCCTCGCACCTAAGAGATGATCAAGCCTGGAGAGCAGTAGCTCATAGTGGAGGTGGGGGGAGGAAAAAAAAAAAAGCTTTGAACTAAAATGACCTAAGTTTGATTTTTGGTTCTGCCATATATTACCATGTGACTGGGGCAAAGTCTCTTCATTTTTCTTGGCCTGTTTTATTTGTAGAGTGGAGAATGTGAGACATACTTGTTTCTGTGAGGACTAAAAATAATTAACATTTACATATGCTCTAAATAATATTTGGGACAAAGTAGAGTCTCAACAAACTACCAGTACTACTACAAATAAAAGGATGATGATGATATTTGAATAAATGAATAAAGATTATACTCAGCGAAGTAAGTAATAACCAATATGCGTAGCCATATCCTCTGTTTTCCTTCTCCCTGTAAGTGAAGCTCATTACCTTTTCAGTACCCAACTCCATTCTACTTTAACACTGATCCGGAACCAGCTGGATGGAAAGAGGAAAGGAGAAAAGGAGTTCACTCCTCTGGGGCTTGAAAAGTCACACTGAGACACCAAGTGAATCAAAGGACAAAAAAAAAATACTGTGACATTTTTAATTTTCTTATACATATAGCCATGATTTTGTAGTTTATGGGCATTGCCACTGAGGTTGACATTGGTGGTATAATAAAAAAATTAACTGGCATAGGAAGCTATGTCGTTTGAAGGGATGAGAGAATATTCCAAGGGAACTTAGAGGGATAAAGCATCGTAGAAAAAGGAGTGTAAAGGCATCCATGTGATACAGTGGCACTCTGGGAAAAACCTTATTTTCCATACTGAGTTGTGCAAATAGTCACTATCCTATAAGAATCAAAGGATGTTTGTTTGTTTGTTTTTGAGATGGAGTCTTGCTCTGTTGCCCAGGCTGGAGTGCAGTGGCACAATCTCGGCTCACTGCAAGCTCCGCCTCCTGGGTTCACACCATTCTCCTGCCTCAGCCTCCTGAGTAGCTAGGACTACAGGCGCCTGCCACTAAGCCCAGCTAAGTTTTTTGTATTTTTAGTAAAGACGGGGTTTCACCATGTTAGCCAGGATGGTCTCCATCTCCTGACCTCCATCTCCTGACCGCCTTGGCTTCCCAAAATGCTGGGATTACAGGCGTGAGCCACCGCGCCCGGCCCATGAAATAATAAATGTGAGAAATTCTAGGTTTGAAAAGTTAAATACATTTTTTAACTTTGATTCTTTTCAGAATCATTAAAGTGCTAATGTACTTTGCAAATCCTCATGTAGTAGGCAACACTTTCCAAAAGTTACTTCACCACCAAATTGTCATTTCACAAGACACCAATTGACCTCACAATCAGGTGTTTTTCATATGGCTCTACTGGAGGATCTACTGGAATGAGGAGAAGGCAATAACTGCTTAAGGATTAACACTCATAGTACTTATTAGAAACAGTTGTGTACTCAGTTGTAGAATACATCCAGCAGCAGCTGGCAAAAGGCACATGACATTCTGGGTTTTTACATTTTTTCCCTTTATCCATCCCTTTTGGGTTTTATTCTCCAGTAACTGGAAGATAATCAGTTACAGCTGAGATTTGGTGAAATATTGATATTGATTGGTAACCTGTGAGCACACACTCCTGTGTTATCTTTCCCATGAGACAGATTTACAGGAGTGCTGGGGTGGGGTGGGGAGTTCAGGCTTCCAGGAGGAGCTGTTACACAACAGCAAAGGTGGAGCTTGCTTGTAAGCATGAGGGATCTGATGGAACGTTACGGCTGGTGCGAGGGTTACTATTCCCTTACTTGTTCACTTACTCTTCAAACTGTACTCTTTTGAGACAAGTCTTACAACAGCAGTGTTTGTAGATCCCTGTGGCTGTGATATCCTTAAACACAACAGCAGACAGTAGAGTCAGCAAAGCTCATAGAAACTTAATGGGATTTCCCAAATTCTTAAGCTCTCATTTCCTCCAAAGAAAATGAAGAAATAAGAAAGAATAAAGAAGTTTCTTTAAAAAACTCCATTTGATTTTGAGGGTAATGTGGGTGGCTGAATTATGATGACACACCTTCAGAGCATAAAAATTACAGATAATTTTCTCTTTTCTAAAAGGTGATTATGATAATAGAGCTCTCCTCTGAGGAGACTGAAAGCTCTTTCTCTATGAAAAGAGAAAAGGAGCTTAAAAGTGACAACTGTCAAAACAATAAACCTGAAACAAACATAAGATGCAAAAGCATCCTGAGATAGGGCACTAGGCAGCTCTACCTATAGGGTAACATCTAGCTGGCTGTGTATATGTGTACATACTTACACAGGGTGTATATACGAATTCTCCTCACTATATGTATATGAATTGGGATAGCAGGAATCACAGCAGCTGAGGTAAAACAAGGAGACACAGCGCCTCATTTTTCAGCCCTTCTGTGTTCCCTCCCTGTTAGTTCTCTTGGGGAGCTAGATGTTCTTTATCCATTTGTAGATTCTGAAACACTGACAGATGAAATCCAGAGTCATGGTACATTAAACCATGCTACTCTATTTTCTAATTTCTTAAGAATTCAGTCTTTCTTAATTGACCTTAATACTAAGACATTTATTTCTAAAAATTTCACTGTATATGGTTCCAGGTTACATGATTTTCATTATTTTTCATATGCTAACATTTACCTTCTTAGGTAAATTAATTTAATTATCTTTTTGGCCAGTGTTTTCCAAACCATGGATTTAAAAATTAGGGAGTTATGAAGAGCAGTGTTTAATTAAATAGAATAGAACAGAATAACACAGCATAGAACAGAATAGAAAACATCAGACCTCATTTTGCATAGTAAGGGTATTATTTCATAAATTTTCGTCTCTGTATGCCCAGTAGAATCATATACAGTCATGTGTCACATAATGACATTTTGGATAATGATGGGCTCACATATACAATGGCAATCCCTTAAGATTATGATACTGTATTTTCGCAATACCTTTTCTTGTTTGGATACACAAATACTTACCATCATGTTACAGTTGTCTACAGTATTCAGTACAGTCACATGCTGTACAGGTTAAGTAGCCTAGGAGCACTAGGATATACCAGATAGCCTAACTTTGTAGCAGGCTGTTCCATCTAGGTTTGTGTAAGTGTACTCTGTGACATTTGCATAATGATGAAATCATTTAATGATGCATTTCTCAGATCATATCCCTGTCATTAAGCAACAGAAAAATAAATGTATATGTTGTCCATAAGACAAAATATTTGAAATCTATTGTTTTAGGTGCTATTTAGGTGTCAAGTTTTCCTTTGGGCTGTGGAATCAATCATATTACATACCCCTTGCCTAACGGAATCCTTCTGCTGCTTCACTTAACAGCCTTTGGACCCACCTCTGAGTTCAGTCATAGCTGCTGGACTATTCTTAGGAGGTTTTAGGTTTGTTCTACACTGATCGCCTTTTGCCTTGAGGTAAGTTAATGCAGGCTATAAATGAGAAGGAGTTAATGTCTTTGGGGTGTTAACCAATATAGGAGAACCAGTGGATATATGTTCTGGCCTGCTCTTCCCTAGACAGATAAGAAGTATTCTCTATGCTTCTTAGAAGCAATCCCCAGCAGAATCTAGTCCACATTGCTCACAGGGGCATGACCTTGAAAACGTACCTGTACACTGCTCTTTCCTCCTTCTCCGTCTTACTCTTTGCTCTCATTCCTGACCCTAGGATCTCCTTCCAAATAAACTACCTACACCCAAGACCTTATCTCAGATTCTTGAGAACTCACACCATGATACCATGTAAACACCTAACACTAAATATACCAGTAATATGATTGTATTAGGGTTCTCCAGAAGGGCAGAACCAATTGGATCCATGTATATAGAAGAGAGAGTTTATTAGGGAGAACTGGATCACATGATTACAAGGTGAAGTCCTATGATAGGCTGTCTGCAAGTTGGGGAGAGAAGCCTGTAATTTCTCAGTCCAAGTCAGAAAGACTCAAAACCAGAAAAGCTGACAGTGCAGCCTTCAGTCTGCTGCAGAAGGCCTGAGAGCCCTGGGGAAGCCACTGGTGCAAGTTGCAGATTCCAAAAACCAATGAACGTGGAGTCTGGTATCTATGGGCAGAGGAGTGGAAGCAGGTGTCCAAAACAGGCAAAAGAAAAAGAGCCAGAAGATTTAGCAAGCTAGTTTATCGCATCTTCTTACCCCTGCTTTATTCTAGCCATGCTGGCAGCTGATTGGATGGTGCTCACCCACATTGAGGGTGAGTCTTCCTCTCCTAGCTCACTGAGGCAAATGTCAATCTCCTTCAGCAATACCCTCCCAAACATACCCAGAAACAATACTTCATGAACCATCTAGGCATCCCTCGGTCCAATCCAGTTGACACCTAATATTAACCATCACAACAACATAACAAAATATTGAATATTTTCATGAACTATTACAAATCTAAAATTTTAAATTATTATGCAGTAAAGATAAGTCCTTGCTGCAATTAGAAAAAGTACCAATTCAAACTGCATAAAAATACAAAGTGACACTACTATAAATTAAATGAATTTAGCACTATAAATGGTTGCGAAATAAGAAAGATATTTGATTTATACCAATTACCCCATAACTAAGGCATTTTTCCAGTGTAGTGGTTTTAGCACCACAGTGGATTTAAAAATATTCTGTATTTTCATCACAAATTAAGCTCTTAATCAGAAATTCTGTTTCCTTTTTTTTCTATAATATTTCTTTCTTTTCTCTTGGGAAATCTTTTCAAGGTGTCCCTGGATTACAAGAATAGAAACACCCTTGATGGATCCTACTTGTCAATCAAACTGACAGCTATAAAATAAAATCACTCATTCTGCTAAAGTATAACTTTTAAGGATGAATTTTTAGCTCAGAAATTTAATCATATGAGTGCTTCTGAAATTCTGAAATAAAATGATGATGCCTGGTTAATTCTATGTACCACTGCATATTAATTCACACATCTCCTCTTTAAGAATACCATTTTAATGGGATATCGTCACTGTGTAAAATGTATGACTAGCCCAACGGTTGGTGCAGTTTGTATTTTTTCTACTTTTCACTGCAAAGGTTGATAATGATAAATCTAATAACTAGTAAAGGGCAGAAATAGCTAATTATTTAATCTTTGGTAACTTCACTGAATTCTATAAGTAGTCATCTATATTCACGACATTAAAATGTACACATATCAAAAGGAAGAATCTGTTCTATTTCTAGTTCTGGAGTCTTGCCAGCTAAGGCAGTAAATGATATACAGTAGAATTGGAAATGATCAGTTTCATTAAACCCAGCTTATAAAGACTCTCTTTTGAAGTTTTATTCTTCTGTGGTTACTATCATGCATTAAATCATTAACTAGCATCCTCTTCTCTATTCCCTTAGTGATTCCCTTCATGGGACTTGACACAGGACCAGGTTTTCAATGTGTCTGAGTAGTACTGATATGAATAGTACTGTATCATATCCCACGGTTCTGAGCTATGGTTCTTAAGAGACCACATGCAAAAACATTTGCCAGTATTTTCTAATTTACATTTTAAAATAAACTTTCATATTTTTCTTTTAAAATATAAAGTCAATATTATATTCCCCAAATGCTACCAGAGTGATTTGTAGAATTGAATTATAAAATAAATTTCAGTTTATTTAGTACCTTGTATCATGTACATGGTAGTGTCTTGATAAATATTTTATATGTAAAACCAATGTATGAAAAATGAATAAAGAATTAACAAATATATATAGGATACAATTTTCCATATTATGCTGCAGAATTTTGTATCATTCTACATTGGTAAATCTGTTTAATTTAATTCACAAACAACAAATTCCTTGCACTATGATATACAAAGATGAACAGGACATAGTCCCAAACAGGAAAGCTCTCACAGCTTAGTACATATAACACAGGAATTTACACACAAAATGTATTTGCAAGTTACGATATGTTAAATACCAACAGTAAATTGTGACAAAGTTATCAATTTCCTAAGGAAGAAGCAAGTAATTGCTACTAAAGAGATTGTGAGTGTTGGAGATGACTTCTTAGGATTTGAGCTGGCCAAGAAAGATGGATAGAATACGAAAACAAACAAAATATAAATATAACAAACCCAGATATAAATATGACAAACCAATTAACAACATGGCTAAGATAAACTTGGTGAATATGGTAAAGAGATAGCAATGTACAGAATGGCAATGACCTGGAATGTTTAATGCCATAGTATTATGGTTCAAAAATATTTATTCAATAGAATATAGTTTTATTATACTTTAAATTCTGGGGAACATGTGCACAACATGCAGGTTTGTTACATAGGTATACATGTGCCATGTTGGTTTGCTGCACCCATCAACTCATCATTTACATTAGGTATTTCTCCTAATGCTATTCCTCCCCCAGGCCCCCACCCCCCGATAGGCCCTGGTGTGTGATGTTCCCCTCCGTGTCCATGTGTTCTCATTGTTCAACTCCCACTTATGAGTGAGAATATGTGGTGTTGGTTTTCTGTCCTTGTGATAGTTTGCTGGGAATGATGGTTTCCAGCTTCATCCATGTCCCTGCAAAGGACATGAACTCATCCTCTTTTATGGCTGCATAGTATTCCATGGTGTATATGTGCTACATTTCCTTTATGCAGTCTATTACTGATGGACATTTGGGTTGGTTCCAAGACTTTGCTATTATGAACAATGCCGCAATAAACGTATGTGTGCATGTGTCTTTACAGTAGCATGATTTATAATCCTTTGGGTATATAGCCAGTAATGGGATTGCTGGATCACATGGTATTTCTACTTCTAGATCCTTGAGGAATCACCACACTGTCTTCCACAGTGGTTGAACTAATTTACACTCCTATCAACAGTGTAAAAGTGTTCCTATTTCTCTACATCTTCTCCAGCATCTGTTGTTTCCTGACTTTTAATGATCACCATTCTAACGGGTGTGGGTTTTGATTTACATTTCTCTAATGACAAGTGATGATGAGCATTTTTTCGTATGTCTGTTGGCTGCATAAATGCCTTCTTTTGAGAAGTGTCTGTTCATATCCTTTGCCTACTTTTTGATAGGGTTGTATTTTTCTTGTAAATTTGTTGAAGCTCTTTGTAGATTCTGGATATTAGCCCTTTGTCAGATGGATAGATTGCAAAAATTTTCTCCCATTCTGTAGGTTGCCTGTCCACTCTGATGGTAGTTTCTTTTGCTGTGCAGAAGCTTTTTAGTTTAATTAGATTCCATTAGTCAAAGAAGTCTTTGCCCATGCCTACATCTGAATGGTGTTGCCTAGGTTTTCTTCCAGGGTTTTTATGGTTTTAGGTCTTACATTTAAGTGTTTAATCCATCTTGAATTAATTTTTGTATGAGGTGTAAAGAAGGGATCCAGTTTCAGCTTTCTACATATAGCTAGTCAGTTTTCCCAACACTGTTTATTAAATAGGGAATCCTTTTCCCATTGCTTGTTTTTGTCAGGTTTGCCAAAGATCAGATGGTTGTAGATGTGTGGTGTTATTTCTGAGGGCTTTGTTCTGTTCCATTGGTCTATACATCTGTTTTGCTACCAGTACCATGCTGTTTTGGTTACTGTAGCCTTGTAGTGTAGTTTGAAGTCAGGTAGTGTGATGCCTCCAGCTTTGTTCTTTTTGCTTAGGATTGTCTTGGCTATGTGGGCTCTTTTTTGGTTCCATATGAAATTTAAAGTAGTTTTTTCCAATTCTGTGAAGAAAGTCAGTGGTAGCTTGATGGGGATAACATTGAATCTATAAATTACTTTGGGCAGTTTGGCCATTTTCATGATATTGAGTCTTCCTATCCATGAGCATGGAATATTCTTCCATTTGTTTGTGTCCTCTTTTATTTCGTTAAACAGTGATTTGTAGTTCTCCTTGCAAAGGTCCTTCACATCCCTTGTAAGTTGGATTCCTAGGTATTTTATTCTCTTTGTAGCAATTGTGAATGGGAGTTCATTCATGATTTGGCTCTCTGTTCTTGGTGTAAAGGAATGCTTGTGATTTTTGCACTTTGATCCTGAGACTATGCTGAAGTAGCTTATCAGCTTAAGGAGATTTTGAGCTGAGATGATGGGGTTTTCTAAATATACAATCATGTCATCTGCAAACAGAGACAATTTGACTTCCTCTCTTCCTAACTGAATACCCTTTATTTCTTTCTCTTGCCTGATTGCCCTGGCCAGAACTTCCAAGACTATGTTGAATACGAGTGGTGAGAGAGGGCATCCTTGTCTTGTGCCGGTTTTCAAAGGGAATGCTTCTAGTTTTTGCCTATTCAGTATGATATTGGCTGTGGGTTTGTCATAAATAGCTCTTATTATTCTGAGATATGATCCATAATACCTAGTTTATTGAGAGTTTTTAGCATGAAGCACTGCCAAATTTCATCGAAGTTCTTTTCTGCATCTATTGAGATGATCATGTGGTTTTTGTCTTTGGTTCTGTTTATGTGATGGATTACATTTATTGATTTGCATATGTTGAACCAGCCTTGCATCCCAGGGATGAAGCTGACTTAATCATGGTGGATAAGCTTTTTGATGTGCTGCTGCATTCAGTTTGCCAGTATTTACTGCTGATTTTCACATCGATGTTCATCAGGGATATTGGCCTAAAAATCTCTCTCTTTTTTTTTTTTTTTTGGTTGTGTTTTTGCCAGACTTTGGTATCAGGATGATGCTGGCATCATAAAATGAGTTAGGAAGGATTCCCTCTTTTTCTATTGATTGGAATATTTTCAGAAGGAATGGTACCAGCTCCTCTTCATACTCTGGTGAATTTGACTGTGAATCCATCTGGTCCTGGACTTTTTTTGGTTGGTAGGCTATTAATTATTGCCTCAATTTCAGAACCTGTTATTGGTCTATTAAGAAATTTGACTTCTGCCTGGTTTAGTCGTGGGAGGGTATATGGGTCCAGGAATTTATCAATTTCTTCCAGATTTTCTAATTTATTTGCTTAGGGGTGTTTATGGTATTCTCTGATAGTAGTTTGTATTTCTGTGGGATCGGTGGTGATACCCCCTTTATCATTTTTAAATTATTTATTATTTGATTCTTCTCTCTTCTTTATTAGTCTTGCTAGCAGTCTAAATTATTTATTATTTGATTCTTCTCTCTTTTCTTCTTTATTAGTCTTGCTAGCAGTCTATCTACTTTGTTGATCTTTTCAGAAAACCAGCTCCTGGATTCATTAATTTTTTGAAGGGTTTTTTGTGTCTCTGTCTCCTTCAGTTCTGCTATCATCTTAGTTATTTCTTGTCTTCTGCTAGCTTTTTAATTTGTTTGCTCTTGCTTCTCTAGCTCTTTTAATTGTGATGTCAGGGTGTAGATTTTGGATCTTTCCTCTTTCTTTTGTGCGTATTTAGTGCTATAAATTTCCCTCTACACACTGCTTTAAATGTATCCCAGAAATTCTGGTACATTGTGTCTTTGTTCTCATTGGTTTCAAAGAATATCTTTATTTCTGCCGTCATTTTGTTATTTACCCAGTAGTCATTCAGGAGCAGGTTGTTCAGTTTCCATGTAGTTGTGTGGTTTTGAGTGAGTTTCTTAATCCTGAGTTCTAATTTGATTGCACTGTGGTCTGAGAGACAGTTTGTTGTGATTTCTGTTCTTTCACATTTGCTGAGGAGTGTTTTACTTCCAATTATGTGATCAATTTTAGAATAAGTACAATGTGGTATTGAGAAGAATGTATATTCTGTTAATTTGGGGTGGAGAATTCTGTAGATGTCTATTAAGTCCGCTCGGTCGAGAGCAGAGTTCAAGTCCTAGATATCCTTGTTAATTTTCTGTCTGGTTAATCTAATGTTGACAGTAGGGTGTTAAATTCTCTGATTATTAATGTGTGGGAGTCTAAATTTCTTTGTAGGTTTCTAAGAACTTGCTTTATGAATCTAGGTGCTCCTGTATTGGGTGTATATATATTTAGGATAGTTAGCTCTTCTAGTTGCATTGATCCCTTTACCATTATGTAATGGCCTTTTTGACTCTTTTGATCTTTGTTGGTTTAAAGTCTGTTTTATCACAGACTAGGATTGCAACCCCTGCCTTCCTTTGCTTTCCACTTACTTGGTAGATTTTCTTCCATCCCTTTACTTTGAGCCTATGTGTGTCTTTGCACGTGAGATCGGTCTCCTGAATACAGCACACCGATGGGTCTTGACTCTTCATCCAATTTGCTAGTCTCTGTCTTTTATTTGGGTCATTTACCCCGTTTACATTTAAGGTTAAATACTGTTATGTGTGAATTTGATCTTGTCCTTATGATGCTAACTGGTTGTTTTGCCTGTTCATTGCTGCAGTTTCTTCCTAGCATCAATGGTCTTTACAATTTGGCATTTTTTTTGGCAGTGGCTGGTACTGATTGTTCCTTTCCATGTTTAGTGCTTCCTTCAGGGGCTCTTGTAAGGCAGGCCTGGTGGTGACAAAATCTCTCAGCATTTGCTTGTCTGTAAAGGATTTTATTTCTCCTTCACTTATAAAGCTTAGTTTGGCTGGGTATGACATTCCGGGTTGAAAATTCTTTTCTTTAAGAATGTTGAATATTAAGCCCCCACTCTCTTCTGGCTTGTAGGGTTTTTGTCAAGAGATCTGCTGTTAGTCTGATGGGCTTCCCTTTGTGGGTAACCCAACTTTTCTCTCTGGCTGCCCTTAACATTTTTTTGTTCATTTCAATCATGCTGAATCTGATGATTATGTTTCTTGGGGTTGCTCTTCTTGAGGAGTATCTTTATGGAGTTCTCTGTATTTCCTGAATTTGAACGTTGGCCTGCCTTGCTATGTTGGAGAAGTTCTCCTAAATAATATCTGAGGAATGTTTTCTAACTTAGTTCCATTCTCCCTGTCACTTTCAGGTACACCAATAAAACATAGATTTGTTCATGTCACATAGTCCTATATTTCTTGGAGGCTTTGTTTCTTTCTTTTCACTGTTTTTTCTCTAATCTTGTATTCTCACTTTATTTCATCAATCACTGATATCCTTTCTTCTGTTTGATCTTCAATCACTGATATCCTTTCTTCTGTTTGATAGATTTGGCTATTGAAGCTTGTGTATGCTTCATGAAGTTCTCGTGCTGTGTTTTTATCACCATCAGGTCATTTATGTTCTTCTGTAAACTGGTTATTCTAGTTAGCCATTCCTCTAACCGTTTTTCAAGGCTTTTAGCTTCCTTGCATTGAGTGCGAACATGCTCCTTTGGCTCAGAGAAGTTTGTTATTACCCACCTTCTGAAACCTACATCTGTCAAGTCGTCAAACTCATTCTCCATCCGGTTTTGATCCCTTGCTGGCAAGGAGTTGTGATCCTCTGGAGGAGAAGAGGCATTCTGATTTTTGGAATTTTCAGCCTTTTTGCGCTGGTTTCTCCCCATGTTTGTGGATTTATCTACCTTTGGTCTTTGATGGTGACTATGGATGGGGTTTTGATGTGGGTGTCCTTTTTTTTGATGTTGATCCTATTCCTTTCTGTTCGTTATTTTTCCTTATAACAGTCAGGCCCCTCAACTGCAGGTCTGTTGGAGTTTGCTGAAGGTCCACTCCAGACCCTGTTTGCCTGGGTATCACCAGCAGAGGCTGCATAACAGCAAACATTGCTGCCTGATCCTTCCTCTAGAAGCTTTGTCCCAGAGGGGCACCCACCAGATGCCAGCCAGAGCTCTCCTGTATGAGGTGTCTGTCAGCCCTTACTGGGCGGTGTCTCCCAGTGAGGCTACATGGGGGCCATGGACCCACTTGAGGAGGCAGTCTGTCTGTTATCAGAGCTTGAATGCGGTGTTGGGAAAACCACTGCTCTCTTTAGAGGCATCAGGCAGGGATGTTTAAGTCTGCAGAAGCTGTGCCCACAGCTGCCCCTTTCCCCAGGTGCTCTGTCCCAGGGAGATGAGGATTTTACCTGTAAGTCTTTGACTGGGGCTGCTGCCTTTTGTTCAGATATACTCTGCCCACAGAGGTGGACTCTAGAGAGACAGTCGGCCTTGCTGAGCTGCAGTGGGCTCCACCCAGTCTGAGCTTACTGGCAGCTTTGTTTACACTGTGGGCATAATACCACCTACTCAAGCCTCAGCAATGATGGACGTCCCTCCCCACACCAAGCTCCAGCATTCCAGGTCAATCACGGACTGCTGCACTAGCAGCAAGAATTTCAAGCCCATGGATCTTAGCTTGCTGGGCTCCGTGGGTGTGGGACCCACTGAACCAGGCACCAGAGGGAATCTCTTGGTCTGCTGGTTGCAAAGACAGTGGGAAAAGTGCAGTATTTGGGTAGGAGTGTATCATTCCTCCCGGTACAGACTCCCATGGCTTCCCTTGGCTAGGAAAGGGAAATCCCCTGACCCATTGCACTTCACAGGTGAGGCAACACCCTGCCCTGCTTTGGCTCACCCTCCATGGGCTGCAACCACTGTCTAACCAGTCTCAATTAGATGAACCAGGTATCTCAATTGGAAATGCAGAAATTACCCGTCTTCTACGTCGATCTCGCTGGGATTGCAGACCAGAGCTGTTGCTATTTGGTCGTCTTGAAAGCTCACCAGAATATAGGTTTCAACAACTAGCTTGAGAACACATTAAAGGTACTTACTGATTAGGATTTAGTTCTTATTTCCTAGTCAATGAAGAGTCAACAGAGTGACTTACCATTATTGTTTGATCATAAACAAAGAAGCAGCATGTAGCATAGAGAGGGAAGCTTTCAAAGAAAATGATACTTTTTGCATTAATTAAAGGGGAGATTTTGTTGACACACTAGGGCCAGTAGAAGGAGAGAGATGAAAGGCAGAGAAGATATTTGAAGAAAGAATAGTATTGGGGAGGAGTGTGGAAAGAATGTCGAGTTTATTCATATTGATATCTTCTAGCATTTCATTTAGTTAGGAAAGGAGGGGTCTGTTTGGAGTAAGAGTAGCAAAGTTAAAAGTCAAACAAATGCAGTGACTATGCTCACTACCTAGACGATGGGATCATTTGTATCCCAAACCTCAGCATCACACAACATGCCCATGTAACAAACATGCACATGTACCCTTTAATCTAAAAGTTGAAATTATGTTTTTTAAAAAAGCAAATATTTGCAACAGTCACAGCTATGAGATAGTGAAACAAGATCCCTACAGATTTAAGGCCCAGTTGAATTCAAAACGTATGCATTCTTAATGTGTATTTAATTACCATGATTATGTAATTTTCACCAGTAATGTCCATAAATTCCAGAGCAAGAATTTTCTACTTAGGTACAGACTGTATGATGGAAGACAAAGAAGAATAAAATTAGAGGGGTGATAGGAACCATGTTGAGATAGGAGATAATGGGATTCTTCTTTTCTAGATAAGAAGGTATTATGGATGGAATTGTGCCCTCCCTCCTTAAATTCATATAGTAAGTCCCTAATCCTCAGTATTTCAGAATTTAACCTTAATTAGAAATAGGGTAATTGCTGATATGAGTTCCTACCAGAGTAGGGGAGACCCCCTAATCCAATATGACTAGTATCCTTATAAAAAGGAGACATGGCTAGGCGTGATGGCTCACACCTGTAATCCCAGCACTTTGGGAGGCCGAGGCGGGCAGATCACCTGAAGTCAGGAGTTCGAGACCGGCCTGCCCAACATGGCGAAACCCTGTCTCTACTACAAATACAAAAAATTAGCCAGTCATGGGGGCAGGCGTCTGTAATCCCATCTACTCGGGAGGCTGAGATAGGAGAATCGCTTGAACCTGGGAGGCGAAGCTTGCAGTGAGCAGACATCACGCCACTGCATTCCAGCCTAGGTGACAAGAGCGAAACTCCATCTCAAAAAAAAAAAGGAGACATTTGGACACAGATACATACATGCCCGCAGGGAGAGTGCCATGTAAAAACTGGAGCTATGCTGCCAAGGAACTACCAGAATCTAGTAATAGCAGAGAGATCTGGTACAGCTCCTTCCCTAGTGTCTTCAAATAAAACATGGTGCGGCCAACATGTTGATCTTGGGGTTCTAGCCTCCAGAACGGTGAGACAACAAATTTCTGTTGTTCTAAGCCACTTAGTTTGTTGGTTCTTTGTTATGTCAGACTTAGAAAACTAATATACTCAAAATAGACTGGAAACCTAAGAACGGATAAAGGCTTATACATCACTGTGATGAGTGAGAATGGTAGAATAGACAGTGGCAGAAGAACAAGTAATGTGACTATGAAAAGACATTTGGAGTTGAGATTCTATAGTTGGAATAATTCTAAGCTATGATGAGTTTGAAGGCATGGCTATATGTGAATTTCTAAAGTGGGTCGAACTTCAAGGAATGATACATAAAACGATCATTTATGTGAGCATATATTTTTATAAGTCATAGTTTTTCACTTTTTAATACATGAATAGTATTTATAACTTGATATTTGGACAAAGTAGGTAAAATAATTTTATTCTAATTTCTTTGACATACTTGAGGATGGTAACAAATAGAAGAAATGATGAAAAAATAAATATTCCTGAAGATGCACCACTATTTTTAAAGATCTGGTATTTTCAAAAAATTAATATGTTCTGAGAGATAATACAGAAGAGGTGTGGGGACATAAAGGTACACATTTATTGTTTTTCCTCCTTTTACAAGCTAGCAAATAACTGGCCCATCATTTCCATAGAAAATGCTAAAGGTTAAAAGGAGAAAAACTATCCATGTCAACTTTGGCGAAATTCTATGTGAATAATTGCCCCATATTCATAACGAGAGGCTCTCACAGAAGGAAGACAGGAACTGGGGAAAGAATAATAGTTTTAAAAGATTAAAAATGAAATAGTAAAAATAGTAATACTCTGATAATAGAGAAATGACACTCAAGAGGTCAAGATATTTGGACCCTCTGCCACAGATTTGTGCAATTTTCCACCTCTTTCATGAAATAATCTCAAAAACACACTTTCCAAATTATATTTCTTCCATCATGATGAACAGTTGCCAGAAAAAGAAAAACTACAAAATTATTTCTCCTTCTTCCGGCTTTATCTTCTTCATTAGCTTCCCTGGTGAATTTCACATGTTCTGATCCTATTGCTAACTAGTTAGATAACTTAAGTATAATCAAATACTTTTTTGATCTCTTTTTATCAAGTATGAAATGAGAGTTGATCTTCAAATTTCTAACTAACTTTTAAAAGCTTACAAAATGTTAGCTATTCACAGCTAAATTTCCTAAGCTACTATATCATTATCTTTTTGTAAATTATCTCTGGTGCATTTCTGGCTAAACTAAACCACAAGAAAAGAAGGATGGGTGTCTTAGCCCCAGTTCAGTAAAGCGAAAAGGCTGAATTGACAGCCATAGTTGCAGTGTTTCTTCAGACACCAGCAGCAAATCAGAAAACATCTGGAGACCTCAGGCAAATACATTTGGCTCTAGAATCTGGCATAAATTGGCCATCAAAACAATGCCATAGAGCTGGATAGAAATATGTTTGCCTGAGATAATTTTTAAATATAAATATCAACCTACTTGAACACACTAATAACTAATAAAATAGGAATTATTAATTTTGGAGCAAATGTTTGAAGGCATAAACAACCCTTGAAGCACCAGGTTTAAAAGGGAAGCTTTGCCATGATTGTCTGTGGCTGACACATTATGCTTAGATTTCTGATAAACTGTATAGTTTTAAAATATGGTAGGACTCTCGTTTCCCTGGACAAGCCTTCCTAACCACAAAGTAAGAGTTTTCACAAACTAGAGTTAAAATGAGGAGAAAAGTAACACAGAACAATGTTTGGATATAGTGTGCTGCAGTACCATAACTAACTAGTAAAGAGATTTTTATATAGTACAGGATGCTGCACTGCATAGAACACAGTGTGATCACTATATCATAACCTCATGATAGGTATTCTCACTGGTATAACAAGGCAGGTCTACTTTACTTCATTATACTTTGGGTAGCAAAATTACTAATTTATATTTTGAGTGCTAGGATAAAATATGAGCATGAGAAAAGTTTAGTACTTTTCAAAAGGACATGATTATGAATAATGCAATTTAGAGTAAGAGAAAGATGAGAAAACAATAAAAGAAATGGAGAATACTGTAAGTTTATTAAAAACCTGGAAGTCAATGTATTTACTTATTTATATATGAGGTAAAGACATGGCAAAAAGTTGCAAATAGAAAAGAATATTTACTTGTGCAGCAAAGGATCAAAGAGATAAAACTATAATCATACAAAGATATAATAGCTATCACTGCCACAACTAAATAAAATACTTTCTCCTATCAGTTGGTAACATTTAATTCAGTGTATTGAGCATGAATGTCTAGAACCATGACACAACTTCTGTTAATTCATCAAATAATTCCATAGGCTAATAAAACAGTTATAGTTCAAGACATTTGTACCCCAACAAAGAAGTACAAAGATTGAATGAATAAATTTAATACTGAAGAATTCTTATGAAGAAAATTATTTTCTGGACTAAACGCTATAAGTCAATTTAATTCCTTGATCTGTTTTCTATATACTACATATAAATTGATTCTAATATTTTACATTTCCAGTTGTATCTGAAAGTATTTTAATTGACATGAATTCTTTCCCACTGAAACTTTACTGTGATGATTTGTGACTCATTAAGCAGTACGTTGCTCACATTAATTTCTGCCAGTATAGTTTTCTTTTATGGTCATTATTTCTATAAACCCTCATTAGGCTGGCCAAATGTTTCACAGTGTAATTTTGTCAAAGACATTTGATGCTCCCACCAATTTTTAGCCAATAAGATTTTTTATTCTGTGCAGTTTTAGGCATTGCCTGCTGATTATTCCTATGAACCAAATATATAAGTGAGAATTTGTGCTTACTTCATTTAGAAATTATATTTATGAGTTATTTTGAGTATAGGAAACTTTAAAGAAGGAAAGAAAAATGGTCTATGATGTCATCTCCCATATAATTTCTATAGATACTAAAAGTGAATAAATAATTCATACATATATTTGGAAAATGTGAACAGATATAAAACTGTAAGATTAAAAATGGAAAAAGCTCTTTCCCCTAAATTAACCAGTATCAACAGTTTTACGCACATTATTCATAACAATGTAATTTTTGTTAGTAAGTCATTATGAGGTAATTCATGGAAAATTGATGTCACTTTTGGGAAACAGAGAGAAATGGAGACCGAGGGGTCCTGAGAGTGGGGGGCAGTGAGAGATGGGTGAGACCAACTCAAAGAGGAAGGCAAACAGTATAGGAGGCAGAAAACAACACCAAATCTGTTAAAAGCTTGATGGAGGTGGGAGGAATAGAACCTGTGTTTTTCTTCCCTCCATAACTGTACCTTGTCATAGGTAAGATGCCAAGTACTATTGAATTAACTAAACATAGGCTATTGCCTATTTGACATAGCTTTCAGATAAACTAATTAATTAAGGCAAACAAGTTGAATGGAATCCTGGAGTCAGAAAATCTGGGCGGTCAATTGAAGTTGTGACTGAATGGATTTAAGTGACCAGATGTTTGGGTATTGTGTAGACAGAATTTTGACTTGAGAGCCAAGAAAAAAAGCAGATTAGTATTTGGCACTCATGCAGTTCAGTCTGCAACTCAATTATGTGGTTTTGCACATGAGAGACATTCAGTAAAGGCTTGCAGGCTGACTGATCAAACTATTCGACTACATTTTTCATTTTCAATCAGTGCTTTTCATTATTGTAAATAAAAAATAATCTTAGATAACTTAATATCCAAAAGGATCAACTGATACCATCTGGAAAATAATATGTCCAAAAGAGTAAATATGCCTTTTGGATTCTCTGATACAGTTTTAAACCTCTGCTTCCCTAGTTTTTGGATTATTATGTTTCCACAAAAAGATCATTTCTTCTATTTTTTTTATAAAAAGCTAATATTACAGAAGTGTGTATTTCAATATTATTCCCAACTTAATTTTTCTTCAGATATTTTGAAATTCTATAGAACTATCAATTTTCAACTCATTCTGTTAAATGTTGACATAATTGTCCTCATTATTTCAACATCTTGATGTAGAGTTATAGTCAATAGTTTACCTTGAGTTAGAGTGCCTTCGAGACATTGCACTGCTATTACATCTTCACACTTCTTTCTTAAGGAACAGGGAAAAGCAATAATTTTTTAAGGAAGATTAAAGTTATTAGCTTAGTCATAAGATTAGAAATCATATTAAATACATTCTAATTATATTTTGAGTGGCAGTATAGGGTAATGGTTAAGAGGATAGACTTTGAAGTCAAACAGATTTGAATTCCAATTCTGAATCAGTTCTCATTTAGTATTATTATTTACTTTTATTTGACAAAAAGTCCTTTAACCTTTGAGTCTTGGTTTTCCCATTTATAAATAGAGATAACATCTAATTTGTGGTTCATGATTGTTGTAATGATTATGTATATACAGTATAGGCATATTTCACAAATATGAAAATATGCCTAAAACATACACATACATGTTAATAAATTAATTATACAGGTGTATGTGTATATGTATATATATTAGGGAGAGGACATGTAAGAGAGAGTGCTCACGCACCCTAACTTGGCATAATGCTGAGCATGTAGTAAGCACTTGTTATTAAGTACTCAGGTAGTAAAATTCTACTCTGGGCATTCTCCAGTTTGCTGTAATGAAAAAAAGCAAAGCTTTTTTCTTTTTTCTAAACAGATATATCTGGATTCAAATTTAGTTCGGCAATTGGCTAGCTACAAAACCTTGATCAAATTATATAAACTTTCTAAATCTCAAATTCTTTACATGTAAAATAAGATTAATGAAACTTTGCAGAGTTTTTTTGGGGCAGGAATAAAAAAGTGCATAAAGACATGGTACAAGTCTGGTCCAATATGCATTTTTCCTCCATAATCTTATACATATTTTTAACCCCGATGTCTTTTATCTTTTAAGTATATAAAAATTGCATATATGCCCTTCATAGTCGTTGTGTAGATTGAGATAATATGTAAACTGTCAAGGTAACCACTACCATACAGTTGGTTTTTAATGCCTTTCAACCCCATTTCCCTAAGAACATATGAAATCTACAAAAACACCAAAATAATGTAGGTCTGAATGTAAATGACATCTTGAATATTTGCTCTACAAAGAATTTAAAGACTTTGACAGATATTTCTAAAAGGCTAACCCAAACCTCTCGATATTACGGTGGAAAGGGTATTGAGACAAAACTGTGTCTATTTCTCCTTCCTCACCAAGTTAGTAATGTGTAGTTGTTGGTTCCACAGACTGTAATTCTTGGGAGGATCAGGGACGTATCTGGTTTGCTTATCTCACATTCCTAATACCTCACCAATTATTTAGAAAACAGTAAGCATTCAAAAAACATTTGTTGAATAAATAAGTAAAAGTCGCTGCCAGCAAGAATCCAGCCAGATTCATGTGGAATCAGGCTTCATGTGAGTTGAAACAGCAAGCCTCCAAAGTAAGCCTTTTCTCCCTTGGGACACCCCATGCATACTCTGGACCTGTGTTTCTAACAACCCCCTGATTACATGGTCATTTGACCATCAAAATTACTCTGTATCTTCAACTTCACAGGGTCCCCCACTAAGAACTATTTGCATGCATTTTGGAATTGTTGTCAAAATTACCATATTTCCCTGAAGAGTCTGAATTAATGAGATTTTCTAAATTCATTTTTTATGATTGGTTTAACCTCTGAACAAACACATTAAAGGCAAGTGATAAAGCAAAATAATTTCTTAAAATTGAATCTACGTGTACATTTGGTCTTGTAACATTTATACACAGGGTTACAATTTCTGATGCAGTAGGAAGCATTACAAATGTGCAGAAATCAATTCAGCTATTAGGAAAAAGCAAGAGTTGCTAGGAAACCACATTCCAAATAAGGAATATTATAGTGGTGACCCAGACAATTGCCATATGCCTGACATGACATCAACAAAAAGCTTAACATACTTTGAAAAGCACCTGTGACACTGAATTGTTAGTACCACATTTGCAACTCAGGTGACTAAAGAGTTACCTTCCAGTGTCTCAAAAATTCAATTGTAGGAACAGAAAAATACAAAACCAAAGTGAGTTAGTAATAATGAAAGATTCTTCCTAGGGCTAACCAAGGTTTTTCTGCATATTTTTCTGCATCTTTGGTACACTGTGTGTCATGACATTACCACGTTGAATGAAGCTTATTCCGTTTTTAAAAGAATCTACTTTTTAAGTCCGTACCTTCTATGTGTTTGTATTGAATATATGTATATAAAAAGACTTTGAAGATGATGATATATAACAATGTAAACTATGGCTATAATTAGTTGGTAAATTATAGGTGATTTTAACTATCTTCTGTAATACTAATTTTCAGAGATCATTTTATGTTTTGTAATTTTAGAAAACTAAAAAGATTAAATAATTTTTAAACTTATTTGAAACAAGATATGAGATCTCAAAAGGTCAAAAATGTAAAAGCTAACTAAATCAACAGTGTGATTAGCATGCAGATAGCACATTGCTGTCTTATGTATTGTATCTTGCTATGTTCATGTCATTTTTCATATTGTAAGAGTCAGGCTACTAATGTTGGCCTATATGCATATAGCCTTAAAAGAAACTAAGAAAAAGATTAAAAACTCATTCAAAAACACCTAAGAAAGGGACCATATGCTAAAGATAATGGGCTAACCTACTAAATGGGTTGATGAAATCACATTTACTGTCTCTACAGGAGAAAAACAATTGGCAGATGGAGATTCCTATTCTTTACATAAAAATCAAATAAATAAAAACATGAGCTTCCTAAATGCTTGGAAGTTTCACACTTCTAAAGCACACCACACAAAAATCAAATTAAAAATGAGTGACTTTGCTAATATAACTTTTAGCCTCTTCTATGGACATTGTATCAGTAGTCTTAGTGGGACACTGGAGACAAGAGGCAGGATAAAATACATGAAATAGATGATAACTTATTTAGAAGTAGTTATCCTCATAGTGGTAATATTTAACTAACAAAAAATACTTAAACCATGTCTCCACTAAAGAATATATTTTTCTTCCAAAAATGTGAAAGTCAAAAGACTGCTGCACAAAATTAAACTAAGCAATTTTGTGCTTTGCATGCACAGTATCATGTGAATCAGTTTAGCTTTTATTTCCATCACTCGGTTTTATTTTTCCTTTCACTAACTTATTATTACTATTTTTTCTTGTACCATCAATATGCAAATATCTTCACAGAAGGACTGCTTGGGAAATCTGTTTGACAAATATCATAATAAAACTTTTCAGTAAGACTAGCATTTTTAGAAATGTATGCCTGATCAACTATTTCATAGTCTGAAAATATGATTAAAATTCTGTGATTATATAAAATTGGAATCTTTCATGATTACAGATAAAAGCTAAAATAAACTAGCAGTGGAATTCTCTCTCATTGACATACATATCGCAGATGCAATATTGTGTTTTAAATCATTATGCCGATATCTTATGGAGGAATTGTAAGGCATTAAGGATGCTCTGTCTATTAAATTTCAGCACTACAGCATCATGTCAGAAGAGTAATTCCATAATTAAAACAAATAATGTGCTCAATAAATAGATTTGTCTATAAATACGTTTGTCTATTAAAGTTCAGCATTATAGCATCGTGCCAGAAGAGTAATTCTATGATTAAAACAAACGTGCTCAATAAATAAAAATAAATAGAATATGACCTAATATTTAAATTCAATGACTACCCTATGAAATAATGTTAATATAAAACATTTAAATATATAACCTCTGCATTACAATCCACAATAAACAAGGGGAAAATACAGAAAAAAAACAGGGCATCATGAATAATACATCCCCTACCCAATCTGGCCAGTGACTGCAGTTTTCAAAACGATAGAATAACACTCTTTTTTTTTCACATAACTGAATTTAATCAATCCCTCTCTTTCTAGACAAGGTATTGTTATGCTGTCCAGCACAGGCTGGTATCGAACTCCTGGATTAAAGCCATCCTCCCTCCTCAGCTTCTCGAGTATCTGTGACTACAGGTATGCCTCCCCACCACCGTCACATGCAGCTAGAATCTCTCTTACTTTCTAATTTAAAAATTATTTTATTTTTGAATGGAATACCTTTAAAATAGGGAACTGACTTCTTCTTTTTCAAAGAGGACATCTAACACACGTTTAAATTTCTTGTAGACTAAAGCCATGAAAAGTCTAACTTTAATGGAATATTCAAGGCAATAGGAAGATTTGACAATATAAATGTTATTTAACATGCTTTTATTTAATGTATACACAGTATATACATTAGAAACTCTGGTTAACTATTTTTTATTCTTATTTTCTTCATTTACAAACTGGAAATAATAGCAATACTTCCTTCACAGAATTATTGTGAAACTTACCATATATACATATAAAATAGCAGGTTATATCATTTGAATTACCCCATCCTGGTCAGCTAACAAGGTAATGAAAAATTATTGTGCCAAGATATGGCAGAAGATAAACCTGAGAAGTGAACAGTAAACTTGGGAATGCTTTTATCCTATGGGCATCTTCTGGCTCCAGAAAAGGTAATGGAAAGGTTGAGAAGCTGAGCAGCATTTTTGACAGCCAGGGCTAAGGGAACATAAACTGGAATCTAAGAATTGCTAGGGCAAAGACGTTAGAAAGCCCTCCCCACTTTGAGATGGGACCATGATCACAGGTATAAGGGTAATACCAAAACACAGAGGTGAACCAGAAGTAGACAGGTCCTCACAGAGATCAAAACCCAGCTTTAAATCCCCTGACCCTGACTGCTAGGACCCCTAGTCTCTTTCAAGAAGCACACTAAAATTTCCCTGCAAAATCATCCTAAGTCTTAAATTATTTCTGTAATATTTTATATACAATCTCCAGCATTCAAAAAAAGTAGTAATTAGCCACACAGGAAACAAGTAACATGACTGAAAACTAAGTGAAAGAACAGACGATGTAATAGAATGCAGGAGTTCTACAGACTGACTTACCAGGAGAAGCGTTTACAACCATTACAGATGATTTATTTAAGAAAATAAATAAAAACAGTATGAAAAATTTTGTCAGATAAATGGAACTGCAAAACACTATAAACTGCTATAATCAACATTTAAGCATCAAGTGGATGAGTTTAATAAGTAATTTTTACAACCAACTGAGGGAAGTATTGGCAAGTTAGAAAATAGATCTAAAGAGTATATAGAATGAGGCATTGATTATTAAAAGGAAGCAAACTACAGAAGAGACTCACAACTTTGCCAGTAAATTCACAAATATTAATACTTTAAATAAATACTTTTTAAAAACAAACAAATTTATAGTTCCAAATAAATTTACTATGCAGAATGATGAATCTATCGGAAAATATATCTACATAGTCATAAGTTTCACCAGTAATATTATATAGTATTTTTACATATTATTGTTACAACAGAACAGTGACTTATGAAAACTGCCACTGTATGCATTATCTAGGCGATTAAAAGCAAATTTAAATACTCCTAATTGATAAACATGAGAAATGAGGATAACTGGGATCAGTATCTTAACAGTAATTTTATATAATGCCTATGTAGTTTTTTCTGATCCTTTAGGTTTTTCTCCTTATATGTATATAGTTTCTAGAAGTAGAACATTTCAAATAAGTATACACACATTGAGATTAAAAAGTACTAATTTGTGTTTTATAAATAAATAATTATCAAAGAATCTTAGAAAATTAATTAGGTTATCAAATACAGTCAACCCTCTGTATCCACAGGTTCCACATCTGCATGTTCAACCAACCGTAGACTGAAAATATGGCATTAAAAAAATTAAAATATAAACAAATAACAATTCAACAATTAAAAAAATACAAACGAAATGATTGATATAGTATTACAATGACTTAATAGCATTTACTTTTTATTAGGTATTATAAGTAATATGAGACTTGCAGCCCTTATATTAAGTAGTGATGTATATGCATATAACCTATGCACATCCTCCCACATACTTTAAATACTCTGTAGATTACTTATAATATGTACTGTGTTGTAATGAGTAAATACTTGTTATGCTGTATTATATAGAGAATAACAAGAAAAAAAGTCTATATATGTTCAGTACAGATGCAACTATCATTGGCCTAACTACATTTTTGACCCACAGTTGGCTGAATCGGAGGATGCAGAACTCATGGATATGGAATGCCAACTGTAATTAGTTTTTCTTTTTTCTAAATACAGTCTCAGGCTGAAATCTGATAGGGTTAACTAAATATTGCAATATTTCTAAAAACCGAATCCCTCCAAATATTAAAATAACATCAGGTTTCCTTTGCAAATAGCAATGACTATTTAAAAATTAAAAATTAATTACAGAATAATTATTGCATAATCTCAAAAAATCCTGTAAGCTCATTAAAAGTTGAAGCTTAAGGAGCTGTAATCTAATGTGTTACAATTACATGTAAATTGTACATTAATATTTCTGCTTTCGCACCAGTCTGTAATACTAATGTGTTTAGCGATCTCAATTGCAAATCAGGGAAATGCTATGAGAAAAAGACTCATAGCATTTCCCTGATTTGCAATTGAGATCGCTAAACACATTTGTATTACAACATGATTACACATTGTTTAACTCTAGTTCACAATGTCTCCTCCATACTTGCCTCATTATATAAAATGTACTGTTCTTTGAACTAATGAAGAAAATTTGAATTTGTATGCCTATGAGATAAAATTTAATGAAAATAGTTTTTAAACTAAGTACAGAATTAAAAGACATTTGGACATACTCAATATTCTTCAAAAGCCTTAAATTGTGAAAATGCTCTTTGTTTTTCTAATATGCTCTAGGCGCATTCTCTAGTTAATCCTTGACCCAACTTCCCTTTCCCTATCAACAGTGTTTTTTAAAGAAAGAATAAATCATAGGCAGTAATAAATATTTGATTATTTTAATCAAAGTGTGGTTAAACTATTACTATCAGTTAGCCAGTCGGCACTAAAAACTATTCAAAATACCTTTAGGTTCACAAGATCAGAGAACAGTGTAAAGTAATACATTTTTCTAGTGAATTCACAATATAGCTAGTGTAAACAAGAATAATTTTACTTTTCAATTGTCTACTGTTGAAAATTTAAAAATTCAGGCCTGGCATGGTAACTTGACTCATGCCTGTAATCCCAACATTTTGGGAAGCCGAGGCAGGAGGATTGCTTGAGATCAGGAGTTCACAACCAGCCTGGGCAACATAGGGAGAGCCCCCATCTCTACTAAAATTTTTTTTTTTTAGTCAGGTGTGGTTCCACATGTTTGTGGTCCCAGCTACTCCAGAGACTGAGTTGGGAGGATCCCTTGAGCACAGGAGGTTGAGGCTGTAGTAAGCTGTGATGGTGCCACTGCACTCCAGCCTGGACAACAGAGCAAGACCCTGTGTCTCGGCGGGTGGGGGGAAAGAAAATCAGATTCTCCCTTGGGAAGAATAAAAAGGAAATAGTCATAATGCTGTTCTTCCATATTTTCAGCCAGCAGAAGAAGTATCATAGTGACCCAGGGTGAAAAATTTCTAATCACTCTTTCTAAAAGCAGTCCTAATTAAAGTCAACATGAACTGATTTTTCAGAATTTATTGTATATATAGATAGACCATATTTATAGATGCTTTATATAGTCTAGCAGTAGCCTCTGAGTTTCATTAGAGTACTTACTGAGCAATAATTTGCTTGAGTATTTATAGACTGAAAAAACAAAACGCTACATTCTCCGGTTATTTTCAAAATTAAAAAAAATCAGGCAGTTTTACAGTTAGTCAAGAGCATTACTCAATCATTTTCAGGCAACTGTATATGACAATTTTGGCTCCTATTTCCCATCATTACAGGATGCCTCAAAGGTTCATAAAACCATATACAAATTATCAATTTACTTTTCAAAACTTGGTTTGCATTTTGGTCAATTATTGCAATTTTAATAACTTGTAATTTAAATCACCTAAAAACTTACATAATTTGAGGTAAACACTAAGCTGTCACATATCAACTCTACTACAACATGCCAGCAGTTTTATAATAAAAGATTATCTCAATAAGCTTGGAAATGTTCCCATAGCACCAAGCTAGAAGGCAATTTAAAATCAAATTAATATTCTGAAAAATAATCTCAAATCATGCAAATACTATAAATTAGTAATGAAGCTAAAATTATTAAGGTGGTTTATTATTTTGAATTCTCTTTCTGCATTCTTATTAAATCTTTATGGATACTTCCTCTTCTGATTTAATAAGACTATCTGAAAGAGCTAATATTAAATCCCACAAATGAAAATATTGATGAACACACTGTAAAACACGGTTCCCTGGTTTTGTTCTCGGGTAATTTAACTGTGTAATGACATTGCTAAATTCAATACAAACATATTCTCCATAAAAGAAAATGCAACATCAAAAACAATCCCAAATGAGGAGCCTGCCCAGCTGGTAGGCTTGAAAATTTAAGAACTGATTAGTTCAATCTGGAATGTCTATATTTGCAGTGTGCAGCAAATCTGAGACAGGATTCCTTTTGTTTGTTTTCCTGGCAGTGGTAGAAGTACCATTCATATGTTTGAATAACTCAATAATTATGCCCTGAGGGAACTTCACCTAGATTTTTATTTTTCATGCTCCATATTTTCCCATTTTAGGAGTGGTTAGAAAACTCTCTTTCCACTTTTAAATGGTTGAATATAAACATATATATGCATATTAAAGAAGAATAATACAATAAAACATTTTATACTATGTTTATTTTCCCTATTGTACCCTCTTACTTCCCATCATCTTTCCCTCAGACATAAGCACCAGCTTGAATTTTGTGTTAATCATTCCCTTTTTTTTTTTACACTTTTTGCCATCAGTGCAGGTATTTTTAAATAGAATTTTTTCCATTTTTCCAGTTTTAAACTTTAGTTAAGTGGAATAATACTACAGCATTTTTTAATGACTTAATTCTTCTGCTCAAGATTATGTTTTTGACATTGATCCATGTTGATGTCAGTAGCTGAGGTCATTCATATTCCCAACTATACGGTATACCAAGGTATAAATATATCCCAGTTTATCCTGTGATGTATATTTGAATTAGCTAGAATTTGAGACTATTAAAAAACTATTCTTGCGTGTGACTTTTGCTACACGTGCACAAGTACTTCCCTTGTACATGTGTAAACATCTAGGAGAGGAAATGCTGGGTTGTAGGATATGCAGAAGTTAAACTTTACCAGGTAATGCCAAGTAAATTGCACCATTTACACTTGCATTAGTTATGGGTGAGATTTCCTGCTGCTCCAGATCCTCACAAACAGTGGCACTGTCAGACTTTCAAAGTTGTGTCAAACTAGTACGGAGAAATACTATATGATACTGTTATAAATTTATATTAATTTGATTACTGACAAAGTTAACTAGATACTTACTGATTACATGTGCCCCAAAAATACTCTCCTAGTTTGTGGTTGTATTTTTATTTTTTAGTTCTTCTTAACAACAGGAAGGTTTTAATTTTAATGTTCCAAACTTTTATTTTATGATTTGCAAATTTTTGACCTGGTGAGTTCACAAAAAAATCCTTCCCTACTTGTCAAAATTTTCTAATGATAAATTTATAGTTTTATAATATGAATTTTTACATTTACCTCCCCACACCAAGAATTGATTTGTATAAAGATGCATAAAGTACAAAAGCAATTTCAATTAGTTTTCTTCATGAATAGCCAATAGTCCCCCAAGCATTTATTGAATACCTTGTCCTTTTCACACTGATCAATGTCACTTTTATAATTTTTTTTTTTTTTTGAGATGGAGTCTCGCTCTGTTACCCAGGCTGGAGTACAGTGGCGCATCTCAGTTCACCGCAACCTCTGCCTCCTGGGTTCAAGCAATTCTCTGCCTCAGCCTCCAGAGTAGCTGGGATTACAGACACCCACCACCACACCCGGCTAATTTTGTGTATTTTTAGTACAGACAGGGTTTCACCATATTGGCCAGGCTGGTCTTGAACCCCTGACCTTGTGATCCACCCCCATCAGCCTCCCTAAGTGCTGGGATTACAGGCGTAAGCCACCGCACCCAGCCTGTCACTTTTATAATTTATCAATTACTCTTTTTCTCTGATGCCCTGCAGTCTCATTAAGATGGGTTTAGTTTTGGATTCCCATGACTTAACTTTTGCAGAATTCTTTGGAATTACTGTGTCTGGGTACTGATGGACATCTTTTAATAGTTCCTGAAAATAATTCTCTTTTTGTATTTAGTCTGTTACCTCCATTTGGAACCTCAATTGAATATATATTACATCTTTCCACTCTCTCCTCCCTGTCTCCCACATATTTTATATTTTACATTCTCTTATTCATATTTCCCATTTTTAAATATCTCAACTTAGTTATTGACAATTTCTTCAGTTCTTTTAGTGAACAAATTCTTGCTTCATCTATGTCTAATCTGCTTTTAAACTTACCCACTTTGTTCTCTCTTCTTTTCTTAAGCATTATGTTGATTGCTTAGAAGTTCTCTGGTTCCTTCCCAAGTCTTGTCCCTTTCTCACAGTTTTCAGCTTATCTTTTTTTACGTTAAAAATTGTCATTTTAATTCTGTCTGATAAGTGTGATATCTGAAAACATCCCAGATCTGTGTTTTTACATCTATAATTTCCCCTGGATCTTCCCCATAGTACTTTGTTTTCGTGTGTGTGTATGTGTGTATGGCTTTTTTCTTTTGTTTTTGGTATTAGGTTATTACACATTTTAATAACCTTCATCTTCCAGGTGGGTTAAATGTAAAAACTCATACTATAAAACTGCAAATTTATCATTAGGAAATTAAGTCAGGAAGGATTTTTGTGAACTAGTCAGGTCAACAATTTACAAATTATAAAATAAAATGTTTCATTTAAAACATTAAAATTAAACCTTCCAGCTTATCAAGAAAAACTAAAAGATAAAAATACAACCACAAACTGGAACCTTATTTTTTATAATACACAGAATCTGTGAAAATTATTTGAGGACAGGATTGAAGTTGGCATCTTCTGGGGGGAATAATATTTCCTAGATTCCTTCTACCATTGCTAACAACAGTGCTCTTAAGTTAAATTCGCCAACTACTTTTTTTTTTTTTCAATATACACACATAGTGTAATTGTCATGTTTTCCCCTTTCCTATGAACTCAGAAGTGCCTAATAGTTTTTTTAAAAAACTTTTTAAATATATTTAACCCAATTTTTTTTACAGTTTTTACAGTTACTAGGCTGCAATCTTCAAACTGCCAGAAGAAAAACTCCAGAAGTAACTCTGAGCTCTGAAGTTTCAGCTGTATATTACCTACAGGAAGTTGTGCAGGTCCTCCATTTTCTTGCTTTTTTTG
>NW_012107419.1:1668620-1730018 GCF_000951045.1 Mandrillus leucophaeus
GGTTATTACACATTTTAATAACCTTCATCTTCCAGGTGGGTTAAATGTAAAAACTCATACTATAAAACTGCAAATTTATCATTAGGAAATTAAGTTGGGAAGGATTTTTGTGAACTAGTCAGGTCAAAAATTTACAAATTATAAAATAAAATATGTTTCATTTAAAACATTAAAATTAAACCTTCCAGCTTATCAAGAACAACTAAAAGATAAAAATACAACCACAAACTAGAACCTTATTTTTTATAACACACAGAATCTGTGAAAATTATTTGAGGATAGGATTGAAGTTGGCATCTTCTGGGGGGAATAATATTTCCTAGATTCCTTCTATCATTGCTAACAACAGGGCTCTTAAGTTAAATTCGCCAATTACATTTTTTTTTCAATATACACACATAGTGTAATTGTCATGTTTTCCCCTTTCCTATGAGCTCAGAGAAGTGCCTAATAGTTTTTTTAAAAACATTTTTTAATATATTTAACCCAATATTTTCATAATTTTAACAGATGGATTGTTCAGGGTCCCCAGTCTGCTATAATGCCAGAACTAGGATGGTACTCACATTTTTAGCCATTTCTATCCCCTGCCCCGTGTTTTCTTAACTCTTAGCTGGTGAGCTGTTATGAAAGGGTGGACTTGAATACAAGTTTACTTCTCCAAATATAAGATTTCTGATTTCAAAGTAATGACACTTCTGGGATCCATCATTGGGCTCTAGCAGAAATACGGTAGATGACCTAATTCATTCCCAGAGGTAGACCTCAGATTGCAGAAGACCATCAGAACCAAGAGTACAACACACCAGGATCTGGACTTTCCACTGTTTTTAAAGTTTTTACAGTTACTAGGCTGCAATCTTCAAACTCTGCCACAAGAAAAACTCCAGAAGTAACTCTGAGCTCTGAAGTTTCAGCTGTATATTACCTACAGGAAGTTGTGCAGGTCCTCCATTTTCTTGCTTTTTTTGTATTTTTTACTTCTTGGGTTACCTCTAAAACTCTGAATCTCACCATCATTCTTGCTTGGATTTGATGACCTGGTCACTGACAGTAAGTTCTTCCCTTGGGTCTAATCTTTTAGCTCTTTCTTTCCTCTACAGTAATTTGCCTTCCACAAACCTTTTCCTATCTTGGACCTATTCCATTTGTTCTTTTCCTGGATTTATGAGTCATCTCTAGTCACTCCTTGTCCTCCTTAAGCACCCAACTTGTCTAGATCTATAAATTACAAAAAGTAGAACTCAGAAGGGAGTTACTTGCCGCCTCCAGTTAATGGTGCACTTACTACTCAAACCAGATTGTTGGGAGGGTTACCTGAATCGGTCTTCCATCAGGTGTCAGCACCTCTTCTGAAAGTTCCATCATCTTCAAGGCCATCAGAGCAATGGGTTTAGCATGGCAGAGGCTTTTTCTGTGGAGCCCTGCTGCAACACAGTAGGCATCACCTATTGTTTCCACCTGCAGCAATCAGACAAATCAAATGCAAACGTATGATAATGAGCCCGAAGAGAAATGATTAGTTATCTGCAATCACAAATGTTGCTGAAAAACACGTCGGCAAAACATCAATAAATTAAGCAATTAGACAACTGTGTATAATCACAGCAGAGTTTGCAAACAGCCACAGTCAAATACTGACATCTCACTCCAGGGTTGTTCATTAACACTATGGCTACAGATGATCATTGAAATTAGGAACAACTATAATATAAAATAATTATCCCCCACGAAAATAGAACTGTCAGTATTTTGCCTAGATAATTTCCAAATGATCGCCTTTTCCAGAGCCATCTCTTCATCTCCTTCCAACTTTCAAGTATTCCTTTGGAAAGTATTTTTTTCCCCAATTTTTCCACCTGAAGAAAATTGTTCCACACTTTTAGATATATCTGTAACTTTTCATCAGGTCTGTTCTTTCTTACTCTTAAAAATTGTAATGCCTAATGTTTCTTAAATATTCATACTGCATACCGTTAATTGTGTCAACCACTTTATGTACATGGTCCCATTTTATCTTCACAAATATCCTACATCAAAGAAACAAGTATTAGGCCAGGTGTGGTGGCTCACGCCTGTGAGTACTTTGGGAGGCCAAGGCAGCGGGTCACGAGGTCAGGAGATCGAGACCATCCTGGCCAACATGGTAAAACCCCATCTCTACTAAATATACAAAAATTAACTGGGTGTAATGGTGCATGCCTGCCCAGGTTTAGCATGGCAGAGGCTTTTTCTGTGGAGCCCTGCTGCAACACAGTAGGCATCACCTATTGTTTCCACCTGCAGCAATCAGACAAATCAAATGCAAACGTATGATAATGAGCCCGAAGAGAAATGATTAGTTATCTGCAATCACAAATGTTGCTGAAAAACACGTCGGCAAAACATCAATAAATTAAGCAATTAGACAACTGTGTATAATCACAGCAGAGTTTGCAAACAGCCACAGTCAAATACTGACATCTCACTCCAGGGTTGTTCATTAACACTATCGCTAGAGATGATCATTGAAATTAGGAACAACTATAATATAAAATAATTATCCCCCACGAAAATAGAACTGTCAGTATTTTGCCTAGATAATTTCCAAATGATCGCCTTTTCCAGAGCCATCTCTTCATCTCCTTCCAACTTTCAAGTATTCCTTTGGAAAGTATTTTTTTCCCCAATTTTTCCACCTGAAGAAAATTGTTCCACACTTTTAGATATATCTGTAACTTTTCATCAGGTCTGTTCTTTCTTACTCTTAAAAATTGTAATGCCTAATGTTTCTTAAATATTCATACTGCATACCGTTAATTGTGTCAACCACTTTATGTACATGGTCCCATTTTATCTTCACAAATATCCTACATCAAAGAAACAAGTATTAGGCCAGGTGTGGTGGCTCACGCCTGTGAGTACTTTGGGAGGCCAAGGCAGCGGGTCACGAGGTCAGGAGATCGAGACCATCCTGGCCAACATGGTAAAACCCCATCTCTACTAAATATACAAAAATTAACTGGGTGTAATGGTGCATGCCTGCCCAGCTACTAGGGAGGCTGAGGCAGGAGAATTGCTTGAACCCGCGAGGCGGAGGTTGCAGTGAGCCAAGATCACACCACTGCACTCTAGCCTGGTGACAGAGTAAGACTTGGTCTCAAAAAAAAAAAAAAAGGTGGCACATATACACCATGGAATACTATTCAGCCATTAAAAAGATGAGTTCATGTCCTTTGCAGGGACAGGGACAAAACATGAAACCATTGTTTTCAGCCAACTAACACAGGAACAGAAAACCAAACACGGCAAGTTCTCACTCATAAGCAGGAGTTGAACAATGAGAACACACGGACACAGGGAGAGGAACATCACATGCCGGAGCCTGTCAGGGGGTGGGCGACTAGGGGAGGGGTAGCATTAGGAGAAATACCTAATGTAGATGACGGTTGATGGGGGAAGCAAACCACCATGGCACGTGTATACCTATGTAACAAACCTGCATGTTCTGCACATGTACCCCAGAACTTAAAGTATAATTTTAAAAAAAGAAACAAGCATTAGTGATATTTGAAAGATGAAAAACTGAGGTGCAGAGGCCCATCCATAACCACATAATTGAGAGTCAACAGCTACTGTATGGGTCTACTCTCTTCTAATTCTGTTGTCAGCATCCATTCTGAATGGCCATTGCTGTTGATAAATATTTTAAATATTTACCCCATTTCCACAGCATAGAACATGGAATAAAAGTTCTAGTACTTTAGATAAAAGCTCTCTAATTATCCACAATAGAGATGGTGGTTTAATGGCAAAAACTGCAATTACTTTTGCACCAACCTAATAAAATCCTCAATAGTTTTAATGTTATTAATTAGGCTGAAGTGATGAAAAATTGTACTAAATGCACAATTCCAGTGTCACTTTTTCTGTGATGTGCTCCATGTTCCTTCCTTTAGTTTTTATCAAATTATTTCTCAAAGAACTAATCCTTTCTTTATTCTGTTTCGACAGCACTTCCACATATCTCTGCTTTAACATTCAGCATAAGCTATAATCAATATGTATCTATATAAAGTCAATACGTATCCCTGGCTACGATGTGAGCTTTTAAGAAATGGGACTATGTTTTTTTCATCTCTGTATTCACAGAACTTAGCATAATGTCTATGATATAGCTATTTATTAAATAATATTTATTGAATATTTGCTAAATGAATAAATAAGTCAATCAACCATGCTAACCATAATTACAGTAAGTAATTTTCACTCTTGGCTTATTTTCGTCATTCATTTTATGAGCGCCACCTAGATCTGTGTGCTATGTAGATCTGTATAGGAAAATGCATCAGTGATGGAGATGCTTCCAGCATAAATATACTAAGAATTATAAAATATTCTATTATTTTTAATATCAAAAATTAAATTTCCATGTAAAAGCATTCCAACACTACAATATTAAAAAGATATACTGCATGAAATTATATGAGCACTAATTTAGGGAATATTATGAGAATACTTAAGAAGCTCATGGGACCAACACTGCAAAACTTATCACTTGATCATCAGGAAATGTGCATCAAAACTGATTCAAATACCCCCAGAGCTATCATTATATTCAAAAATTTCACTTTAAGACCTGTTTTCTGATGCCAGAAAAATGAAAATAAAATTATACTGTAAGAATAGAAAGACAATGCAGTATGAGTTGGCAAAAGTTTTATTCCAAAGACTAAAATATACTTCCTGGAAATAATTCTCACTAAGGAAGACACCCATCAAAGAATAAACATCTAAAATGTGGCCATTTACTATTTTTCCCCTAATAAGACAATGTTCTTTGCTAATCCTCATATTATCCCACCCTTTCATATTTATTTCTGGTTTTCAGATACCAGAACATATAGTCAGTAAATTGCCTGCACAAATCAAAATGCTTTGCAGTCGCTCTGAACATGCAAGTTCCTAGAGCACAATCACTTCCTGAAATGTCTATCATCATCATCGTCATCCTCATCAACATCTCAATTATCTTTTCAGAAAAAGATGCACTGAATTCCATTAAATGTGTATTCTAGAATTTGCACAAGAATACACAGAGATTAGTTATATGTTGCATTTTCTCCTTAAAAAGTTGGACCAATATGTTACCAACTGATATAACATATAAATGAATGAAGTACAAAATAAATATGGGCACAATGTAAATATAGCAAATTCATATTACAATTCATACATGATTGTATAAAACTTTAAGACTAGGTGTGGTGGCTGACACCTGGAATCCCAACATTTTGGGAGACCAAGGCAGGAGGGCTGCTTGAGTCCTGGAGTTCAAGACCAGCCTGGGCAACATAGTGAGACCTCAATCTCCTCTACAAAAAAATAAATAAAAAATAAAATTATCCAGGTAAAGTGGCCCTTACCTATAGTCCCAGCTACTTGGGATCGCTAGAGCCCAGGAGATCAAGGCTGCAGAGGAAAAAAGGTTCTGACTAATTGTACAGGAACTCTTAAAGCTTCCTCCCAGATGTGACATATATATCTTCTTTTCATGATTTATTGACCAGAGCAAGTTACATGGTTATGCTTAACATATAGAGAATGGGAAATGGCAAACCACCTTGTGCACAGAAGAGAAGAGTCAGAAATATTTAGTAGACAGCATTAATGAAGACATGAATGAATAAATAATCACACATTCTCTAATATCAAAATGTCTGGAAAGGTTAAGTAGTTGGCATATACATTAAGTAAAGTCTAATATATCTTTGTGATTTTTTTTTTCTTTCCAGATATATTCAGCCCCTGAAGAATACTGGCAGAAACACAACTGTCTTAATGCAGCTTTCCAGGAATGCTCCATTTTTTTCTCTCTTCTTCCTTTCTCTAAGGCAGTTCTATACGAGTTTAGCAAAATTAAATATATGTGGAAGTGTTAGCAGATTCCTTCGAAGTAATTAGTGGGTTTTGCTTCATGAGGAGCAGGAAAAGTGAAAGTGACATGTATCAATTCCGTTGCTCCTGAGTTTATTTCCTTGAGCTAAACCAAAATGAAACAAGGGGGCACTGTAAATAGACTACAAAAACAAAAAACAAAAAACCTGTCCAAAAAGTTGACTTTGTTCTGAATTCCTTTATAATTGCCTCAGTGTTTTTATACAGTTTTAAATACAACAGACACAGTTTAAAATAGTGCATTTCATTTATTTTCACCATCTCCCACCTGTTCGTGAATGGCACTGGATAAGAATAAAGATGGCTAAACTGAGCATGGAGATGGGGAAAAGATAATGCTTATGCAAATGTCTGAAAAACTTACATTATTTTCTAAACATAGAAGAGGAGGCTTAAGTACTAAAAATATATACAACTGCTCCCTTACATATTACTATAGCTGCTTTTATAAAACTTTAAAGAATTTGCCTATCTCAGTTTATATTTTCTCAAATCTTTAGAATCAAAGTCCTTACATTATTCCAGAAATAAAGGTGGTATAAATAAATATATTAGAGTTATGCATTCACCTTGTTTTTTGTTTGATTTTTAAGACAGGGTCTCACTCTGCCACCCAGACTGGAGTGCAGTGGCATGATCTGGGCTCTCTGGAACCTCTCCATCCCGGGCTCAAGCAATCCTCTCACCACAGCCTCCCATGTAGCTGGGACTACAGGCACATGTCACCATGCCTGGCTATTTTTTTTTTTTTAATTTTTTTAGAGACAGGGTTTCGCCATGTTGCCCAGGCTAGTCTCGAACTCCTGGACTCAAGATATTTGCCCACCTTAGCCTCTCAAAGTGCTGGGATTACAGGCATGAGCCCCTGCGTCCATCCCATTTACCTAGTTTGTTTATTTTAGTTTTAGATCATTTAAAAGAATTTCTTTTAGTTACTAATAGAATTTCATTCCCATAACAGTTTTCTCCTTGCCCTCTAGGTTAATACTCAAGAAATATCTGGGAATTTCTTAGATATTTGGGCACAGATGGAAGAAAGGAGTGGGGGTGAGGGGGTCGGTATTGAGGATAAGATTAGCCAAAAGAACAATGTACACAATTAGGCAATTAACCATCCCTGTTCCATGGGACTCGTGACCACCTCAGTCCTTCAATCGCACAGTCTTAGATCTGTCCCTCTTTGAATTTTCTATGGGGCATAAGAGCAGAGGGTCAGAGAGCTCTGGTAATCTACTTTACTGAACAATCTTCCCTGGATACAATCAAGAGAAGCAGCAAATTAGAAAGTCTGCTTTCCAGCCATTTTGTGTTCCAGGGGATTCTAGTTCCTTAAAAAGAGACAGGGAGAGAAGAGATATTGGAATGAGATGTAGGTAGACAGATATAGATAAACTTTAAAGATGAGAAACGCCTTCTTTTCCCTCCTAGTATCTCACAGAGCACCTGGACATCTCATCATGCTCAGGTGGGTGAAAGGGGACTGGTAAATGTCCCATATTCTTCATGGTCTTATTGGCTGTCACCAAGAATGCTTGGTTCTTAGAAAGGACGCCATATTTCCCTTACTGGGCCATACCTGCTAGCCCAATCAGCTGACATTTGGTCTGGGTCCTGGGTGACAGGGAGGATGGGGCATAGTAGATGGCTTCTCCAATGGTTGGCCAAGAGCCTGAGTCCACAAGCAGTTGTGGAGGTCCTTGGTGACTAGAAACTGAACAATGAGGTCAATGGCGGTCTGCATAAGAATATCCAAAAGGCTGGCCAGGAAACACACACACACACAAACAGAAACTATGGCCCAGGCCTTCATGGATACTTACTAGTAACAGAAGAGTAGGAAAAACTATGGTCTTGGGGCAGATTAAGAGGCTCTCTACTTTTTGTCCTTCACTTCAGACATAGACAGCAACTTGCCACTGTTTATGTCCCTGTTTTGCCAGATACTCAATAGGGTGGCTGGAATGAACTCCTAACCAAAGATGAAAATCTGTATGATTGTGGTCAAGCAAAGGTATCAGGTCCATGGAATACTCACTGGACATACTCGAAGATAAGCAGCTTGCCACCAGCCTTGAACCCAGTCTTTCGTTGTTCCTGAGGTTGCAGTTCTTTAAGATACACTGACCGTCTTTGAAGATAACTCATGAAGATCCACATCAAAAAGAGACAGGAAGGCCCTGACATAGATAAGGGTTCAAGCCATGTAGATGAAAGAATGCAGTTTTCATCATTTTCCTGGCTTAGACAAAGTGATAGGCATGTTCATAGAAGCCACATTCTTGAAGTTGGGAGAACTAAAAGTCCAGAACCAAGATGCAAGGAGGTCAGCACACAGACATCACTGTTGGCCAAGCACAGGTCCAACAATAGATGGCAGATGATCTGGAGCAGGGGCAACTTCCAAAAGTAGGAGTTAGCTACACTGATACCAGAACAGCCTGAGTATCTCCATGGGCTGCCCTGCTGAAGGTAACCTGGCTTTTCCTCCACATAACAGTTGGTATTTCAGGAGTTGGGCTAGAGATCTCTTTAAAAATAACAGCAATCTTAGGTTCTGGAAGGCTGTAGTCTGAGGACCAGGTGAAGAACCTACAGTTGATATCCTGCTCCTACAGGACTGGGGCATGGGATCCTTGCCATGTGACTGGAGTGAAAGGAAATGCCACTTGTCCAGAGGATCTGACCCCATATTGTTTAATGATTACCTTGCTTCTGAAGTAGAGGTTTGTTCAAAAAAGAATTTGAATGTGTAGCATGTCCTTAGATGTCTGAACTCTTTTTACGTCTTAATTGAGATGGCCCTCAGCAAATCTGCATCTTAGCCCCTATGCATGACCTTTGGGTGGGGGTGGTTTCAAAAGGCGGCATCTCAGAAGGTGAGTCTATTTTCTTTGATGAATCTGTGGTCTCATCTCAGTGTCACCGTATCCACCCAAACTTGGGCTCCAGCTGGAGGAAGGCCCTGTTAGCCTGTGCATGTACTGTCTCCAGCTGCAGCCTTCAGAAAGTCCTTGGCATTCAGAGGCCAGGGCTTTGCCTCCTCCTTTATCTCTGTCACTTTATTTTCCTTCATCATTTCCTCTCTTCTCTACATGGATATCACTTCACCAACTCTTCTTCAACCTACATTTCTTCCTCCACCAGCCCCTCTCCACCTTCTTTTTACCCACCACCTCCTCTGCTTTCCTCACCTCTCCTGCTGCTATTGAGAAAATGGCACACTCCTCACTTATCACTTTTTTAGCAAACTCACCCTACCAGCTATTGCCTGAGTCCCAGTCCCAGTCACAACCCTGTAGGTTATTCTCCCAATATTTATGGGAGTTGAGAGGGCACTCCTTCCTGAAAGCAGGATGCTCACCAAGACCAGTGGTGCCAGAAGAAAACTAAGTCATCACAGGCAATGACTGGCAGGGTGGGGGGACCTGAAAATTGCCATACCTCTGGCTTCTAGCTCGAGAGGATGGAGTGCCCTCCTCTAAACAAAAGAGATAAACAAAACTGAGGAAGAAGAGGCTCCACCTCCCAGAGGGAACGAAGAAACAGCCTCTACCTCTTTGGCAGCTGGGCATAAGCATACGCATTTTAATCAGACATTATATTGTGAATCTACCTCCACATTTTAATTTTATCCTTCCCTATAAATGTGATTACCAAAAAGGAAAGTTATTAAGATGGTCTTTTGAGTTTCTGTAAGTAATCTTGTAGTCATTTAATATGAAGATCTGTATTATAGGATCTTATTTTATGATGCTAAAGGTTAATATTCTAGCAATAATTTTTGCATATTAATGAAATTAATGTTGTAGAGGCTGGAGCTCCGTACTTGTTCTCCATATGAAGTCATAGGTAATATCTACAGAACTGAGGTGTAATAAAGAGTCACTGACCTCATAATACCTCGAACTTTCTATGGACATTACTATCTGTCATATGAAGAACTGAAAGTCCTCAGCGGGTACTGTCATTAACCTACAGTGGCACTTCAGAGAGAAAAATCTGTGTACACAGGTGCCCACTCCTTGCATAGGCTCAGGGAAATAAGAGGTCATCTGCTCCTAAAGCCCACCATCATTTTTAGATGTGGATAGCTTTTTTCTCCAGTACAGCTTTAAATTCAAAGCCTGATTCTCAGAGACCCTAACAGAGAGGATGGATTGAAACTAGGCTTATTTACTCTTTCTAAAGGCCCCTGAAAGGCTCCTGGATGCACATATTACTTTTAAAGGAGAAGATGCAAAAAGAGAAGAAAAACCATTTCCACTTCACTGAGTACATGACTTTTTTAGGGCACATCCCAAACAAAACTGCAAACTAGGCAAAGTCTATCTCAGGACTCTGCCCTCAGTATTTTCAAGTTTTCTTTCCTGATTTCTGGATCCGTAATTTTCTTCCTTTTTGTTTGGCAAGGAGGGATCTGTAACTTTCTTACAACCATACCTGATGATGGACAAATTTCTATCACTCTCGCAGTATGTATCATGTTAATCTGTGTGTGTGTGTTTATACTCCTCTCTGCCTACTATATATTTACTTAACTTTATATCCCTGGACCTGAGTATAGTATCAGGATGCCCATAAGAGTTCTATTAAATGCTTTAAACTGCATCCAATTTCTACATTTTAGGGGCAGAACTGGCCCTTAAGCAAGTTTTCAGTTGCAAAATTCAGGACAACCTGCATAAGAATCACCTAGAAGGTACTTGTTAAAAATTAGATTCCCAGGCTCCACTTGGATTTACTGGATCAAAATATGGATATAAGGGCCAGCTATCTGCATTCATAAGCTTCAGTTGTTTTATATGATTCCCAAAGTCTGAAGACTTCTGTACATGAAGTGAGTTAAAAATAGTATAATATTCACCTGGATATTCACCTTTTTTTTTTTTTTTTTTTTTTTTTTTTTTTTTGCTCTGTTGCCTAGACTGGAGTGCAATGGCAGTGATCATAGCTTTTTTTTAAAGAGCAGTGGCTTTCAGAAAGGAGAAAAGCACTTCTAACCTGATCCCAGCTATTCCCATGTACTCCTTCTCTGTATTCCACTCCGTCCATAGGGGTACAAACTTTTCCAGATACTTCCTTGTTTGTTGAAAGTGCAGACTACAACGACCAGTCCAAATGTGCACATGCACACGCATACACACCACACATGCTGAGAATCTAGCACAGTAGGCATTCAGTGATCCAAAGAAAGTTTGTTGGGCTCAATTAAACACACCCAAGCTCATTGTACATAATGATTTAGCAATTCAAATGGAAACAAGTTTAAGGTTTTACTGACAAGGCTACTTTAAAAAAGACCCTCTTCATTCTTTCTTTACAAAAAAAAATCTGTCTCCTTACACTCATTTTAGTTGAGATTTTTGACCCAAATACGGCTGCTTTTAAGGATGTCTCTACAGTGTTCAGCTGGTACAGTGTTGAAAAGGAGGTCATGGATATAAATAGAACAGTGATTTGGCCTGGGAACTACTCCCAAATGAAGGAAAATGGATTCCAAATGACTGCCTATCACAGAAAGCTCTCCGCCTGATAAAACTCTCAGTAGGTCTTTCAATGTGCCTTCCGGTTCCTGCACAGGAATCTCCATCGTGTGGAAAATACTGTTTCTACCTCCCAGGTTGTTTATCATAAAGGATACTGAATACTGAAGCATGTTAGGAAAGAGAAACACATTAAAATACCCAGTCAAAATTTCATTCTAAATCATTGTTAGATGTGGGCAATTCTAAATTTCTTTCTGATAGTCCTGTGAGATCTTCAACAACAGGACTCCAGTTTCCCAGGTTCATCCACCTCAGCCACTGTAATTTACTCCATGTCCCAATCAAAATGGATAACTCAATCTTCTTTGCAAACTTTCTGTACCTCCCACCACCATATTAATATTCAAAGTTATTGCTCTACCTAGAGTTCATCCACTCACTCTTTATAAAATAATATCGAGTCTATTATTTTTCAAGGATTTCTGATACAAGAACTTTAAATATATCCCCAGAGAATGGTGAACGTCTGCTATATTTTGAATAAACACAGAAGGAGTGCTAAATAATGTTAATTGATGTCACAAAAGTAAATCCTGTGACCCAATTTAGCATATCAAGTGAAAATAAGAATTCATTTTTTAGTATTTTTTGTGTGGTGGTTTCTTTCTTATTTTTTATTTTTAATTGTGGGTATACAGTATATATTACATATATAATATATATAATTATCCTCAGTTATTTTTAAATGTACAATTAAAATATTTTTTACTATAGACATCCTGTTGTGCCAGCAAATACTAGGTCTTATTCGTTCTTTCTCTTTTTTTTTGTGCCCATTAATCATCCCAACTTCCCTAAGTCGACCCTATTACCCTTCCCAGTGTCTAGTAACCACCCTTCTGCTGTCTATCTCCATGAATTCAATTTTTTATATTTTAGCTTCCACAAGTGAGAATGTAGGAAGTTCTTTTTTTTTTTTGCTTTAAAACTTTATTAAAGATTAAACCTGAAAAAAGAACAATCAGAATGCCAGCCCTTTGCATAAAATCAGCAAGAAAGAAGAAAGAGAAAGGGAGATAGAAAGGGAGAGAGAAGGAGAGAAAGAGAGAGAGAAAGAAAAAGGGAGGGAGGGAGAGAAGGAAGGAAGGAAGGAAACGGAAGGAAAGAGAGAGAAAGAAGGAAGTTTGTCTTTGTGCCTGGCTTGTTTCAATTAATAATGACTTCCAGGTCCATCCATCTTACTGCAGATGACAGGATCTCATTCTTTTTATGGCTGAATAGTACCCCATTGTGTATATATATCACATTTTCTTTATTCATTTGTCTGTTAATGGACACTTAGGTTTCTTCCAAATCTTGGCTATTGTGAATGGTACTACAATAAACATGGGAGTGCAGGTATCTCTTCCATATATTTATTTCCCTTCTTTTGGACATATACCTAGGAGTAGGATTGCTGGGTTGTAGGGTAGCTCTATTTTTAGTTTTCTGAGGAACCTACAAACTGTTCTCCATATTAGTTGTACTAATTTACATTCCCATCAACAATGTACAAGGGTTCCCTTTGCTCCAGATTTTCTCCAGTATTTATTATTGCCTGTCTCTTGGGATAAAAGCCACTTTAACTGAGGTGAGATGCTATCGTATTGTACGTTTGATTTGCATTTCTCTGGTGATCAAAGATATTAAGCACTTTTTCATATACCCGTTTGCCATTTCTCTTCTTGTGAGAAATATCTACTCGGACCTTTTGTCCATTTTAAAATCAGATTATTAGATTTTTTTTTCCTATTGAGTTGTTTGAGCTCCTTATATATTCTGGTTATTAATCTCTTGTTAGATGGGTAGTTTGCAAATATTTTCTCCCATTCTGTGGGTTGTCTCTTCACTTTGTTAATTGTTTCCTTTGCTGTGCAGAAGATTTTTAACTTGATGTGATCCCATTTGTCCGTTTTCACTTTCATTCCCTGTGCTTGTGGGATGTTACTCAAGAAATCTTTGCCCACTCCAATGTCCTGAAGAGTTTCCCTGATGTTCTCTTTTAGTGGTTTCATCGTTTGAGGTCTTAGATTTAAGTCTTTAATCCATTTTAATTTGATTTTTCTATATGGTAAGACATAGTGGTCTAGTTTCTTTCTTCTGCATATACATATCCAGTTTTCCCAGCATCATTTATTGAAGAGACCGTCCTTTCCCAAATGTATGTTCTTGGCACCTTTGTCAAAAATGAGTTAACTGTAGATATATGGCTATATTATGGGTTCTTTGTTCTGTTCCACTGGTCAATGTGTCTGTCTTTATGCCGGTACCACGTTATTTTGGTTACTATAGCTCTGTATTATAATTTGAAGTCAGGTAATGTGATTCCTCAAGTTTTGTTCTTTTTGCTGCATAGTTTTAGCTATTCTGGGTCTTTTGTGATTCCATATATATTTTAAGGTTATGTTTTATATTTCTGTGAAGAATGTCATTGGTATTTTGACAGGAATTGCACTGAATCTGTAGTTTGCTTTGGGTAGTATAGACATTTTAACAATATTGATTCTTCCAATCCACGAACATGAAATATATTTCCATTTTTTATGTCTTCTTCAATTTCTTGAATCAATGTTGTATACCTTTCATTGTAGAGATCTTCCACTTATTTGGTCAAGTTCATTCCTAGGTATTTAATTTTATTCCTCTGACTGTGTATTTTTAAATAGCTTGTCTTCAAGCTCACTAATTCTTTCTTCTGCTTAATCAATTCTACTATTAAAGAGACTGATGCATTCTTCAGTATGTCAACTGCATTTTTCAACTTTAGAATTTCTGCTTGAGGTTTTTTAATTATTTCAATTTCTTTGTTAAATGTACCTGATAGAATTCTGAATTCCTTCTCCGTGTTATCTTAGTTTTCTTAGTTTCCTCAAAACAGGAATTTTCAGTTCTCTGAAAGGTCACATATCTCTGTTTCTCCAGGATTAGTCTCTGGTGTTTTATTTAGTTCATTTGGTGAAGTCACGTTTTCCTGAATGATCTTGATGCTAGTTGATGTTCACCTGTGTCTGTGCATGAAGAATTCAGAATTTATTGTGGTCTTCACAGTTTGGGCTTGTTTGTACTTGTCCTTCTTGGGAAGGCTTTCCAGGTATTTGAAAGGACCTGGGTGTTGTTATCTAAGCCCTAGATCTAATGCCACGTGCATTAGCTCTGCATTAGGGGGCACCCAAGCCCAGTAATGCTGTGGTTTTTACACACTCATAGAGGCACCACCTTGGTGGTCTTGGATAAGACCCAGAATAATTATCTGGATTACAGGCAGAGACTCTTTTTTTCTCTTTCCTCACTTTCTCCCAAACAATGGGAGTCTCTCTGTCTGTGCTGAGCCACCCGGGGCTTGGGATAGAGGGACACAAACAACCCTGTGGCCACCAACACTGGGACAGTGCTGGGTCAGACCTAAAGCCAATACAACACTGGGTCTTGCTCAAGACCTGCTGTAACCACTACCTGGCTACTGCCTTTGTTTTCTTAAGGCCCTTGGGCTCTAACGGCAGCAGGTGGCAAAGTTAGCCAGGCTTGTGTCCTTTGCTTCCTTGCAGTGAGTCACCCCAAGGCCCAGGGAGGTCCAGAGATGCCATCTGAGAGCTAAGGATTGGAATAAAAACATTTGGAAGTCTACCTGGTTTTCTATTCTAGTGTGGTTGAGCTGGCCCTGAAACCATGAGACACCTTCCTACTCCTCCCTCCCCTTTCCACAGGCAGAGGAGCCTCACCCTGTGGCCACCACAGGCCACAGGGACACTGGACAGGCTACTGCTGATGTCCACTTAAGTCCCAAGCGCTCATCAGTCAGCTTGTGTGAATGCTGCCAGGCCTGGGACTTATCCTTCAGGGCAATGGGCTTCCCTCTGGCCCACAGCAGGTCCAGAAATGCTATTCAAGAGCAAGGCCTAGAATCAATGGCTTACTTGTTGTTCTGCCTCCCTGGGGCTGAGCTGGTACATAAGGTGTAAGACAAAGGCCCCTTTACTTTCCCCTCCGCTTTTCTCAACCAAATGAAGTCGCTCACTATAGCCTCCACAACGGGGATTGCTGAGTCTCACTTGAAGCCAGTGCATCTTAGAGTCTTGCTCAAGGCCCACAGAATAGTAGCTGAGTATCGCTGGTGGTTATTCAGGGCCCAAGGGCTCTTTAGGTGATGGGTCCAGCTAGGACTGGATCCTTCCCTTCAATACAGTAGGTTCCCTTGTGGCCCATGGTGCATCTAGAAATGTCTGGGAACTAGTGCCTGGAATAGGGCCTCATGACTCTGACCAGTGCCCTATCCTGCTGTGGCTGAGCTGGTATCCAAAATGCAAGACAAAGCCCTCTTTACTTTTCCCTCTCTTCTCCTTAAGCGAAAGGAAGAAGTCTCTTTTGGAGATATAAGTTGCACTGCCTGGGGCTGAGGGAGGGGTGCTGCAAGCATTCCCTTAGCTGCCCAAGTTGTTATCTCAGTAAGTTGTGTCTCCCACAAGTCCACTGGCTCCAGGCCCAGCTCAGCACTAAAACTTGCAGTACTTGTGGCCTGGACTGACTTTCAAGTCTATTTAAGATCCCAGAACACTTTAGTCCATGGTGGCAAGGTTTGGCAGAACTCAAGTTCTGACCGCTGGCATGCGTGATTCCTCTCTGCCTAATGCTGGTCTAAATGCTCCTCTCTGTGAGGGTGTCAGCTGAGTTCAGCCTGGTTTTGCTTTCTGCTGTGACAGGACAGCACTGAGTTCAATGCAAAGTCTCACAATCACTGCAGTCTCAAGTACACAAATTTCTCCATGCTTTGCAGCTACTACAGGGGGAATTGGGAAGGTGTAGTGTCAACAACTGAGGACTATCTTTCCCACATTCTTCAGTGCCTCTTTCAGCGATATGAAGTTTAAATCAGATACTGTGAGTATTCACCTGATTTTGGTTCTTACGAAGTTATTTGCGTGTGTGTGTGTGCATGCACACATGCAGATGGTTGCTGAATTTGGTGTCCCTGTGAAGGAGACAATCAGTGGAAACTTCTGTTCTGCCATCTTGATCCACCCCTCAATAATTCATGTTTTAAAGGAGACCATCTTAACCCATAAATCCTACAATTTTTATATATCTACGGAATTACTATCTTTTATTTTCTCAGAATAAATATAGATTTACAAAAAAGCCTCCCCTGGTCCCTCTTCCAGAAGTCAAATTTGTCACATGCTTCCAAGTCCACCTTTCATGCCATATCTTTTCTGAAAGTATCTCCAGTCCTCAGTAGAATAATATATTTGATTCCTTCAGAACACCAATAAAATTTGTTTTTTATATACCTTATACTGAACTCATATTTCATGCCAGAAGAGCTGTTACCATTCCTACTAAAACTATTCCAAAAAATTGAGGAGGGACTCCTCCCTAACTCATTCCGTAAGGGCAGCATCATCCTGATACCAAAACCTGGCATAGACACAACAAAAAAAGAAAAAAACTTAGGGCCAGCATCCTTGATGAACACTGAGGCAAAAATCCTCAACAAAACACTGGCAAACTGAATCCAGCAACAAATCAAAAAGCTTGCCCATTATCAGTCGGACGCCGTGGCTCACGTCTGTAATCCCAGCACTTTGAGAGGCCAAGGCAGGCAGATCACGAAGTCAGGAGTTCAAGACCAGCTTGGCCAACATAGTGAAACCCTATCTCTACTAAAAATACAAAAATTAGCCAGGCGCGGTGGCAGGCACATGTAATCCCCGCTACTCGGGAGGCTGAATCAGAGCAATCACTTGAACCCAGGAGGCAGAGGTTGGAGTGAGCTGAGATCACGCCATTGCACTCCAGCCTGGGCAACAGAGTGAGACTCCATCTCAGGAAAAAAAAAAAAAAAAATATATATATATATATATAACCCGCTATCATCAAGTAGGCATTATCCCGGGGTTTCAAGATTGATTCAACATACGCACATCAATAAATGTGATACGCACATCAATAAATGCAGAAAAAGGCTTTCAATAAAATTCAACATCCATTCATGTTAAAAACTCCCAATAAAATAGGTATTGAAGGAACATACCTCAAAATAATAAGCACCACAAATGACAAGCCCAAAGCCAACATCATAACCAATGGGCAAAAGCTGGAAGCATTCTTGAAAACCAGCACAAGACAAGGATGCCCTCTCTTGCCTATCCTATTCAACACAGTATTGAAAAAGAAATTAAGGAAACAATCCCACTTAAAGTAGCAACAAAAAGAATAAACTACTTAAAATTAATCAAGGATGTGAATGATCTGTACATTGAAAACTGTAATATATTGATAAAAGAAATTAAAGAAGACACATCAGTGGAAGAATATCTGTTCATGGAATGGAAAAAATAATATTGTAAAAATGTCCATAAAACCCAAAGTGACCACAGATTCAATGCAATCCCTATAAAAATTCCAATGGCATTTTTCACAGAAATAGAAAAAATAATCCTAAAATTCATATATAACTGCAATATCCAAAATAATCTTGAGAATGAAGAACAAAGCTGGAGCCGTCAGATTTACTGATTTCAAGCTAATCACTACGGAATTGTAATGAAAATGGTATGGTGTTGGCATAAAAACAGACACATAAACCAATGACACAGAATGAGATCCCAGAACTAAATCTACACAATCTTTTACAAGGACACCAAGAAAGCACAATGAAAGAAGAATTTTCTCTTCAATAAATTGGTTGGGAAGCTAGATTGGGTTGGGGAAATGAAATTAGATCCTTCTCTTATGACATACAGAAAAATCAACTCAAAATGTAATAAAGACACAAATGTAAGTCCCAAAACTGTAAAACTCTTAGCTAAAAACGTAAGGACAAAGCTCTGTGACACTGGCCTTAGCGATGAGTTTTTTGGATACACCAACACAGTCACCAAAAGCAAAAATAAGCAAGTGGGATTACATCAAACTAAAAATATTCTGCATAGCAAAAAAAAGAATCAACATAATGAAAAAGGTAACCTACAGAAGGGGAGAAAATATTTGCAAACCACATGTCTGATAAGGGGTTAATATCCAAAATATTCAAAGAACTGATACAACGTGGTAGCAAAAACACCAAACAGCCCCATTAAAAAATGAACAAAGGACCTGAATAAACAGTTTCAAGAGAATACACAAAAATGGCCAACAGGTATATGAAAGGGCTCAAAATTAGTAATCATAAGGGAAGTGCAAATTAAAGCCACAATGAGATATCACCTCACACCTGTTAGAATGATGATTATCAAAAATCTGAGATAACAAATGCTGATGAGGGTATGGAGAAAAGGGAACATTTGTACACAGTTTTTGAGGGTGTAAATTGGTAAAGCTATTATGGAAAACACAATAGAGGTTCCTAAAATATTAAAAGCAAAACTATAATTTTCATCAACCCCACTTCTGGATACATATCTGAAGGAAATGAAATCAGGATATTGAAGAGATATCTGCACTTCCATGTTCACTGCAGCATTATTCAAAATAATCAAGATGTGAAATCAACCTGTGTCTATCAACAGATAAATGAATAAAGAAAATGTGACACACACACACACACACATACATACACATACACAGATATGTGTAATGAAATATTATTCAGCCATAATAAAGAACAAAACCCTGCCATTTGTGGGTGAATCCAGAGGACATTACGCTAAGTGAAATAAGCCAGACACAGAAAGACAAATACTGTATGATCTCATAAGTAGAATCTAAATAACTCTCTGTGTTTCTCATATGAATAGAGAGTAGAATGGTGGTTGCCAAGGGGTGAGGGTGGAAGAAATGGGAAGATGTTAGTCAAATGGCAGAATTTTTCAGTTATAGAGTGACTACGTTCTGGGGATCTACCATATAGCATGCCGACTATAGTTAATAATGCTGTATTTCTGCTAAGAGACTAGATCTTAAAGTGTCCTCACTATACACACACACAAACAAACACAAAGGGTAATTATGTCTGATAATAGATCAACTATATATTAATTTGATTGTGATAATCATTGCACAATCTATACATATATCAGACCGTCACATTGTAAACCTTAAATTTATACAGTTTTAATTATTAATATAACTCAAAATAGCTGGATAAACAAATACATAAAATCCAATAAATAAAATCCAAATCAAATAAAATAAATATCTCAATAGTGTTATCACCCAATGCCTAGATTAGTCCTTAAACACAGTATGTGATCAATTAATTATTGAAAATGAAATTAATGAATAAACGTACATTAAAAATTTAGCATGGTACCTGGCACATATTAGGCATTCAGCCAGTATCAGTCCCTGTCCCTTCTTTCACAGCAAATTCCTCAAGACATTCTCTCTGATCTTGGTCTTCTTTCATATGAATAACTTCAGATGGAGTCAATTGCTGCTACTGTTGATTAATTTACAACAATTTTCCACATACATATCATGATTTTGAATTATGAATAGACAAATTCCAAACAATAATCATTTGCTGAACAAGTTTTTTGTGTCAACTGCAACAAATACGTGAGACCTCTAATACTGCTCCCATTTTATAGATGCAGAAGCTGAACACAGATAAGTTATATGACTTACCCAATTAGGTGACAAAGATATAATTAAAATCAGGTTTTCAGACTTTATCTTCAATACCCTTTCCCCTACATTTAGCTGTCATTGCACTGTCATAGGCAACTACAACAGTCCTCATCTGGGCTCTCTCTGATGGTCAAACAACCTTATATTAAGCAGAGGGCTGAAACATGCCCCATCGGATATGAGGCAGTGACACTACTTATGGAATTTGGTAAGGGAAAAACAGAGGGGCACAAAGTTGCCCTTTGATGACAGCATAAAAAGCTATCCAATATTAAACTTTGACTATCATAGGAAAATATAACATTAAAAAATGCTTTGGACAATCTTAAGAACAGCATTATCTTAATAGACAGCTTTCATAGACTCCAACACATGTGCACATATGCATGTACATGTGCACGCCCTCCACCCCAACACATACAGCTAGATCAGCAGTCTCACAGGGATTTTGCTTCAACTGATTTCTTATATTTTTCCAACTTGAAAGCCATGTTACCCATTTCAAAGCTTGAAAAATGCATCAAAACTTATTTATATCCATTTTAACCCAAATTTAAGATGACAGAGTTAAATTCTCATCTTTCTACTCTAAAAGATGTTTGCAAAACTAAACACAAATCATTTAAAACTTGCCATGGGTGAATAACTTATTGATAGGGAGGCAGCAGCATTGATTTGCAGTTTGAAAACATTTTCCTAGCAAACTGCATACAGCTCCAACACTAAGAATTTAGAATCTGAGAATCTAATAGAATCAGGGGACCAACTGAGAGCTGTTCCCACCTGCCCCACCAAAAGGTTGTGGTATATCACTCCTGTGATCAGAGCATATGCTTCAGCCAGTCTATGTCATTGTTAGGAACATGGATTTTCATAGGGATCTTCTGTGCTGAAATTATTCTTTTAACTTTTGTACAAAGATCCTCTTTAACCTCCGGGAGCCAAAGAGAACAAGTGTTTATGATATTCAACACATATTCAAAAATAGTGCACATTTGTTGAATACCTTAAAAAAGGAAACCTAGTTATATTTTTACCTCTAGGCTAGAATTCAAATTGCAATTTACAAAGTCATGCTCATCCTCTAATTACTACATTGAGGGCCTCATGTTTGTAATAAGACTTTTGGTTGATGGTTCTTTTCAGCCTCAGAACAGTCCTGTGACATACTATTGTTTTCATTTTACAAAGATGAACTCTGGTAATTTGTCAAAGTTTCTGGAGAGATCATACCAATTTATAAATAAATAAATATTTCATTTTATGTATTAAAAGTAATAGCAAAACCCACAATTACTTTTGCACTAACCTATAGTATATAAGTGCCAGAACAATTTTTTTTTCCTGGTTCTGCATCTAGGTAATTGGAAACACTAGCTATCTGACACATGAATGGTTTAAACCGTTGCTTTCTAAAATATGAGCTTTTAACTAAATCAGAACTAAATTCAAGTAACATCTGCAACTTAGTAAACTCATCTTCAAAAGGGACACTTAGTATTTGATAGCACAACAGAGCAATCATAATAATAATTTAATTGTACATTTTAAAAGGGTCTAACTGGATTGTTTGTAATACAAAAAGTAAATACTTGAGGGAATGGGTACCCCATTTTCCATGATGTGATTATCACACATTGCATGCCTGTATCAAAACATCTCACATACTCCATAAATACGTACACCTACTATGTACCCACAAACATTGAAATAAAAAATTTAAAAAGACAAAAGGGACATCGTAACACCTATTCCACAGGATTGTTTTGAAAAATAAGTGAAATATCACAACTTAAGCACTTAACACTGAGACTGGAACACAGTTTGTATTCAGTAAATGTGAATTCTATTAGTTTCATTTCGCTTTCAGAAATTTTCACTTTTGAAATCACTGTTATTAAATGATAAATAGTGGGAGAAGTACTTACAGCATTTCTGCTACATAAAAGCATTAATTAAATGTTTGTTTAAAAAAAGTAATAGAAACACCTCAATTCAGTGAGATTTGTACATCGCATTAAGGCTATCCTATGAGATAAGTGAGATAGCGGTCCTGCCTAGAAAATCAATTTCCATTTTAGTAAACTCACCCTATGTACAAACTAAAAGCAAGCTGTTCAGGCTGTTCTGCTGAAATGGTTAGTGGCAAAAATAAATGAGCAGTTTGAGCTTAGAGCTTAACTTCTTTACAGTTTATTGATATACAAAAGAGAGATACTGTGTAATAACACAATTAACTCTATAAGGCTAATGAAAATCTTTTATTTACATCATGGGGTAGCATTTATTCTTATTAGAAATAGGAAATCCTGGCAACATGGACTAATCTACTAAGAGAACTTACTAGAGACTTATATCATGAAGAAATATCCACACTGCCTGTAGAAATGATATACCTTCCCTTGGGATTTCAGTCTGCTCAGGCTGCTATACCAAAATACCATAGACTGGGTGGCTTAAACAACAGGAATTTATTCCTCATAGTTCTGGAGGCCGGAACGTCCAAGAACAAGATGCCAGCCAATTCACTTCCCAGGTGAGGGCTCTCTTCCTAGCTTACAGGTGGCTGCCTTCTTACTGCGTCCTCACAAAGAGGAGAGAAAACAAGCTCAAGTCTCTTCTTCTTATAATGATTCTAATTCCATCACTGATGACCCCACATTCAAGACCTCATCTAAACTTAATTAACTCCAAAATACTCCACCTCTAAATAATATCACATTAAGTAGGGCTTCAACATATGAATTTTGGGGGGTCACAAATATTCAGTTCATACTGCTTGTAAAAATCAAAAACATCAATCTCTTTGCAGTTGCCACCACTCTTTAGAAATTAAATATCAATAGGGACAAAAATAACCCCAAAACACTTTGAAAATTTCAGCGAGACACTTCATTAATATTAACTTCTGCTTAGCAATTGAAAGTATTTTAGCCTTCTAACTGTCTTCAGAATATGCCACAACACTAAAAGAAATGTTCTCTGAATATAGAAGAAAAATAATTCAGGCTGTCATATTAGAATATAAAAAATAGACATTTGGGGTTCAGTTTCATAGTATTGGTCAGACATCCCATGAGTCATTATGGCTTTAAGAAAACTGTCATCTTTATAAATTCCACATTGTAATTCAGAGTATGCAGATGGAACCATCTTTAAGAATCTTTGAGGCCCCGTGAAGATGACACAAATAATGCATTTCGAAAAGCTATTTATCTCCCTCCCTCCTTATCTTTTATTTCTCTCTACCCTTCCTTCACGGTCTTTGGCATACAATGCAATTCTAATAACCTAAAACAATAAATCCAATAAATAAGCATTTTATCTATTTCTAGTAAGCGTTGAATACACAATGTTTATGTACATAAAAATGCCTGCACAAATACAACACACACACTCACACAGACACACACACTTCCCTTATAGGACCAGATATACCTGTTTGAATAATATGTACATTTACTACCATGAAGCAGACACTGTTCTAAGCACTTTACATAAATCTCATTTAAAAGCTCACTAAATAAAACTATAAAGTGGTCAAATTAGTCTCTTATTTACAGATGATAAAACTGAGGCAGAGAGATTAAATAAGCTATGAAAGGTGGAAAGATGAGAACTCCAACTAGTGCACTCAAGATAGCACTGGGATTCCACAGCCTTGGTTGAATGAATTGAAAGAAACGTATCTTACCCTTGCCTCTCCCTTATCTCCAACTAAAGTGCTCGCCAAAGGCAAACGTATAAATGAGGTTAAACCCTCTTCAGGTAATTTTTACAGCATTATGGTATTTTGAAACTGGCAATATAACTCCCCCCATAGAAAGCTATCAGAACAGAATGCTTATCTGTGACTTTCACCTTACTTCCTAAAGCATATAAATGAGTTCTTTTCTATTCACTAAACTTGTTCTAAAAATACATTCTAATTTCCATAACATTTTAAAGGTTCTATGGAAGTCATGACTCCTTATCAAGTGAGTTACAAATGTTTATTGAGTGAATGAATGAGTTTAATAAATTTTTGACTTAAGAAATTCTTATTTTCCAACTTACTAAAAAACATTATTGCCTTGTTTCCAACAAAATATCAGCAAAAGCATATGATGTTGATGTTGATGGAGACTACTGAAGAGAATTAACATAAATCTTAAACAATGCTCAATTTTAAAAGTGTGTGCACTGATCATTAAAAGAGAAAATATGTAAATTTGGGGGAAAATGAAGCAGTTACTCTTTACTAAATGGAACTGGCATTTCACGCTGCCATGAAGTAAAATGGCATATACATATTTATAAAATTCCAACAATAACCTAAGTACCTAAGTACTTTAAAAGGCTTTCTGTTTTACAACAAAACAAGGTGGAAGTGAAGCATTTCATTTTTCTGTGAAATCTAATTCATGCTGAAGTGATATCCTTGAGAATCTGTTGCATTTTCTAAAGGCTGGCTTAAGGTCCGGTGAAGTAGCTTCGCATCAAGTGGCAAGACAACTCAAAATTCTTGAGGCATAAAGTTGTGTGGCCCTAAAACTCTCTGTCAGAAACATCTGTTTTCAGCTTTTACAAGGGAGGTTAAAGATGGGGATTTATGTCTGCTATAGCTCCTTAGCCAATGTACAAACTCAGGTGCTGTGAGTATTATCAGTGCAAAGCCCCGGCAGTCTTCACCGAGATACCCAGACTAAAAGGGCTTGCCTGACTCTCAGTTTCCCTGGGATATTAACATGCACACTCAAAAGCGAACACTGATCACTTATATATAAGCTTATGTACAAGCATCTCTATCATGGATGTTTATCACTATTAACTTTTGCATTTTGTATTTATTTTTAGAACGTGCCATGGTTTGAATGTGTTCCTCAAAATTCTTAATCCCCAATACAAAAGTATTCAGGGTGGGACCTAATGGGAGGTCATGAAGATGGAGCCACTATTTGAAGAGCTTGTAGGAATAGGTTCACTGTGCTCTCTCTTGCCCTTTGGCATTCATCCATGTTGGGATATAGCAAGGAGACCCACACCAGATGCCAGCACCTTCATCTTGACCTTCCCAGACTTAAGAACTGTGAGAGATTAAATTTCTGTTCTTTATAAATAACCCAGTCTCAGGTATTCTATTATGACAGCACAAAATGTATTAATTAAGACAGAATGTCTAGATTTTTTTTTCCCACAAAGTGGTTAAGGAATTATAGTTAACAGGAGTCTATAGTTAATAGAAGACTAAAGCATAATAATATGTTGGCATAAATTAAATGAAATGTACATGATCTTAATGGCTTTTCTGACCCCTTTAATTGGTATTCATGGAGTTTGCAATTTATAAAGTTAACACAGTGTTTTCATTGGCCTTAAAATACTTTTAGAAGAACTCAATGTATCTAGTAATTTTCACACTGTATTAATTCCAAGGGAGTCCCCAAGCACATTTTCTGCATTTTCAAGGAGGGATATAACCAACCTCCTAACTCTAGTATCTCAGTGATTCTAATCCTGTTTTAGTATTTAAAAGCTCAGTGGATATCTCTATATCCTTTGATGAGGTTGCCATATTCAGTTCCCCTTTGACATTGTAGACTTGTCCTATGTACCCTCTGATTCTAAGCTTACTTCTGTCCAGGGAAAAGACTCTGCTTCTTTATCAAAGTTTGTACTTATACCCGTATTTATACTTTCTACCTAGACATGCTGCCTGGTTTTCAGCTTCTGTCATCTAGTCCCTTTGGGCCCAGTCCCAAGGTCTTGTATTCCCCAAGAGTTTGCCTGGATTTCCTCCTACTTTGCTAATTGGCCTGAACTCTGCTTTTCCAGCTAGACTTATAATACTTGCATTCCTTTGCCAATATGAACTTTGTGTTGTTGTTTTTCAGATTTTCAACTCAGGTTCCCTAATGTAATAGAATTTTGGTCCTGGTATTTCCTGGTTGCACTATCTTGTCTTACTGTGGACTTCTTCCCAATCTAAACCTGACAATGTTTAATGCCATGGACATTTGCAAACCACACTTGAAAGCTGTGATGGGAATACTCCCTCTACCTTTACTCTGACACAGAAAAGTATTTTATCACTAATATTTTTTTTTTTTTTTCAGATGGAGTCTCACTCTGTTGCCCAGGCTGGAGTGTAGTGGCGAGATCTCAGCTCACTGCAACCTCCACCTCCTGGGTTCAATCAATTCTCCTGCCTCAGCCTTCCGACTAGCTGGGATGACAGGCGCCCACTACCACGCCTGGCTAATTTTTGTATTTTTAGTAGAAACGGTTTCAGCAGGTTGGCCAGGTTGGTCTTGAACTCCTGACCTCAGGTGATACACCCACCTTGGCCTCCCAAAGTGCTGGGATTACAGGTGTGAGCCACCGCATCCGGCCATCATTAACATTTTTAGAGTTACCTGGGCAAGGTGATTTTTAAAACGACATCAACTTTTCTTCCATTTCACTGTTTTAAAAATATACCTCTTATTGCCTGCACCTGGGACCACTGCTCCCACAATACCTCTTTTGGTATGCTACTTTCCATAGGAGGAATGAAGACGGAGGTGCTGGCTGGTTTCTAACAAAGAGAAAAGATGGCAGATGGGAGAATCTCCAACTTGACAGTATAACTACAGTTACTGATTCTGTAACATCATTTTTAAACAGTTTCCACTTGGTTTCTGTCATTTGATCTTTGTCTAGATCACAGCCTAAATTGTATAAAAACTATAGGCTTTAGAATCAGACAAGTCTCAGTTCAAATTCTGACTTATGAGCCATGTTATCTGTATTTAACCTTTCCAAAACTCAGTTTTCTTATCTGAAAATATACATAATGCCACATGTTATTCAAGGAGGGATTAAATGAGATCATATTTTATTCTTTTCTAAAAAGCTCTGTGTGTGTATATATCTATATACACACACACACACACAAAAAAAAACATAATCACATAACACACATCCCTGTATGTCTAGATAGATACACCTGTCTGAGAAGTTCCAATGGCAGCTAATATTTACATTTACTACTATGCACCAGATGCTATTCTAAGTTCTTCGAGTATAGGAAAGCTCACTGAAATGCTTATGATGTAACTATGAGATTGATTCACTGAGTATCTTTATTTTATGGGGCACAGAACTGGAGAAAAGTCAAGTTAAAGTGCTTAAAGGTGAAAAGATGGGAATGCTAAAGATTATATTTAAAATAGCACTGGAACACTGTAACCGTGGCAGAACAGAATCAGAGAAAGTGGAGAAGTCTTTCTCCCTGTTTATCTGAAATCAAAGGTTTTCCCAAAGACAAATATAAAATAAAGCAAAATGTACATTAATTTGCTTCAATAGTCAATGCATTATTTATTATTATTATTATTTATATGCCATTGATTTACAAAATTAGATACTGGTTCCTTATGTTCATGAGAGAACAATCTGAGAAGCAAAACATTACATATGTTGTTTATGTCGACTTTTACTGAAAATTTGCCTTTCTAATTACAAGAGAAACAAAATTGTAATCCAGACCTCCTTCAATTTGCCTAGCTCTTACGTAGTATTCATACACCTGTAACATCTTGGCAGTTAAGTATTGTAAAGGCTTTCATTTTCTCAGTGCTTGATATGAGCACAGCAAAATCCACAGCTTCTTCCTCAACCCTCGACTTTATAGAAAGCTTGATTATTTCAGCAGAATGGTCTTATTATGTCTTAATTTATCTGGATTCTACCACTGAAATTATAATTATTCACTCTATCATCTCCCTAATGATAGGAAAACATGGAGCAATGACATGAAGAAGAGAGGGGCAACCACCAATTTAGAGACTAGTATCTCATGTCATACATAGCACACTATGAAAGCCCCATGTGGGTCACTCCATCTAGTTCTTTTCTCTTGGCATTTAGTTTTACCTGGCTTCCTTTCACATTTCCAGAAACATAAAAGGTGGGCTGTACCTTATTTTTCTCTGTGGTATCGTTATTCTACATAATTACCAAAATTCTATACACACTTTCAATTTAGCAAAACTCTTTTCATTTCATAAAATAGGAAGATTTGTGATCCTTACAAAAAATTCTACCGCCTCTGGGATTTTTTGTTTCAATAACAATTAAAAATTTAGCAAATAGTTCATGGTTTAAAATAGCACTGTGTATATTTTTTAGAAAATACACTAGAATGTTTATGAAGATTACAAATCAGGCTGGTCAAATAGAAGTTTTCTAATTTATATCCCTCCTAACGCATTTCTTCCAATGTACTTTTTAAATCCTATACAGGACCAATATCTCTTTATTTGTCTTTCCTTCTCTGGCCAAACCATTATTGCTATAGATTTAGCATATATTGTATTTCCAGTCTGGATTTCCCAAACTCAACCTCCCTAATCCTGAATAAGCAGCCAAAGCAGCCCTATACACCTATCCTACATACATATACTTACTACCTGAGATGGTTGAGTGTCAACTTCATTGGATTGAAGGGTAAAAAATATTGTTCCTGGGTGTGTCTATGAGGGTGTTGCCAAAGGAGATTAACACTTGAGTCAGTGGACTGGGAGAGGCAGACCTACCCTCAATCCAGGTGGGTACCATCTAATCAGTTGCCACCGTGACTAGGATAAAAGCAGGCAGAGGAATGTGGAAGGACTAAACTGGCCTGAGTCTACTGGCCTCCATTTTTCTCCTGTGATAGGTGCTTTCTGCCGTCAAACATTGGACTCCAAGTTCTTTAGCTTTTGGACTCTTGGACCTACACTAGGGTTTTCAGGCCTTCGACCACAGACTGAAGGCTGCACTGTTTTTGAGGTTTGGGGACTCGAACTGGCTTCCTTGGTCCTCAACTTGCAGACAGCCTATGGTGGGATTTCACCTTATGATCGTGTGAGTCAATACCCCTTAATAAACTCCCTTTCATATATACAGCTATCCTATTAGTCCCATCCCTCTAGAGAACCCTGGCTAATACACTAGCACTGAAGATATGTTAAGAACACCAAGCCCTGGAATCTTACTTAGTTATAATTCATTGCAAACTTTCCTAAGCAAGTTTAGTTTAAGAAAAGTTGTGAACTAGAATTATTATGTGTGTGTGTGTGTGTGTGTATAAACATTTTGTAAGTTAAAACTTGTTGATTATTATTATGACTAGATGAAACTGTCCATGGTTTAAAAATATATAGGAAAATTTGAAGATCATACAGAATATTTCTACTGTTTTTCTGTGAGATGTCCTAGCTTATATCAAGGGAAGGAATGCTTGATGTCTAAGAAATCAAGTTGTATTTTAAAACCTTGAGCCTGCTTTGGTATACTCAGAAGCATCACATTTCTTCTTTTCTCAAAGTCTAACTGATACTTAAGTTTGTCAGGGATTCCCATGTTTTTTCCAAAGAATAATTTATTTATCTATTATCATTCTCATTTAGTTGTATGAACTTAGGGCTAAAAAAACAAAACAAAACAAACAAACAAAAAAAAACATGACTGCTTTAACTGGAGGAAGCGAACACCGCAAATCAGTAGTTTAGAGGGAAAAGACTGGTTGTTGCAGAGATTGGTGTAATAGTGCCCCAAGTACGGAGGAAGGAAAGTGTTGCCAAATTCAGCTGATCTCCTCTGTCCTGAAAATGACAGTATAACATTATAGTATCTCTCTGGTTTGGAATCAGACATTTGGCTACCACTGCTGTAAATTATATACCAATAAATTATAAGGGAGTTAAAGATAATTTATAAGAACTTAATTTTCTATAACAAGGAAAATCCCTCATACATACTTCATACTGAATGTTTACCACTCAGAAGAAATTCAAGTAAAATATTTAACATTGGCTATATAAGTCTACATAATGAAACTAAAGAGCTCCTTTCCCCAAGACACACCTTCATAAAAATGCCCTCTGGATGATAATATAAAATGTACAAAGTGAATCAGACAGGTTCTTTCTAAATCTGTTTATGTGAAGATCATACTATAAAAGTAAGTAGCTGGTCAATATGTAGTAGTAAAGAAGAAAATAAAACCTGCAGTTCACAACTTTTATACTAAAAGGACTTGATTCCCTTTATATAAAAAAAGCCCTGCACCCTGACAAATTGTGCAATCCACGTAAGATTCTAGGTAAAGTTGTAGAGTTATCCATTAGGTAGATATGGAGCTAAATGGCTCAAAATATTGCTATGATCTTAATAAGAAATTAATAAGGAATTCACCAAATCAAATCAACAAATGGTGGTTGGCACCAATTTTGGGAGTTTTTCCATTATGTAGCTTGGAAAATTAAGGTACTTCCTCAAAAACCCATTAGTCATTTGAGCAATAGCTGGGGTATTTATATATAGGTCTTTTTTTTTTTTAGAATTATAGAGATCTCAGTTAATAATGCAGTACAAAATCCTGATTAGCCATATTTGATAATACAATGCATATTTTAACTTGCTATTTCTTTTTAACTGTAAAAATAAAATTCTTAGTTTATATTGGAATCCCATTTTCTAGGCAAGAATAATTCTGTGGTAAAAAGTCGCCTAAAATTCAACAAGTTTAATTTTTTAATAAAAAAAAAACGTAGAGGAGTAGCTATACAGAATTTTTCCTTACTGAGCAATATCATGATTCTTCACAGTTATCTATGTTATTACAAATCAACTCATATTGAAAGTTTACTCATAAAGAAGAAACACCTGTATTCTCTATAAAGATTTCTAAATTAAAGAGTTATCAATTATTTAGTATTAAGTTTAAGTTAAAAAATCAGTTTAAGATGACAAGTTACTATTAAAAAACATTTACATATAAGTAACTAAACTCCCTTACCTTATAAATATCCAAAAATCCACACTGGTGGTCAAATCTGGTGTACAGTTCATTCAGCATGCTGATTACTTGCATGGGAGTACACTGGGCACATATGGCTGTGAAGCCAACAATGTCTGAAAAGAGCATGGTGACATCATCAAACTTTCTGGCCTGTACTTGCTGCCCTTGCCACAATTGCTGGGCTACATCGCCAGGGAAAATAGAATATAGAAGATCCACTGTCTTCTTTTTCTCTTCTTCCAGGGCCTGGTGAGTTCTTTCTAAAGTTGCCTTTAATTTATCCATCCTTTTCTTCAAGCCATCTTGGGCCTTTGCCTGCTCACCAACCAAAATGACATCTCGGGTGGCATCATGGATAGGGATGTCTGAGAGATGTAGCCCTCGGCCCATGAGTTCATCCAACTTGTCCACACATGGAGAGCCCAAAAATAAAATGGAATTTGATTCTGGAACATGGATCATTTGTCCTTTGACTTCCATCACCTGTGAAATTAACATGGAATTTTGATCAGTACTCTTCACATAGTAGGTTCACAAAATTTAATATATTATCTGATGAATAGAAAGAAAAAAATGTTTTATTAGCAATACTCGGTTACTGCATCCACATAAGCAAATTTAAATCTGATTTTCAGCCAGTTTAAAATTCATGGTTCTGAAGAGAAACAATTGTTTTATATCTCACTCAGCTACTTTCTAAAGACAATAATGAAATGGAAAGTGAGATCAGTGAAAAGTGAACCAGGAAAACATTTTTTATTTAAGATGATACTCTCAGGTACATCATGAAACTGGTTTATGAGCCAATTCAAAAGCTTTCAGCCTGCTAAATAATAATAAAATTATGGTAAATCCATCAGTCAAAATAACTATATTTAACTGTCATTAAAATAATACTCCTTTCAGAAAATAAATCCAGGAGGTTAAAATGAATCAAAGTAATTGTTTGGCCTTAAGTAAATCATTTCTCAACCATTATAGTACTTTGAAAATGTCCTAGTTATTGCGTTGGTTAGATTAGTGGACAGTTCTCTTATTCTTAAAGATAAAAATATAAACCAGATATCATTAAGCTAACATTATCAGAAAATATCACTCAACTAGCATGTTCATATAAACTAAAAATAAATGAAAAAATAATAATTATAATACTAAAGGAATTTGGGTCATATGATAAAGAATCTGAGGGTACAATAATTTAAATCTATTCCTCTTTTCTATGCCCTTTCACTGGATAATTTAGGGAACAGAGATTTAACGGGAAACTTAGCAAACACAAGCTTACATCCGGTAGCCTAACGAACACCTTCAGAGGGCACGAACAATGAGCACCAGTAGAAAAGGAAGGTGAAGGTGGGGTATGGCTACAACTATAGCTATTTGGATTGGACTAAGGTGAAACTAAGAACACCTGGAGAAGAAGCTAGTTGCAATTACTTAGAAAGAATAGGCTAAAAGTCGACCAATTGGGACTGTGCAGCAGTTTCATCTATGTTCCACTATCACACAGAATGTGCTCAATACGTGTATCTTCCTTCTTCTTTATAGCTAAATAGTTAAGCTAGTTGATAAAAACTGGTGGCACTGAACAAACATGGAATAAACTGTAGGGATTTGGATTTTTAAGTCCGTTAATATTTTTACTTTGCTCCCTTGTATCATTCACCAAGATCTTATTTATATAAGAAAATAAAATGGAATCTTGCTTGATGTTATAATTTTTATGGAATTAAATGCTCACTTTACCTTATGTAAAATTTCTGCTAAAGTTCAGTATTTCATCCTTTTATTTATATTACTCTCATTTATTCACTAAAATATTTATTGAGTATCTTTTGTTTACTAATAGTGCTCTGCTCTGGATGATAAGGATAGAAAGATAAAATATGGTTCCCCTTTTCAAACATATCACAGTATGGTGGAGAACCAAATCTATATTGGGCCAGAGAATAGGAGGAGGAAGACATTCTAAATTCACCACCTAAAATAGACTCTCAAAATACTGCAGGCTATGGTTTGAGTAAAAAGAAAATAATTGTCCTGTAAAATATTTACAGATTGTTTTGTATATATTTTGTATGTTTTTGGGGGGAAGAGTGTTGTTAATAATACATACTATCTTGTTAATAGGATCTTAAGGGCATGGTAAGAAAGATACACATAATGTACAATCCCAGAGTTTAAAAATTATTATTATTATTATTATTATTTTGAGATGGAGTCTCGCTCTGTCACCCAGGCTGGAGTGCAGTGGCACGATCTCGGCTCACTGCAAGCTCCGCCTCCCGGGTTTACACCATTCTCCTGTCTCAGCCTCCTGAGTAGCTGGGACTACAGGCGCCCACCACCACACCCAGCTGATTTTTTGTATTTTTAGTAGAGACGGGGTTTCACCGTGTTAGCCAGGATGGTCTCAATCTCCTGACCTCGTGATCCACCCGCCTCGGCTTCCCAAAGTGCTGGGATTACAGGAGTGAGCCACTGCGCCCGGCCTAAAAATTATTATATCCATATTTTTACAATTGACATAAGCGCAAAAACCTTGATAAGCTTAATAGAGTTAATCATATTTTTAAATGGCAATGATAACATCTGATACTCATATATTTAAACTTCTATGTAGTCTCTCTCTCTCTGTCTTCACATTTCTTTCCAATTACTTCTTTTTTCTTCTCCCTCTTGCTTCCTTCTTTCTTCGCTCTTGCTTCCTGGAGTTGCACTTTTTTCACCCTCCTCTCTTCATTTGGTGTTTGTCTCTCCTTCTGCTGGTCTCTCTTCCTCATCGCTTGGACCCCACTCTCTCATTTTTTTCCATTGGTTCCTGTTTTCTTTTTTTTCTCTTTTCTTCTTAGGTATCAACTTTAACATTTACCATCACAACTAAACCTTATTCTCTTTTGCCTTTATTATCTCCATCTTCATTTTAAATACGGAATCAGTGTATGTATGTATGCATAAATTTATATTGTTGCCTCTATATAATACATTTTAAAGATTTCTTTAATTTATAAAAGTTTGAATCGAATACTTCACATTCCTGTCTCAAAAATATAAAACAGTAAATATGTCCTTGATTTATATGTGGCCATTAGTTTGTTTTCTGAAATCTCTACATAAACAGACCCTGAAAGAAGAAAAAGTTGCTGATTGCCTACACTACAGAAAAACAATTCATAGAAGAGAAGCCCAAACAAATAAAGTAAATAACTTCCTTTTCAATATTTTCTCAGTGAATTTTTTTTTAATAAATGGGCAGATTCAATGGCACCATTTGTATCTCTGTCACCAATGTATTTTTACTTTAATTGGAAAATAATATAAATTATCCTTCTTCAATTATTTTTCTCATTATAATTATAAATTCAGAAATTCATCATTATCTGAATTTATTAACTTAGCATTAAGTAAAACTACTATAAGAACTACATATTTGTATGTAAAAGAATTGTGGAAAATTGCTTAAAATAGAAACATCTATCTAAGGTTTTATTGCATCTTACATCATATTGAAGTTTCAATGAGATAGCACAGAAGACATCAGAAAAATAAACTGTCATAACATTTGACAGATTTCAGAAATTGGTAAGCATAACAAAGGGGGGTATTTTGCTTTGAGCTATAGTAAAGGGTTAAATGTCATACTATCACAAACTTTGGTTGTCAGGTTCTGTTAAAGTGTCTGCTTTATTTCTTTTTTCATTTTACTTTTATACTTGGTTGGGGGATACATGTGCAGGTTTGTTATATAGGTTATTTCATGTCATGGGGATTTGTTGTATGTTAATACACAGATATTTTGATGAAAATATTTACCACTGTTATCAATAAGTAATCAGAATTGAGTAAGTCCAGGTCATATAACTGCACATTACATGTTTTATATTTTTGCATATCTTGAGCATGGCCTAATCCATGCTCTCATGAAGCTTCAAGTTTTATAAGAAAATCATTTGAGGCAGTGTTACATAATAGTTTGAAAAGAAGGATTTAGAAGAAGTCAGGTCTGAATTTGAACTTCAACTCTCCTGACAATTAAGTGGGAAAACTGACCTAGGTTCAGTTCCTTATCCTTTCAAAGCCTCGGTTTCCTTATCTATAAACTGGAAAATATTATAGTGATGTTGAGGATGATGATGCCTGTAGCTAACTCAACACATCTGTGAGTACTTGCTATTGCCCATGTACTATGCTGAGTAACTTAATTAATATGTAATTTATACTTTATTACTGAATTTTACTCTTTTGCTAGCTATTACTATCCTCAGTTTTAAGATTTAGGGAGGTTAAGAGATTTGTTAAGAATACACAGCTAATAAGCAGTAAGACCAACACTCAAACCCAAACTGGACTGACTCCAAAGTAAACACTCTTAACCACTGTGGAAGCCTGATGGTGAAGGAGAGAGAAGCGAAGAAATTACAATTTTAAATATAAATCAATGTGATGGCAAAACAACCTTAAAGAGATGTTCACAATGGGCAGTTGAAAAGAGAGAAATTGTTGCTACACACATAGATGTAGTTGCTATTTCCATGCCTATTCTTTAAAATTCAGTTCAGTAACAAAAACTGGGCACTTCTAGATTTAGTTTCTGGTCTTTCAGATCCCTGCAATGTAATCTATGAAAGCACAAACACAATGATATGTCCCCGGTGCTTCAACAATTAAAGGGGCTTCCAGAAGGGCTATTGCTCTCACAGAGCAACATTTGCTTTCAAAGAACTAGCTCTAGCTAAAAAAGCAGGAGACAGTGCCCAGCCTGAGAAGCTTCAATGTCCTTAATGTCCTGATATTCTCCCTCTCAAACCCACCATCACTCACTACCCAAGAAAGTATATGGCTAGAGTCACCAGCAAGAGAAATTTTGCACAACAAATGCCCAGCTGGGAATTACTCTTCATCCACATGGGCTGAAAATCCCCTCCATATAGAGACATAAGAATATCTGACCTGGAGAAGCTTGCTCTGCACCCTCAAGCAGCATTACCAAGGACAGTAGGAGCCATGAGGCATGAAATAAACCAAGATGAAAATAGCACCATATAACCTCTGAAAATTACACAGTCATTGCAACTAAAAACCACAAAAATAGGCCAGGACCTACATGCCAAGCCTAAACAGAGGAATTGACTGTTAAAATAAAAAATTTAAATAGAATCTAGAGTCTCCTAACACAATACCCAAATTGTCAAAAATATAATAGACAGTCAACCATCATAATAAGAATCATAATAAGAACCAAGAAAATCACAACTTGAGTGAGAAAAGACAATCGATTGACGCCAACACCAAAATGAATCAGATGTTGGAATTATCTGTCAAGAATTTTAAAGAGGGCATAAGAAAATATTTCAACAAGCAATTATAAATTCTTTTTTAAATGAATTTTAAAAACACAAAATCTCAGTAAAGCAATAGGAATATAAAAATAACCAATGGAAATTATGGAACTGAAAAATACAGCAACAAAAATAGAAAACATGCTGGGTGGGCTCAAAATTAGAATGGAGATGACAGAGGATAGAATCAGTGAATTGAGGACAGCTTAATAGAATTTACTGAATCTGAACAACAGAGAGAAAATAGGCTCAAAAAAAAAAAAAAAGTTTTAGGGATCTTTAGGACAATAAAAAAGAAATCCACATTCACATCCTAAGAGTTCCAAAAGTATAAGGGAAAGTAAGGTTGAAATAGTATTTGAATAAACTATAGATGAAAATGTCTTAAATTTGGTGAAAGACATAAACCCACAGATTCAACTATATGGATTCTAAATAAGGATAAACTGAAAGGAATTCACTCCAAGATACATCACAGTTAAACTTCTGAAAATTAAATACAAAGAAAAAATTCTGAAAGCAGCCAGAGAAACATGACACATTACTTATAGGCAACACCAATTTGAATGGCAGCTGATTTGTCATCTAAAATTATAGAGGCCAGAAGAAAGTAGCACATTATTTTTCAAATTGAAAAAGAACTGTCAACTGTGAATTCTACATCTGGGGAAACTATCCTCCAATAATTAAGTGGGGTAAAAGGACATCTGCAGACAAACAAAAACTAAAAATCTTTGTCCTAGCAGATCTACTCTTAAAGAATGGCTAAAGAAAGGTCTTCAAATGAAAGAAAAAGAGAAAAAAAATATTTGAGCACCAGGAAGGAAGAAAAGGAACAGAAGGACTAGAAATATGGGTAAATACATAAAATATCTTCTCCTCATGAGTTGTCTAAATCATATGAGATGACTGAGACAAATATGATAATATTATATATTCTGATACTTTGATCATCATGAGTGGCCTAACAGGAGGAAGGCAGAGGGAGGCCACACATGCACACACACACTACACACAAAGGAGAAGGTGACATGAACAAAGAGACATAGATTGGAGTGATGTGACCTCAAGACCTGCCAGCAGCCACAAAAAGCTAGAAGAAGCATGAAGCAGATTCTACCTCGGAGCCTCTGGTCCTTTTGACACTTTGGCTTCTGGCATGCAGCACTATGAAAGAATAAACTTATGTTGTTTTAAGCTACCAAGTTTGTGGTAGTTTGTTCCAGTAGCCACAGAAAACTAATACCTTAACAACAAAATCTACAAAAATAACAAAATCTACAAATACTATCTAATATCTAAAATAATTTGACAATCCAACAACAGCAGAATACTCTTTCTTTAAAAAAAAAAACAAAAAACAAAAAACAAGGACATCATGGAACATATACTGACCAAATCCTAAGCCATAAAAAAAAACACCAGAATAAATTTCAAAAGTTGAAATTGTACAGCATATGTTAACTAGATGAAATAATACTAGAAATCAGTAACTGAAAGACAATAGAAAAATTCCTAACAATGTGAAAAGGAAACAACACTTTTCTACACAAAAATGGAAATACAGCATATTAAAATAAGTAGCATGCAGCCAAAGCAGTGAAGAGAGTGCTTATAATCAAGGTGAGAACAAATCACAAATCAATAATCCAAGTGTCTACCTCAGAGAACGAAAAATATAACAGCAAAATAAACCCAAAGCAAGCAGAAGGTAGGAAACGAAAACCATAAGAGAGGTAATCAATGAAATTACAAACAAGAAAACAATAAAGAAAATGAGCAAAAAAATGGTTTTTTCGAAAAAACATCAATAAAATCAGTAAAGTCTAGCAACACTGATGAAAATGACAGGTAAGTAAACAAAAATCGACATAAGGAACAAGATAGGGGTTATCACTATAGCTAATATAGCCATTAAAAGAATAATAAGGGAATATCACAAACAGCTTTACATTAAAAAATCTGACAGTTTAAAAGAACCAACCGCTTGAAAAAACACAAGCTACCAAAACTCAACCAAGATGAAACTGATAATCTGAATCTTTCTATAACCATTAAAAACATTAAATGTATAATTTAAATTTTTTTGAAAAAAAATATTCAGGACAAATAGTTTTGCTGGAAAATTCTAACAACTATTTGAAAACGAATTAACACAATTTTTTCAGTCTCTTTCAGAAAATAAAAGGGGAGGGAACATTTAAATGTGGTGCAGTTCCACCCCTTCCTAAAGATTACATGAGCTAGGTTAATGAAGAAATAATTCATTTGTCCTCTAACATTCATCTTCTAGCTAGGATATGATGAGGCATATGAAATGACATTTATATCTGGCCCAAATTAAACAATTACAATATGAATTTTCCTTAAAATATATTGATAGGTGTCATCTTGCCCCAAAGATTTATCATTATGCAAAGTTTATCATTTAAGCTTAGAGTATTTGCACTAGGACCTCCAGCAAAAATAGCTCCTATAACTTTAGTTCCAAAGCTCCTATTTAAGACTAGACACTAACTACTAAAAGAAAACATAGAGAAGCTCCTTGACATTGCTCTGAACAGCGACTTTTTGGACATGACCCCAAAAGCACAGACAATAAAAATGAGAATAGATCAATGAGATTCTATCAAATTAAAAAGCTTCAGCACAGCAAAGGAAACGTCAACAGAGTAAAGAAACAACATACAGAATAGGGGAAAATGTTTGCAAACCATATGTCTTACAAGGGTTTAGTATCCAAAATATATAAAGAACTCAAATAACTGACTAAGAAGAAAACAACAGATTAAATGGGCAAAAGGTCTGAATACAGACATTTCTCAAAAGAAGACACACAAATAGCCAAGAGAAATATGAAAAAAAATGCTCAACATCACTAATCAATGATAAATGCAAGTTAAAAGATAAATGCAAATTAAAACCACAATGAGTTATCACCTGATACCTGTTAGAATGGCTATTACCAAAATGATGAAAAATAATGAGTACCAGCAAAATGCGGAGAAAAGAGAACCCTTGTAGACTGTTGGTGGGAGTGGAAAATATTTCAGCCATGATGAAAAACAGTATTGACATTCTTCAAAAAAGTAAAAATAGAATTACTATATGATCCAGCAATCTCAATACTGAGTATATATTTAAAAATGAAATCAAATGACAGTTATCTGCACCCCCATGTTCACTGCAGCATTATACACTATAGCCAAAATATGGAATAAGCCTAAGTGTCCATCAACAGATGAATGGATACTTGTGGTATGGAATGTGGTCTATACAAGCATACTTCATTTTATTGTGCTTCACTTTATTGCCCTTTGCAGATATTGCACAGTTTTACAATCAAAAATCTGTGACAACCTACTGCCACCAAATCTACTGGTGACATTTTTCCAACAGCATATGCTCATCTCATGTCTCTGTGTCATATTTTGGCAATTCTCATAATATTTCAAGCTCTTTCATTATTACATGTGTTATGGTAATCTGTGATCAGTGATCCTTGATGTTACTATGGTAATTGTTTTGGGGCACCACAAACCACCCATATAAGACAGTGAACTTAATCAACATCGTGTGTGTTCTGACTGCCCCACCAACCAGCTGTTCCCCAGTTCTTCTCCCTCTCCTCAGAGCTCCCTATTCCATAAGAACAACAATATGGAAATTAGACCAATGAATAACCCTACAATGACCTCTAAGTGTTCAAGTGAAAAGAAAACTTGCAGGGCTCTCACTTTAAATCAAATGCTAGAAATGATTAAGCTTAGTGAGAAAGGCAGGTCAAAAGCTGAGACCAGTGGAAACTACACCTCTTAAGCTAGTTAGCCAAGTTGCGAATGAAAATGAAAGGTTCTTGAAGGAAATTTCAAAAAATGCTACTCTGGTGAACACACAAGTGATAAGAAAGTAAAACAGCATTATTGCTGATCTGGAGAAAGTTTTAATGGTAAGTATGGAAGATCAAATCAGCCATAACATTCTGTTTAGCCAAAGCCTAATCCAGAAAAAGGCCTTAGATCTCTATAATTCTGTGAAGGCTGAGGTAGGTGAGGAAGCTGCAGAAAAAAGCTTGAAGCTAGCAGAGGACGGTTCATGAGGTTTAAGGAAAGAAGCCACCTTAAGCATTAACAGTTTGGAAGAAGTTTATTTCAACCCTCAGTGATGACTTTGAGAGCTTCAAGACTTCAGTTGAGGATATCACTGCAGATATGGTAGAAATGGCAAAAAGCACTAGAATTAGATATAGAGCCTGAAGATGTGGCTGAATTGCTTCAATTTCATGATAAAACTTAAATGAATGAGAAGTTATTTCTCACGAATGGGCAAAGAAAGTGATTTCTTGAGATATAATCTACTCCTGGTGAAGACGCAGTGAACACTGTTGAAATGACAACAAAATATTTAGAATATTACCGAAAATTAGTTGATAAAGCAGCACAGAGGTTGAGAAAACACATTCAAATTTTGAAAGCAGTACTACTGTGAATACAATGCTATCAAACAGCGTTGCAAGCTATAAGGAAATGTTTTGTGATAGGACGAGTCAATCGATACAGCAAACTTCATTGTTGTCTTATTTTAAGAAATTGTTAGAGCCACCCCAACCTTCAGCAACCACCACCCTGATCAGTCAGTTGCCATCTACATCAAGGTAAGACCCTCCACCAGCAAAAAGATTATGACTTGATGAAGGCACAGATAATCACTAGCATTTTTAGCAATAAAGTTTGTTTTTATTAAGGAATATACATTTTTCAGACATAATGCTATTGCAAACTTAACAGACTACAGTCTAGTGTGAAAAGAACTGAAAATGCACTGGAAAGCAAAAAATATTGTGTGATTTGCCTTTTTGTAATATTTGTTTTATTGGAGTGGTTATAACCAAACCCACAGTATCTCTGAGGTGTGCCTGGATACACAAGCGAATACCATTCAGTCTTACAAAAGAAAAAAAGACTATCTTTTGAGACACCATGTTTGAACATGAAGAACATTATGTAAAGTGAAATAAGTACAGAAAGACAAGTACCTAAATACTGCATGGCCTCACCTATATTTGAAGTATAAAATTCAAACTCAAAGACAGAGATTAAAATAGTGGTTACCAGAGGCTGGGATATGGAAGGATTGAGGAGATGTTGATCAAAGAACACAAACTTTCAGTTAAAACATAAATAAATAAAAATAATGTAGAAGAGGTTTGTTTTTCTTGCTTATTTGTTTTCATCATTTGATGTGTATTTGTGTTTTGATTCTTAACACACAATTATTCCAAAAAAATAAGGTGCTTTGAAACAAAACCAACTTTCCCCCATAGGGCTATTAATTTTTTTCAAAACATATCATCCTAATGTCTGCATTTATAATAATGATTCATTGATTTGTTTTAAAAATATTTACTTAGTATCTAAAACCTACCAATATTATGGTCTTCCTTAAGAAATTGTCACAGTCACCGCAGCCTTCAGCACACACCACCTTGATTAGTGAGCAGCCAATACTAGGCTAAGCACTTTTTAAAAAAAATATTATTCATTTAGAGACAGTCTCACTCTATCATCCAGGCTGGAGTGCAGTGGCATGATATTGGCTCACTGCAACCTCTGCCTCCCAGATTCAAGTGATTTTCCTGCCTCAGCCTCCCAAGTAGCTGGAACTACAGGTACACGCCACCATGCCTGGCTAATTTTTGTATTTTTAGTACAGACAGGGTTTAAACATGTTGGCCAGACTGGTCTCAAAGTCCTGCTTCAAATGATCCAACTGCCTCAGCCTTCCAAAGTGCCAGGATTATAGGCATGACCCATGCACCCGGCCTAGCCTAAGCACTCTAAATACGCAGGAACTAAAGCAGAAAATATTTGCCTTTTTACTGAAGTGAACCATAGAAAAGTATATGTGTGAGGAGAGGATATTAACTCAAGGCGAATTCTGCTACTGTTTATTCAATAGATTGAAATGTTGCCTTTGTTGACATGAGATACTATATAATTCATATTGTTTATTCATTAAATAAACAAAAATACCAAAAATATAGCCCTTCAGACAATTTATCTTTCTGTGTTTATTTTCTTGTGTGTTTGCATTTAGTTTCATTTCTGTTCTTTAAATCTCAGAAATTCATTCTAAAAATGGATTTGAATTCTTTTTTGATAAATAAGCCGTAAACTACATAACCAAGTCGATTTAACGTTCCACGATTAGATGTCACTTTTCTTTTTAAATCACAGCAGGATTCATATAATATTTAAAGGAAATAGGTCTGTGCTTTATAGTTGAAAGAACATCATCAACAAATATTTTGGCATTCTGTTGTGCAAATTTTCCAAATATGAAATGTTTATGTTTTGCTTTTAGATTTATTCAATTTTACTTAAGCATTAAATTTTATGCTATGTGGAGAATATTAAATTTATATGCAGTCTTTAATACCTTACACAAGCTGCCTTTTTTCCCAAAGGATGAAAAGGATTTTATTTTTCAGCACATTCACACCATCAGTAAATCATACACATTAAAGGCACAGAACGAAAAGTTTTCCTTGCTTTAAAACCAGCAGTTAGCCTGAACCCCTGGGGTGCTTTTGTCACCACACTGTCATTCACACATCCCATGGGAGATGTGGGTTCTATTTCTATATCTCTGGTTTATATAACTACACTTCAAGAAGCTATAAGAAATATACAGCACCACCATTCAATGTTCTGCAATGACAGAAAATTCTCTACTTTTTTCAAGGAAATAGTACAAAAACGATTCTGCACAAAGCACTAACACAGTGTTACACAGGAATGAATGACACCTCCACAGCATAATAGAGAGCCATTTGGATGTGTAAAGTCTTACTGGCCATTCTGGCCCAGCCAATTTAACACAAAATATTCTGATAAAGCCTTAAAAAAGACTAACATCCAATTACTATTATGTATGTGTTTGTGTATTATTTTATATTATCATTAAATTATTATTTTATGTTAAAATTTATTTGTTCTTCCATTCATTTCAATTCTGTGGATTAAGCGTGAGGAACAAGTCAGGGGTGTTTATTTAACATATTACTTAGTAATAAGGATAGTGTTTTGGCATTCTGGGTGAATTGCATTAAATATTTAAAAGAAATAACTAGAATCTATGCTGGGACCCAAGTTGGCAAAACCCACTGTTACATACTGAGAATCCTGGCTGTTGCATAAACAGAATTAAGAAAATTTGAGTACAAAAGGAACTTTCTAAAGGAATACTAGAACAGTTGCTTAGTCTATGGCTAAAGAAATACAGAGGACTGCTAAATTTAGTATTTATTTATTTTTCAAATTTTAGGATTTACGTAGAAATTCAAGACTTATCTTTTTACATTACCATATGAAGAATTTGTTTTTTTCCTTGCTTTGCTAAATATTAACATTTTAATTGACCATGACACAAAAGTAAAATTATGAAATTTTCCACTATCATTGTTTCTTTTTATTTTCTTTTCTCAACTTTTATTTTAGGTCCAATGAACTCATGTGCAGGTTTGTTACATGGGTAAATTGTGTGTTGCTGGGGTTTGGTGTACAAATGATTTTATTACTCAGGTAGACAGCACAGTACCCAACAGGTAGTTTTTTGACCCTCACCCTCCTCTCAGCCTCCTCCCCCAAGCAGGGCCCAGTTTCTATTGTTCCCACTTTTGCATCCATATGTACTCAACGTTTAGCTCCTACTTATAAGTGAGAACGTGCAGTATTTGGTTTTCCGTTCCTGTGTTAATTCACTTAGGATAATAGCCTCCAGCTGAACAATTTGAACAAGTAATACAAATTTCAATAGTTTTGGTCTCAAAAAGGTCTAGAGTTTAAGAATATTTTTTAACTCCTGTACTCATCATTGTCCCTTATCAAAGTAAAGCATTTCTTTCACAGGTTATACAGTATAATGTATATTAATGAAAAAAAGATACATTGGAACATCACAATTTGTCATCAACAATTTTGTGATTAAAATAATAGTTGAAGGCATTGGAATGTATTCTAGGAAGAGGGAGAATAGGAAATAAGACACAGAAGATATTAATATTTGTAATTGTTATTTTAAAAAATGTAGATTTGGGGGAACATGTACATGTTTGTCACATGGGTATTTTGAATAATGGTGGGGATTGGGCTTCTGGTGTACCCATCACTCAAATATTGAACATTGTACCCAAGAAGTAATTTTTCATTCCTCAGAGCCCTCCTGAGTTCCCTGCTTTTGGAGTCCCCACTGTCTACTATTTCCATCTTTATGTCCGTGTGTACCCATTGTTACTGTAGACTTATAAGTGAGAACAGGGGATATTTGATTTTCTGTTTCTGAGTTAGTTCACTGAAGATAATGGTCTCCAGCTCCATCTATGTGGCTGCAAAGGATATGATTTCATTCTTTTTCATGGCCACATAGTATTCTTTGGCATGTATATACTACATTTTTAAAATAAAATCAACAGGTGGTAAACACTTAGGTTGGTTCCATGACTTTCTTATTGTGAAGTACTGTGATGAACATTCAAGTGCAGGTGTCATTTTTAATATAATGGTACCCAGTAGTGGGACTGCTGGGTCAAACATTTGTTCTATTTTTAGCCCTTTGAGATATTTCCATACTGTTTTCCATAGAGGTTGAACTAATTTACATTCCCACCAACAGTGTGTTCCTTTTCTCTGCATCCACACCAACATCTATTGTTTTTTGACTTTTTAGTAATAGCCATTCTGATTGGTGTATGATAATATTTTAGTGTGGTTTTAATTTGCATTTCTCCAAAGATTAGTGATGCTGATCATTATTTCATGTTTGTTGGCTGCTTGTATTTCTTCTTTTGAGAAATGTCTGTTCACGTCCTTTGCCTACTTTTAATGTAGCTGTTTTGTTTTTTTTGTTTTGTTTTGTTTTTTGTTTTTTCTTGTTGAGTTGTTTGAGTTTCTTGTGAATTCTGGCTATTAGTTCTTTGTTGGAGGCATAATTCGCAAATATTTTCTCCCATTCTGTATGTTGTCTATTTACTCTGTTGATTTTTTTCTTTTGCTGTGCAGAAGCTTTTCAGTTTAATAAAGTCACATTTGTCTATTTTTGGTTTTGTTGCATTTGCTTTTCGGGTCTTCATCATAAATTATTTGACTAGACCCATGTTCAGAAAAGGTTTTCCTAGATTTTATTTTAAGGATTTTTGTAGTTGCAAGTATTATGTTTAGGTATGTGATCCATCTTGAGTTGATTTTTGTATATGATGAGAGATAGGAGTTCAATTTTATTCTTATGTGTATGACTAGCCAATTTTCCCAGCACCCCTTATTAACTAGGTTGTCGTTTCCCTACTGTTTATTTTTGTCAACTTTGTCAAAGATCAGTTGATTGCAGCTATGCGGCCTTATTTCAGATTTTTTTTTAATTTTAACAACTACACGTGATTCAAAATATCCACTAGACTGGGGAACTATTGTCTCAAATATCATTTTGTCCATCCAATCCATCCACTCAATGGTATAAATGAAAACAAGACATGGAGAGGAGGACAACTTGCATGATATCACAAGGCAAACTGGCAAGAAGGCAAGGATTGAACCCTGACCTCTTGACCTACACAGCCCACCATAGACGACTCTGTGCCAGAATATGTTTTCACAAGAGTGAAGACTAGAATGTGGAGTTCAGTGGAATCCCAGAGCTAGGACATGAACAAGGCCATCAAGTAGCCTGTAAATATATTAATCAAAGATGAATCATAGAACTATTTCAACAAATGCTCCAGAGAGTATTTGTTTTAACAACTTTATTAATGATTTTCCTCCACATTCGTGAAAACATTAAAGATGTAAAGGGGCCCTTACATTTTCAGTCGCACTGCTATATTTTATAAGAGGAATTATATGTTTGCTTTGTTTCCAATTTGGAGATTTGAGTGCTCTGGGCATATCCTTAATATTTGCCAAGAGTCTGTTTGATGAACAAAGTCAATCTGTGACTCAATAATAATCTTCTAATTAACCCTCGGATTTGTATAGCATGTTGGAATTTTCAAAGTTTCCACATACCTTGTTGCATTTTGTCTTCCTGCAGTTGTGTGGAACACACAACCACAATTACTGTAATCAGAGAAGCTAAGATGAGGGAGGTTTGGGTGAGTTGCCAGAGATCATACAAGTTTATAAGTCAGGGAGCCCTGATTGGGGCCTGGACCGCCTGTCTCACTCAGTATTCTTCCCATACATGGTGTGGAAAGATGAAAAGAGTGAGACTTTTGAAACTAAAAATGGCCTGACTTTAAAACCTAGTTCCACCACTTGCTGGCTGAGTGACGACAGACAGATCACATGGCCTCTCAGGGTCTTAGCATCCTCATCTGTAAGACTGGGATAATGATAATTTTAACAGAACAGGGTTAGGATGAATATGATGGTTAATATTGAATGTCAACTTGATTGGATTGAAGAATGCAACAATTCTATTAAGCTGGAAGTTAAGATTGACACCTGGATACTTTGAGCTCCTCCTACCTTTAAGTCAACAGGCTAAGAAGGGAGTTACAGTGTTGGTTGGGGTGACTGACCTGGACTATCAAGATGAAATCAGCCTACTATGTCAAAATGGAGGTCAGGAAGAATATGTGTGGAATACAGGAGATCCCTTAGGGTGTCTTTTAGTATTACCATGCCCTGTGATGTGATTAATGTCAATGGGAAACTAGAACAACACAATCCAGGCAGGTCTACAAATAGCCCAGATCCTTCAGGACTGAAGGTTTGGGTCACTCCACCAAGTAAAAAAACCACGACCTGCTGAGGTGCTTGGTGAAGGCAAAGGGAATACAGAATGGGTAGTAGAAGGTGTCATCAATACCAGCTACGATCACATGACCAGTTGCAGAAATGAGGAGTGTAATTGTCATGAGTATTTCCTCTGTGTTTTGTTAAGAACATGTTTCTGCGTGTATACACTTGTTCTAAGAAAATATATTTCATTTCTCCTTTATCATATGACATAAGATTTATTGACTTCATGTCAGCATTTAAGTGTTATTAACTTTATGTGAAAGCATTTGGATTGGGGATTGGTGCATTTCTGGTTGTACAAAGGATAGTTGTATTATGTTAGGAGTAATTATGAACTTATTATTGTCTTTATTTGAAGATCATGTGTGATTTCAGAAGGTGTGTATGGGTTCAAGTTGACAAGGGGTAGACTTGTGATGGTTATTAGTGAATGCCAACTTGATTGGATTGAAGGATGCAAAGTATTGTTCCTGGGTGTGTCTGTGAGGGTGTTGCCAAAGGAGATTAACATTTGAGTCAGTGGACTGGGAAAGGCAGACCTACCCTCAATCCAGGTGGGCACAATCTAATCAACTGCCAGCACTGCTAGAATAAAAGCAGGCAGAAGAAAGTTAAAATATTAAACTGGCTTAGCCTCCAAGCCTACATCTTTCTCCTGTGCTGGATGCCTCCTACCCTCGAACAACAGACTCCAAGTTCTTCAGCTTTGGGGCTCAGACTGGCTTCCTTGCTCCTCAGCTTGCAGACATCCTAATGTGGGACCTCACCTTATGATCATGTGAGTTAATACTTCTTAATAAACTCTCCCTTATATGTACATTTATCCTATTACTTCTGTCCCTCTAGAGAACCCTGACTAATACAATGAAGTTTAAATGAAATAACACATATCAAAAGCCTACGCCAGTACCCGCATATACATGCATGCAACAACTATCAATTATTATTGTTGTTATTAAGCATTATGACAATGATAATGATAATTCAGCTGGCATATGAAAGATACTACCAACAGGAACTATTAATAATGAAATTATATTGAAGAATTTATAATACATTTTATGAAGCTATATTAAATAAGCATGGAATACAGATTAAAAATACATCCTTATTCAGTACAGCATTTTCAGTAACAGCGAAACTCTGGAAACAACTAAAATGTCTACAAATAGATTTCTGATTAGTTTTATCAGTTAAAAATAGTTTCACAAAGCATACAATTACCACATAAATTATAATATCATGATGAAGGTTGACTTTGCACTAGCAAAATGTCTCAGACGCAGATCAGAATTTCTCTTTCTAGACATTCCCGTGAACATGAACAACATGTAAAAAACTTCTTGACAAGATAATAGAGTTTAACGGAAGAAGTGTTCCTTGGAGGCTTGCTGTGATGGTGAAAAGCACGTGGGTTATTAGGATATGGCGAGGAAGTGCCCCAAGATGGGTAAAGGAAATTTCAAAGTCCCAGAGGGAAAAGAAAAATTGCATATTTAGAGCACTGAAGAAAGGCTCATATAATAACAGCAGAAAGCAAAAGGTTATTGGTCAGTGTCTTGTCAGGTTACAGAGATAATGACTGAGTTATGGCCATTGGAATGTGAGTTTAGCCCATGTGATTCTCCACTTCCTTCTCTACTCTTTCCCCAGTAACCATGGAGGCCACTTGTCTAAAGATGGTAAAATCACAAGATAGGAGATTGGATCCCACAGTCTCTCTTGCAGCAGGGCTGCTCAGTAGAGACACCTGACCTGCCTCAGAACTATGATGTGAGCAAGAAATAAATGTTTCCTGTTTTAAGGGACTGGGATTTCAAGATTGTTTGTTATAGCAGCTAGCAATATTTACCTTGACTAATACACCAGGTCTTGGTAAGAAATCATTTTCCCCCAACTCCATCATACACTTGAGATGTGATCTAGACTCGCACCTCCTCCATACTAAGACTGTGGTGAAAAGAATCCATAAAGATTCTTTCCCAACCCAGTCTGACTATATTCACTCTCATTTTAATTAATCTACTTCCCATTTTTAGGTTCTATGCCATAAATTAATTAAAGGCAGGTCCTGAGATTAACACATATTTTAATCTGTAATTCTGAGTCCAAAGCTTTGCTCAAGGGACTAACATGCAGTTGGTTTTATGCTCATTCAACATTAATCATCATGAATTATAATTGCATATCAATTTTTATCTCTTTGAAAGTAATTGTATGTGTAGTCTGCATTCCAGTCAGATGGTTTTAAAGCCTTTCAAGTATTCTCTAAATAATTTAAATGGTTTCTTAAATCTCAGTGTTCACAAGTAGTTTATAAATTAATACATTATTTGGGAAAATATTGAGGGTAATAATCCCTCTAAAAATGAAAATCTCTAGGGCAAACTATGTATTAGAGACTTTATTCCTTTTTGATGTTTATTTTAACATTTAAAATTATCATCTGATTTAATTTTATAGTAACCTAGTTAGTATTATTAGAAGGTATAACACAGAGACTGAATGAAGTGACATGTCCAGGGTCTATGGCTCAGGAAACAGAGGTGCAGGACTAGGATACAGGTATTCTTGTCTGGAGCATGTCCTTTGCCTATGTCTTTCACTGTCACTAGAGAATGGGCTTTTTAAAAACTTGCATATGTGTACCCTCAGGAAAATCCCCTATATAAGGTCTAAGAATGTCTGCCCTGCCATGTAATGTTTGCTTGAAAAATATTATTTCTTTAAAATGGAAATAATAAATGAACCTATATAACACAATTGTTATTTGGATGCACATTGGTTAATATTTACAAATTTTCTAGAATAGTCCCTAGTATATCATAAACATCATATATTTGTTAAATTAATGAAAGTAGCTATATAGTAGACTAGAAGTAATTTTAGAGCCCTTAGCTCAGCATCTACTATTGTCCTACATACTATTAAGCTGGCTACATAAGTTTGCTAGGCTGTTGAGTGGCTTACACCACAGAAATTCACTGCCATATGTATTGGAGGCTATGAGTCTGAGATCATGGTGTTGACAGAGCTCCATTCTCTCTCCTAGGTTCTGGTAGTTCCTTGGCTTGCAGTAGCATAACTCTAATTTTCACATGACATTCTCCCTGTGTTTGTGTCTGTGTCCACATGTTCCCCCTTTTGTAAGGACAGAGGTCATACCGGATTAGGGTCCACCCTACTGGCCTCATTGGAACTTGATTATTTCTGTAAAGAAGTAATAGAGAAGCTTATCTGTAAAGAAACGTATCTCCAAATAAGATTACATTCAGAGATACTGGGGGTTAGGACTTCAACGTATCTTCGGAAGAGATACACAGTTAACCCATAACACTCACTGTCCTAAACAATCTGTTCACTAGATTATGGGAGTGATCCGCCTCTGATCTAACAGTCCACAGAATGCATTAAGAAAATGCTCAGAAGCATTGAATCCATCTACCCATCTAGTATTACAACAACTTTCACCATTCTTGACTCCTTTTCCAAGCTTTATTTTTCTCCTTAGTCTACCGTACTATTTATTTTACTACCTTTTCTCATTTATGTCTATCATGATTGGATACTAGATCCATAAGAGTGGAGATTTCTGTCTATATGTTCCTTGCTATGTTTTCTACCATGTGGAAGAGTACATGCCATGTAGGCACTCTATAGATATTAATGGAATGGCTAATTTAGATGAAAAAAAAAACCATAAGTAAAGATTATTAACTACTGGAAAAACAGACAAAATATCTTTTCATGTCTTAGACTTCTTATTGAGTCAATTCTCCATTTTCCCTTTAATTTTCTATTGCAAATCATATTAAAATAAAAAATAAGTTTTAAGAAAAGCTAGGCAGTAGTAGTCACTGAGTGGCCCAGTCACCACTCTGTAAAAGAGAAATTTTTTTCAGCCTTATTAAGGTACAATTGATAAATTAAAAATTTTATATATTCAATGTATACAAAAACATGTTTTGATGCATGTATACATTATGAATTGATTACCATAATCAAGCTAATTAACATATCCATCATTTCACATATTTATTTTTTGTGGTGAGAATATTTAAGATCTACTTTTTTAGCCTATTTCAGATATATAGTACATTAACTATAGTCATCATGCTGTACGTTAGGTCCCTAGAACTTGGTCATCTTATACCTGAAAATGTGCACCCTTTGACCAACACCTGCCCATTTCTCCCATACCCCAACCCCTTGTAACCATTATTCTAATATTTGCTTCTATGTATTAGCCTTTTTGCAGTTTCCACATATAAATCAGATCATGCAGTAATTGTCTTTCTATGCCTGATTTATTTCACTTAGCATATTATCCTCTGGGTTCATTTTAAGTATTTTACTAATACAGTATTTTAGATTGCAATCAAATAGCACAAAGTAGAAAGAATCAGTAGAGACTACTAAACTGGACAAATCAGATGCCAAGTTCATTTTTGTTTGTTTATTCTAAAGTATTCCAGTTTGGCTTACCTATATTGATCAAAACAACTTGATAATTTCCAGACTGATACTGTGCTATAGGCAAAAAATAGCTATCATTCAGCTTCTGGCAATAGGCTGGAAGAAGCCTCATGAAAAACAAACAAAAAAAGTAGATTTTGCATAAAATATAATTTGTATAACACTGCTGGGCTTAAAATAGGTGAGAAAAATCTCCAAGGGGCCTAAGCAAAAATAAAAGCAAAAATGTTGAGCTAAAAGCTTAACTATGTGCTGTAAGTACAAACTTAAGATGGGATAGCTTGAGGGTAAATGCCAATCTCTGCACTGCATTTCGGAGATTTAGCTTACTTTAGCAGCAAGGAAGAGAAGTTGAAAATGAGATTCTTGGATTATACCTGAAACCTTGGAAGGGACTAAATTGGTTCTAGGGTTGTAATACCTCCAAGATCCCTGTGGAAACACGTGAACCTTCTCTTACATGGAATATATCTTTAAATTAGGCATCATAGTTTTCCTCAGAATAAAATAAAGTCAAATATAAGGTAACAATCAACAATCACCAAATTTACAATAAAACTCACCACCAGAAATGAGAGTAGGTAGGAAAAAACACAATAGATTTAGCTCACCAAGGGCATCAAATACTAGATTCTAAGACTTGGAATACAAAACATACATAGGACATTTAAAGAAGTAAAGAATGACATCACAAAAATACAATGAGAGACAATTAAAAACTGATGAGGGAGATTTGAAAAGAAAATAGAATGTTTATAAATTTTTTGAAAAATGGTTGAAAGTAAAACAAAACAGCAGATGGGTTAAATAAAATATTAGATGCCACTAAAGAAAATAAATGAACTATAACTGGAAGATAGATCTAAAAATACTATAACATGTAGCACAAATACCTAAAGAGTAGAAAATATAAGGAGATCAAGTGATATAGGATATAGAATGTGAAAATCTAAATTAATCAGAGTACCTGAGGGAGAGAATAAAGAGAGTAGGGGAAAGGTAAAATTTGAAGTACCAGGCTGGAAGCTCCCTGAAGTAATGAAAAATATGAACGCACAATATTAAGCACAGCATCCACCAAGAAATATAAATAAAATGAAATCCAGAATTAGACACTTAGTCATGAATCCACAGATACTCAGTATGGAGATCATAAAAGCAGAGAGAGAAGACTGACACTAGATAGCAGTAATAGAAATCAGAACATAATGGAATAATATTTTCGATGGATTGAGAAATAGTGACTGTCATCCTAGTGTGGTACACTCAGAAAAGCTATATTTTTATAATGTTAATGAGATCAACACAAACCAAGAGACCTTTCCATGAATAATCTAACACAAAAGAAAATTCTAAAAATGCATTATTGAGATAAAGAAAAATGAACCCAGAATAGTCTAGGATTTAAAAAAAACAGGAAACAAATAATTGGACAAATGTAGGTAAATCTAAGCAAAAATTTTCTATGGAATATAACCAAATTATATTAATAACAATCATAGTATGCTATCTTTTACAAGCATCTCAAATGGTTCTTTGTATTGAGTTTAAGAAACAATTATGTAATTGAAAAGTTTTATAAACCATATAGAGATTAAAAAGCGTAAATATTAAGAATGAAAAAAGTGCAGTTGACCCTTGAACAACACGGGGATTAGTAGCACTGGTGCCCCATGCAGTTAAAATTCCATGTATAATTTTTGACTCCCCCAAAACCTAACTACTAATAGCCTACTGCTGACCAGAAGCCTTACCAATATGATAAATAGTTAACACATATTTTGTATTTTATATTATGCATTATATTCTTAAAATAAAGCTAGAGAAAAATCAAATGTTAAGAAAATCATAAGAGAAAATACATATACAGTACTCTACTGTATTCATCAATACCATAAGTTTACATTGTCTGTTTACAAGATGAATCATCTGTCTGAAATGACAGGCAACTGCAGCTGCAGGCCTCAACATATAGTACATATAAAGTAATTCAACTTTTTCTTGTAATGTCATGACTTTTCTCTGCCTCAAGGACGCACATTCAGCATCACTAGTGGGACTTCATGTGGGCCCCATGGTGTTATTCAAGAATTACATTATTGCACTAAACACAATAAAAAAATACACAAAAACCGAGAGGTAACTTTTTACTGTAATATGCAATTTACTGGAGAAATGAACTGCTCCTGCAAATCTGATTAGCATCACATGCCATTTTAAGGGGATGTAATAGGACTTCAATAGCAACAAGAGGTGTTTATGAAATTATTGCAATAGTACAGTATGTACTATGGATAATTTTATGCAGTTATGATGTCATACTACATCTTTACATTTGTTTACATTTCTCTCAACTGCAAGTGGTAGTGCCCGGCACAGTCAGTGTTTGTGTGCATAAGTTTTTATAAATTTCAACTTTTTGGAATATATTTGTATATATTTTATAGTAGTAAATGATGAATTAACTAGTATCTACATTTTTTTAACTTTTATTTTAGGTTCAGGGCTACATGTGCAGGTTTGTTATATAGGTAAACTTTTGTAACATGGGTTTGTTGTACAGATTATTTCATCACTCAGGTACTAATCCTAGTACCCAGTAGTTATTTTTTCCTGATCCTCTCCCACCTCCCAACCTACACACTCAAGGAGGCCCCAGTGTCTATTTTTTCCCTCTTTGTGTCCATGAGTCCTCATTATTTAGCTCGCACTTACAAGTAACAACATGCAATATTTGCTTTTCTTTTCTTGTACTAGTCTGCTAAGGATAATGACCTCCAGCACCATCCATGTCCCTTGCAAAGGATGTGATGTTGTTCTTTTTTATGGCTGCATAGTATTCCATGGTGTATATGGGCCACATTTCTTTATCCAATCTGTCATTGCTGAGCATTTAAGTTGTTTCCATGTCTTTGCTGTTGTGAAGAGTGCTGCAGTGAACATTTGCGTGCCGGTATCTTTATAGTAGAATGATTTATATTCCTTTGGGTATATACCCAGTAATAGGATTGCTGGGTCAAGTGGTAGTTCTGTTCCTAGCTCTTTGAAGAACATTGCTTTCCACATAACTTTTAAATTATTTCAATATATCTAGGCCACACAGTTCATCTGCAAGTTTTTTCAAATTGTCGCAAATCTCCAAAACATCTTCCAATGTATTTACTGAAAAAAGAATCTGTACATAAGTGAACCCACATAGTTCAAATCTGTGTTGCTTAAGGGTCTACTGTATACTGAAAAATTGGTACATATAAATTTATAGTCACCACTGTATTGCAACTGTTCCTGCAAACAAATGAATCCCCACTGTATTATTAGTTTCTTCCTGAGAAGAATCACCTTGCTATTTATGTTTAATAATAGTTTTTGGTTATTTTTCCATTTGTAGAACATGCAGTCTGATCACCATTCCAAGCCTTTCCAAGATCCAGTCTTACTCCATGTTTTGCATCTTCTGTATTCTGAGCGCACTCTCTATGCTAATACTTTCCTCACAGGCTGGAAAAATGTGCTTTTCTCCAATCCTGCTATATCTCTGTCCTATTCATTCTGGGAGATGCTTTCCCAATTTCACCTCCAGTATAAAAATGTCCCTCGTGTATGACCCTACCCTCTCAAGTAGAAATAACCTCACTTACCTCAGATGTAGAATGGCTTTGCACAAGTCTTTCTTTTGGTGCTTAGCACATTCTCTCTTGTATGTCTTCGTGTCTTACCCTCTTTCTAAACTGAAAGCTTTTTCAAAGCAGAATCTGTTTAGAAGTCAACTTTAAAAATAGAGTCTAGCATGGGACCTAACACACAGTAATGTTTCAGTTGATATTTGTAGAGTCAATCAATGTATGAATGAATAAATGAAAATATATAAAGTTGAAGTTGAAAACATCTTGGAAACAAGTAGAATTCATTTAATTTCAGAAGGATCAAATATTTGCAAATTTATGTACATATATTCATAATTGTATTCATATCTGTTAACTAATAACTAATAGACAAACAAAATTTCATCTTTATAAGCAACCGCAGACCATGAGCAATTGGTGTAATTTATCATAAACTATGTCTCAGAATAATCCCACATTTGGCAAGATCAGAGCCTACTGTATACAAATTTTCCGAGTTTCTTCATGATTTGAAAAATGTCTACTGTAAAATAATTTAACATGAGCCACTGAATTCATAAAGTTTGAAAATATGACACTGTAAGCTGGTTAAGAAATCATTCCTTCAATTGTGTCCATCATCTATACATTCACCTAAGAAATAAGGTACTTCTCATCTGTACCAAAAATGATGGTATTGTTACCGGAAGAAAAGAAGCACTATTGATTGCACTATTCTTTTTTTCTGTGTTAATATCCATCAGGGCTACGGTAGTGGTGAAAGAAGATACTTGGAAAAATAATAACATGGAGAAACATATGATTGACAGGATCTCAGTAATTCTGACAATGATCTTATGATAGGTTTTGACAATACATGTTTGTATGAAATGATACTGTCTGCATAAATGCTTCTAGCTCAAGAGGGACTCTGCATGTCCTTTTTGCTTGGCTAGAATTCAAAGAAATACATATTGATTGTGATTTACCTTCTACAGAAAGGCAAAATAACTATATTGATATAGAAGTATCAGTAAGCTGAGGAGGTAGATGAAGAAGTTAGAAAGTAAGTGCTGTTGCTGACAAAGAGATTAAGAAATTCCAGCAGTAAGAATACACACATACATACACACAAAGAGGCATAAAATTTATTTCCTAATTACTGACATAATTCTGTGATTTTTTTTTGTATCCTACTTTTGGCAATAATTAATTTAAAATGGTTCTATCTTTACAAAATTGCTAATAAAGAACACTTAACCAAATTCCTTTTAAAAGATGTTATTACTTTAATATACAGCAAAACATGACAGAAAATTCAGAACAGTTCAGCTATTTTCTTAAATCATAAGTAAAAAATAAACTTTGGAAAAATTTTTTAGAAAAATTCATTCTTGTGCTTATTTCTCAGAAAAACTTCAGAAATAAACAATGTCAACATAAGGTTTTAATTCAAAATGGTAATAATAGAAGTCCAAATTTTATATTCATAATTTTTCCATTTGATAGAGTGATTCATTTACTTACAGTATTTTTTAATACCTTTCTAGTGCTGTAGGATAAAGGACAAACACCACACTCCCTTTACTTTCTGCTCCAGTTATAATAGATTACTTTCACTTTGTTAAATATGCCATGATCTCTTTTCTCCCTGGGCCTTTTGAACACATGATCTTCTCTGCCATTCTGCTATTACGCCCCTGCAAACACGCTCATCCACTGACCCCCAGCTGCCCTTCACCTTACTATCCTCTATAAACTTCCTATTTATACTTCTTAAATGCTTCAGGGAGGCGTTTTTGGCTCCCCAATATAAGTTAGGTGTATTTGATATAAATTACTAAAAAAACTCCGTATTTCTCTTTTCAAAACACTTATCATGCTTGAATTGTGTAATTAAAGTTCGTCTTTCAAACAAGATTACACATTCCCTGTGGACAGGGACCAAATCATTTTTGATTCATTATTTGTTTTGAATTTCCGATTGGACTCAAAGGCATGGCCTGGTAGATAGCAGGTACTTAATAAATATTGGCTGAATGAATGAAATAAACCATTCCATTCCATGTGCATATTAGAAACGTATTTTATATTTTTGTCCTTCAACCAAGATCATAGCTCTCTGAGGGACCATGTTTGATACTTTAGCGTCCTTAGCAGAGACTACAAAAGGGTATGTGCTAGATAAATACAGATTAACAACATTCTCTTATCTAAAACTTTCCACAGCAGAAGTATAAAGTCTCTTCAAAGCACACACTTTCTGCTACATCTCACTATTTCTTAGAAACTCCTCCTTGTGCTTAATACACATACATACATAACTGTATGAACACATATGTAAACAAGCAAATGAAACCTTTCCATTAGAATTTTACTGTTTTACCTTTTTTTTTCCTATTTACAAATCCAACTATTTATCACGTTAGATATTCTGAATTTCCTCTTTAAATTCACCTTCCACCTTCTGTACCCTGCTCTGTACCGCAGGAAGATGACTTTTCGAGACTGCGTCAAATCATTCACCTGCACTCTAGTTTCCAGTTGGGTTTGGCCAGTGGTAGACAACGGCAGGTGACTAGAGTGGGAGAGGAGAGAAAGTCTGGTTTATTCATCCTCTTGGTTTGCTCTCTGCTGATCTGTGATCTGGCAGTGGCTATATTCTTCCACCTAAAGCAAGAGCTCCCACAGTTCCCTTCCCACCGTTAAAGCTTTCCCTAGATTCCATCCCTTCCCTTGCTCCATCAAGATTCACAGTGTTAGTGGTTCCCACCATTGCTAGTCCCTAGGGGCTTCACCATCCCTTAGTGGTTTCTTAAGATTGCCCACAACTTTGTTAAAAAGTTCCCCATTGAGTGTGCCATTAAGTTCCTGCTGGGTCCCTGACTGATATGCTAATATACAGAAAGGCCACTATGTAGTCCCTTTCTTTGAGTCAATGTAGTAGAATAAACAGAGCACTGGACTGTCTACTAAATAAAATAAAACCCTGCATTCTATATTCCTATATTTCTAGAAGACTCTAAAAATGGCATTAGTGCCACTATTTCTTGTTCTTCTTGCGCACTGGGCTTCCAGCTGAGAATCAGTCAGTGTGGTATGTGAAAGGACAAAATGAACATCATTCATTTCTGTGAGTTAACTAGTCCAGTAGTTACTTTTCAAATGGAGTTGCATCTATATCTAAAGTGGAACTTCTCAAACGTTACTGTGAAACAGATCATGGTGGTGAGTAAAACGGGAGTGGGGAGGAACAAAGGTGGGTGGTGGGTGGAAGGGGCCTGTTAGAATGTAGATTTTTATTTAGTAGGTTCCACTGGAGCTTGAAATTGTCTAATAAGCTTCTGAGATTCTGCATCCCTAACCAGCTGATGCAGCTGATTCCTGGACCACACTTTGAGTAGCAAGGCCCTTGGGTGTCTGTGGCAGTGCCATGTCAGTCTCATAAGGATGGGAAAGGCCGAAAGGGTAGGACTCAAGGACTTCTCCTGCATCTTTGCCTTCATCTGTTTTACATATTATGATTCCAAGTAAAAGTTCATTCAAGGGAGAAAAAGGTTCTATTTATTTTTAAAAGTGAAACCATCAGCAAATTCGAAATTTATTATGTTCTTCCACACATGTACAAATTCCAGTAAGGCTCTGCTTGTGAAAACAATTGCAATGATTTTGAAAAGTTTATAAGGAAAACATGGAGAGCTATGGATGAGTAGCTTAAAGGAGTAATAAGATGCAATATCTGAATATTATTAAGAAAGTAATGAAACAAAATGATATATTGGACTTTGGGGACTCAGGGGAAAGGGTGGGGGGTGGTGAGGAATAGAAGACTACACATTGGGTACAGTGTACATTGCTTGGATGATGGGTGCACCAAAATCTACTCATGTAACCAAACACCACCTGTTTCCCAAAAACCTATTGAAATAAAAAAATAAAAATTAAAAAGTGGATGAACATAGAGGGCTACTGAAAGGCAGGGAAATACACCTATAGAGATGTATTAGATACATTGGGGTGTAACAGCAAGTGGGAGAAGCTGAAATTAAAAGCATGTGAAAGTAAAGAATAGGAAAAGGGTCAGAACTTCAGGAACAGTTTAACTGTAAAAGTAGAGGAAAGAAAGTTTTCTATACTTCACTGATAAAGGTTCTATTTCTTCAAACATTTGGAAATTACTGAAATACTAGCATAATGTCCATTTTGCAAGTGAAGTCAATAGGTAAGATGGTTTACCCAAAGTCTCTAGCTAGTTGCTGACAGAGACATAACTAGAATTTAGTTCTCCTGACACGATACTAATTATTCTTATTACTTTACTGATTCTTTGAATTTACTTTTCTCCTTCCTATCCTTATTTTAAAGTCACATTACTTTGAAAATTGTGAGAAAAATCTCCTATTTATTATTACAAAGCTTGTTGACTCTCAGCACGATAGGATCCATCATAGAGCACCTAGAAACTTTCAGGAAATGAGGTGTAACATTGGTCAGCATCTTATACCATTGGAGGGCACTCTTAAAGAAGTCCTTATATGAAAAAGACACTTGCACATGCATGTTTATGAAGTAAGCATCTTCTTATACAGAGCTCCAAAGCAATATTTTCAAATACAAAGAAAACTTGTAGTTGTTTATATTTCAGATTTGGCTGGCATTACTTTTCCTTTGTATTCTGGAATCTGTGGACATAAGTATTTTTAACCTCAGGTACTAATTTAGATTTTTAATTTACTTTTGACATGGAAATATGGCCCATGTCATCTGCCATTCTGCTTACATGATTTCTCTAAAACTTGTGCCTTTCTGAAAATATAATATAGGAAAACATTTCCGAAGGGTTTTTCCATGTTTTTACATAGTATATGTATTTATGAATTCAGAATATGTGCAATACCTAAGAAACATTTATCCCCAGACAAACTCAGTAGTATGGATCAACAATATTTACTCATATTCATCTTCAATTTGGCTCTTCACAGTGGATATAAAAATTGAAACCTTACTCTGATCCGAAGCCCTGACAAAGTTGGGTTTATTCTTTTCATCTGGTAGCTATCTGTGACTCACTGCTCTTAATGACTGTTCCTTCAAAATATTTATATTATGTTTCTTGTGTCTCACAATCAATATTTACAGGCTTGAAATACACGTTTTAAGCCTGTGGTCAAAGCTGAAACATAAAAACCAGGATTGTACTGTTTTGCTCTTTTTCAATATCATTGCTATTATCACACATGTTTTCAATAAACCCTGTTTTGTTTAATATCTTGCCATGGATGGGCCTGTCTAACAGAATCAGAGTGAAAGGGCTTATTGTGCCACAAATGATAAGTTGCAGGCTGTTATCAAGAACAGTATCTTACTCTTCTCTAATATCACAGAAATGCTTCTGTCTGTGATTCTCACAAATGAGTGAACTTTAAGGCACTGTTTTTCCAGTTACCTTTCAGGTAAACGTAACAGGAAAAAAAGGCTTCATTTGTGGAAAAGAATGGCAAATCCTTGCCATCAGTAGGTTAATCTTTGCTTGTGTTATTCTCTTCACCTAAAGTTACCTCCCACAATCTCTACATGTCCTAATTCTATCCATCTTTCAAGCTGGAGTTCCCTGTACTTCTAAAATTTCTCAATTCTGGCTGCATATTAGAATCACCTGGAAATGCTGTGAAATATTATCAATGTCCAGCGTCCACCCCAGGCCAAGTATATGAGAAGGCAAATGGCTTATGTTTCATAGAAGTAATGCTTTCTTCTTATTTAAAATAAAACAAAAAACTAACAAAAATCCATGAGGCCAGTTAAAAAAAAATACTCCATTTTCCAATAATAGAGTAGGAAATTTGAAGTCCTTACAGTATTGCTCCCCCTCTTCTTTCAGAATGAGTTTCATATTTGCAATTGGGTGTTTCTTAACTGTTTACTTGAAGGAAAGGAGACATAACCAAGGATGAGTGCTAGAGACAAACATGTTACATGGATTTTCTTTGCTTTCCTGAAAGATCACTTAGGTGCTCATTGACTTTCTCTTCCATATTGGAAGAAGTTAAACAGCAGGTCAACGTAGGTTCACATTTTTTGTGTTCCTGATGCTCATTAGACATTTAATTCTGTACTTATTTCTTTTTTGTAAAAGAGATCTCACTGTATCTACCAGATAGTTAAAAAAAAAAAAAAAATTCAATAATGCCTATAGATAAATATGTAAAGAATTCTTCTCTCTGATGCCAGTGGAATTAGTTTGGGACTGGCCTAGTCTTTAATCTTTTAATTAAGACACAAAAACCATCTGTCAAGCTATGAGAAAAAAAAAAGAAAAGATTTAAAACCAGGAGCCCAGAAGAAAAG
>NW_012107419.1:1730068-1763063 GCF_000951045.1 Mandrillus leucophaeus
GGTGCTCATTGACTTTCTCTTCCATATTGGAAGAAGTTAAACAGCAGGTCAACGTAGGTTCACATTTTTTGTGTTCCTGATGCTCATTAGACATTAACAAACCTGCACATTCTGCACATGTATCCCAGAACTTCAAGTATAACTAAAATAGTTAAAAAAAAAAAAAAAAAAGAAAAAGAAAAGAGGCCCAGAAAATTTAGGATAGCTACCTTAATGAGGTCATAGTTGTGCTTAAGAAGATTAGGGGGTAGAATTAGAAAATCACCATTTTGCCACCACTAATGTAATTGATTCTGGCAAGGATCATTAATGATTGCTAAATCCATTCAATGAAAAGTTGTTGGAAAACAGGGTATGTTCACATGGTCTAAAGTGTCACCCTACAGATAACTTGTTAATTACCAAATAAAAGTTGTCCTTTCAATGAAAAGATTTACAGTCAACACCTTAACTAGGTAATTTAAGATAACACTAAAAAGAATAGGATAAACTACTATTTTGTACCACTTAAAGTGATATCGTTCTTGTCAAAAACATTTAACCTAATCTAATCATGAGGAAACAATCAGAAAAATTCAGATTGTAGAACTCTAAAAAATGTTAACGTCACAAAAACAAGAAGGGGACACTATTTAGAATAAAGGATGTTAAAGAAACATGAAAACTAAATGCAATGTGTAATACTCAGTTGGATCCTAGGAGAGACAATTTACAAATAAAATTGTTGAGAAAATTGGAAAAATGTGAATATAAATTACATTTTTGGTAATATACTTTCAAAGTTAATTTTTCGGCGTATTGTGACTGTGTAGATGAATCATCTACTTTGGAGATACATGCTGAAATTTTAGAAGTAAGATGGTGGAATTTAATTTTAAAGAGTAATTAGTGAATGGAGATTTGTTTTAACATTTTGCTAGTTTCCAAATTCTCTGGAAGCTTAAAACTTTGTAAAATCAAAAGTCGGTTGAAAAAAATCTATTATTTTAAACTAAAGCATTAATATCTTTTGTCTTTACAGGACTTAGCACACCGTAAATACACACTAAACGAGGGTTAAATACTAACTTAAAAAACAATTAAGAAGGAGCAGTGCTCTATTTGTACTATTGTAGGGAGTCTATGATGGCTGATACAATACGGAGATCTTTGGGGGAAACATTTTGATTGAGTTTCCCAGACATTCTGACCTCTTCAACTTGTGTTGAACTGTACATCTGATACCTTTCCTTAATCTTTGCTTCTTATAATGTTTAATACCTACTTAGCCTCTAACCATTTCATATTTTCCTCTTATTTTCCTAAAGTAGAGAACTGAACAAATGAAACAGAAAATCATTCAAAGATATAATACAGGAACTTTTCTTTGAAATAGAGTATCCAATATTAAGATAGAAATGGCACAGCATGTATCGGGGAAAAGGTTATTGAACTTCAATATTAAATTTAAAATTCTATAGGCACCAAGCAGAAATAAAGTAAGTCTCAAGGGACCAAAAAGAGGCCAATTTCAAATGTCCCTAACAAAAGGATTAGATATAAGAAAATAAAAGGTTCTGAGGGGGAAAATGTAACCCAGGTTTATTTTGCACAGAGTAATTTGCTCAAATTCTCATTATGAGCAGAAACAATCCTTATAAAAACCATATATATATAACTGAAAAATTATATAAATCCATTCACTCATTCCACCAATATTTAATTGGATACTCAACATGTGCCTGGCAGTAAACCAAGACACACATTTGTTATAGTGATATTGCAAAGCTCTCTCTATATATTTTATATATATACATATATATATATCAAATTGTGGTTTTTATAAGGATTGTTTCTGCTTATATACTCACATACGTATTTGTATGATTCTACATGTGATAAAATGAAGACGATAATAATACCTTTGCTGTAAGATAGTTGTAAGAAATAAATAGGATCTTATACATCAAGTGTCTGACCCAAAGGAAATGCTTAATCAATAGTAATCATGGCTATTATTATTATTGTTTAAGACAACTAAGAACTATACACAAATTGCTGCAAGACGAGGCAAAATAAACAAAGCCACAAAACCCTGGGAACCCAAAGGAAGGAGAGGGCATTTCAGCAGAGCCCCACTAGTGGAAGCTTCCTGAAAAGGTGATATTTCATTACATATGCCCGTAGTAAATTTCAGCAACACAAAAAAAGTAAACTATTAATTAAAATTTGAGTCTGTAGAGGCTGAGCCCTAGAAATTTTTGAAAGGTGTATAAATTCATTGTATTTCCTTCTTTTTCAACATATGTACTTATTTATTCATGGGATAAGAGGCTTAAGGACAGACCAAAAAATTAATAAAAAGCAAGTTTTGAAAAACATTAAAAGAAATAAGAAATGCTTTTTTAAAATTAGAAATGTAACCCAATGTATTAAATGGGGAGAGCAAGAATATTATAAATGACTCCAGAAAAATCTCTGTTTCTACAAAGGACCAGAAAAGCAGATACTGCAATAAGAGTGCAAAATACCATGACCAAATAAGGAAGGATCTGGACACTGATTACTTCAAGTAACTTAATGGATTGAAATCTGTGGGCCCAATGATGTTTATTATGCAGAAATTTCAAAATAGGCTGAAGACATCACAGAGCTCTACCAATCAAAACAGAGAAGGCATGGAAAGCTGGTGAAAATGCTGGAGCAAGTTTCCTTTTACACGTTGTTCAATTTTTATTTTTGCAATTAGGCAGAGGTATATAAAAATCAACAGAATGTATGTCAATATAAATAGGTCAAAAGTCACGCACAGAAAAAAAAGAGTTCAAACAGCAAGCATAAGCACATGATCACTATGTGCAAACTGTGAATATAAAATAATTGATTTTTCAGAAACATATACAGATATTGCTAAAGATGTACTCTCTTTAAAGTAACAGAAAAATTATATTAATTCATTCATTAAACCAACATTTGATTGGATACTCAACATGTGCCTGGCAGTGAACCAAGATACACATTTGTTATAGTGTATTGCAAAGCTCAAAATCCATTTTAAAAACTGTAAATGGTAGCATATCTTCTTGTGTTAACAGTAGATATAATTTTGGAAGCACCCCAAAGTGAGCTAACCCTAGAATGAAGTGGTTGACTAACTGGAGTATTATAATTTTTGTTATAAACAATTATGATGGAAAAGTACCAAAATTGTTTATTCATATAATTTGTACACTGGCTTTGGGAGAAGGACAGACGTTCCAAAAGAACAGCTCCAAAAATGATTTTATAACAGCAGCATTAGTGGGAAAAGTGTGCTGCCTGCCAAGGACCTCCTATGAAAGATGCTTATTTGAATGTCTAGTCATTTATTGAAAATTCCATCTTACTGCTATATTGCATCTTGCACATGTGGAATACTTGTACCCAGTGAAGTATTTTCATCAGCATTTGTTTTTAACTTTATAAAAATGTGTGAGAGGAAAAGTTACATTTTGGATTTTATTTAGAATTCCAGTAAGTCAAAGTCTTCTAAGCCAATTCTATTTCACAGAGCTACCATTTTCTGTACAAAAATGAGTTACGAACTAATGAGTTCTGTAAGACCGTATAAAGTGTCCTTAATCTTTGCAAACTATTTATCCAACAAGGGACTAATATGCAGACTATACAAGGTGCCATTCTATAATTTTCTGGATTACTGGTAAAAGCCACTCACATTAATGTTCAACCCCTTCTCTCTGGTGTAGAGACAGGCATTATTTCCTATCCAATTAGAAACATTTATTAAGTAGCTCATATATGTAGTGAACTGTGTTAGGTCTTTAGGAAACTTTAAAAAGCTTTCTTCTATTGACTTACAATTTATAAATTAAGCTAAATATATATAATATGCAAATTATTTTACATATATGTTAAATATAAATATATATATTTAACTTCATACAAGCCTGCATATGGTAATTATAAGCAAATTATAGAAAAAGAAGTATTACAAAGGTTCAAAGGAGGTAGCAATTAGTGTTTTGTGGTTTAAGCTGTTGGATTTGTAAGCTAGTACATAGTTATTATGGTAAATATATTCGACTGAGTGTATTTTGAGGAATAATGTAGAAAAATAGGAGCTACAAAATGTAATTTGAGCTGTCTCCCAGCTCCATAACTGAATTTTAAATCTTTTATCATATATCTATAGCTCTGTTTATATAAACATTTTATAATGTTCCAAAGGAAAAGGTAACCCCCATTTAAGATACTCTTTTGAAAAATATCTAATGGAAAACCACCAAACCTACCTGAAAATTTCAGCAAAAGGAGAACTGATAATCCTCCAAACTGAGCATTAACTTGGAAAGAATTTAGGGAAAACAGTCACAGGAAGGAGAACATAACTCAGGTGAAGAGGACCCTTTGTCTTTATTTTTAATAGTTTTATTTAGATATAATTCACATACCATAGAATTAACCTATTCAAAGTATACAATTCAGTGGATTTTACAGATGATTCAGAGAATTACAGAATCATCATCACAAACCCTTTTAGAATAGTTTCATTACCCCACGAAGAAACTTTGCATCCATTAGCAGTCAGTCTTCATCTCTCTCTCCCTGCCTGCCTCAGTCATAGGCAAACTACTAATCTAATCTTCACAGATTGGCCCATTCTGATGTTTCATATAAATGGAACCATATTCCCATATTTCCTTCTAAGAGATTAATATCATTTGAGCTCTTCCATTTAGGTCTACAATCCATTTTTTCCCTTTTTCTAATTGACATATAATAATTGTATATATTTATGGGATGTAGAATGGTATTTCAATATGTGTGTACAATGGGTAATGATCAAATCAGGGTAACAAGCATATCAGTCACCTCAAACATTTATTATTACTTGGTGTGGTGAACATTCAAAATCCTCTCGTCTAGCCTTTCGAAAAGACATAATAAATTACAGTTATTCATATTCACCGTAAGGTGCTGCAGAACACCAGAACCCATTTCACCTATCTAGCTGTAATTTTTGTATCTAACTAACCTCATCGCGTCTTTCTCTATCCCCTACTCTTCCCAACCTCACCCACAATTCTAGTCTCCATTTCCATGAGCTCAAAATGTTTTTTAGCACTCACATATGTGTGACAACATGTGGTTATTAATCTTTCTATGCCTGATTAGTTGTGTTTAATATAATGTCCTCCAGGCTCATTCATATTGCTGCAAATGACACGGTTGCATTTTTTTATGGTGGAAAACTATTTCATTGTGTATATGTACTGCATTTTCTTTAACCATTCATCCATTGATTGACATTTAGGTTGATTCTATATATTAGCTATTGTAAATCATGCTGTAATAAACATGAAAGTGTCAGTATCTTTTTAATATCCTGACATCCCTAGCTTTGGATAAATACTCAGCAGTGGGATTACTAAATTGTATGGTATTTCTATTTATAGTTTTCTGAGAAACCTCCATGATGTTTTCCGTAATGGCTGTACTAATTTACATCCTACCAACAGTGTATAGGAGTTTCCTTTTCTCTGCATCCTTGCCAGCATTTGTTATTTTTTGTCTTTTTGATAATAGCCATTCTAACTGAGGTGACATATCTCATTGTGGTTTTGATTTGCATTTCCCTAACAATCAGTGACGTTGAATGTTTTATTCATATATTTGTTGGCCATTTGTATGTCTTCCTTTGAGAAATGTCTTTTTAGTTTGCACGCTTTTTAATTGGGTTATTTGGTTTTTTATTTTGTTTTGTTTTGTTTTGTTTTTGCTGTTGAGTTGTCTGATCCCTGCATAGTCTGTGTATTAGTCCCATGATGGACGAATAGTTTGCAAATATTTTCTCCCATTCTACAGGTTGTCTCATCACTGTTGATTGCTTCCTTTGCTGTGCAGAAGCTTCTTAGTTTAATATAATCCCATTTATCTATATTTCTTTTTTGTCACCTGTGCTTTTAAAGTCTTACCCATAAAATATTTGCAAACACTAATGTCCTGAAGTATTTCCCCTATACTTTCTTCTAGTGGTTTTATCATTTTCATTTTACATTTAAGCCTTTACTCCATCTTGAGTTGGTTTCTATCTGTGGTGAGAGAGGGGTCTACTTTCATTCTTCTGCATATGGATATCCAGTTTTCCCTTAAATATTTATTGAAGAGTGTATTCTTTACCCAATGTATGTTATTCGATCCTTTATTGAAAGTCAGTTGGCTGTAAATATGTGGATTTACTTCTCTCTTCTGTTCCATTGATCTATGTGTCTGTTTTTATACAGCATGTTATTTTGATTACTATTGCTTTGTAGTATACTTTGAATCACACCATGCTAGATGGTGTGATGCCTACAGCTTTGATCTTTTGCTCAGTATTTCTTTTGCAATTAGGGTCTTTGAGGGTCCCATACAAACTTTAGGATATTTTTTCAAATTCTGTAAAGAATATCATTAATAGTTTTGATAGAGATTGCATTCAATCTGAAAATTTTGGGGGGTAGTATGGCCATTTTAACAATATTAATTATTCCAGTCATGAGCAAGGGATGTCATTCCATTTGTTTGAGTCCTCTTCAATTTCTTTAATCAGTGTTTTATAGTCTACATCATAGCAATCTTTTACCCCTTTGGTTTAATTTATTCCTGGGTACTTTTTGTAGCTATTGTAAATGGCATAGTTTTCTTGATTTCTTTTTCAGCTAGTTCATTATTGGTGCATAGAAATGCAATTTTACTGAACTTGTGTATCACTTCTAAGAGATTTTTTATGGGGTCTTTAGGTTTTCCTATATGCGAGATCATGGTGTTTGCAAAGAGGGACAATTTGACTTGCTCTTCTCCAATTTTGATACCTTTTATTTTTCTCTTTCCTGATTTATCTGACTAGGACTTCCAGTACTATGTTGAATAAGAGTGCTGAAAGCAGGCATCCTTGTCTTGTCTCAATCCTTATAGGAAAGGCTTTCAGCTTTTCCCGATTCAGTAGGTATGTTAGCCTTGGGTTTGTCATACGTGACCCTTATTATATGGTCATACATCTATGATGTATGCTCTTTCTGTGCCTAATTTGTTGAGTCTTTAACACGAAGCGATGCTGAATTTTATCAAGTGCTTTTACTGCATCTAGTAAAATGAACATTTGGCTTTTGTCCTTCATTCTATTGATGTAACATATCATATTTATTGATGTTGAACAATCACTGAATCTCTGGGATTCCTATTTGATCATGGTAAATGATCATTTTGATATGAAATCGGGTTTGGTTTGCTAGATTTTGTTGAGGAGTTTTGCATCTTTGTCCGTCGGGAATATCAGCCTGTACTTTTCTTTGCTCTTGTGTCCTTGCCTGCTTTTGGCATAAGGGTAGTGTTGGTCTCATATAATGAGTTAGGAAGAATTTCCTTCTATTTGATTCTTTGTAATTGTTTGACAGATTTATTTCTCTCTCATGTTTGAAATATAGCTTTGCTGGATATAGGAGTTTTGGCTGACAGTATTTTTCTTTCAGCATTTCGAATAGATCATTCTGTTTTCTCCTAGACTGTCAGACTTCTGTTGGAAAATCTGCTGTTAAGTCTGATGTGGCTTCCCATACATGTAACTGGACATTTTTTCTCTTGCTGCTTGTAGAATTCTCTTTTACTGTTGACTGACTATAACATGCATCAGAAAAGATCTTTTTAGATGAAATATGTTTAGGAATTTTTCACCTTTCTGTATCTGGATGTCTGTATCTTTCAAAAGACTTGGGAAATTTTCAGTTATTATTTCATTAAATAGGTTTTCTATAGCTTTGTCCATCTCTCCTCTTTTTGAAAATCCAAATATAAGAATTTCTTTTTTTTTTTTTATTAACTTTACAGCGTCCCATGTGTCACATGGATGTTCTTCATTCCTTTTACTTTCTTTTGGCTTTTAAAAGTTTTTTTTGTTTTTTTGTTTTTATCGGGGCTGGGTTATTTTGGAAGATCTATCTTCAAGTTTAATTATTTCTTCCGCTTGATCTAGTCTATTATTGAATATATCAATTGTATTTTTAAAAATTCACTGAATTCTTAAGTTCTACAATTTCTCTTTGGCTCTTTTTTATATCTATCTCTGTCAAATTTCTCATTCAGCTCCCAAATTATTTTTCTTATTTCTTTATATTGCTTATCTGTATTGTCTTGTATCTCACTAAGTTTCCTTAAGATCATTATTTTACATTTTTTTTCATTTAACAGACCTTTCTTTCTGTAGGATCTGTCACTGAAAAAGTATGTTCCTTTGTAAATGTCACGTTTCCTTGCTTTTTCATGATTCTTGTGTCCTTATGTTGATATCTCTGCATCTCTCTTAATAGTCACTTGTTCCAATTTTATGGACTGGCTTTAGTAGGGAAAGATTTTTCCTCTGTAAGTAGATCTTTATTAGTTTGTTCAGTAGGGTGTTTTGGCTTTGACTCTCAGAAGGTGCAGTAATGTAGTCTCCATATGATTTATTTGGCTGTAATATATGTGAGCAGTATCAGTGAGTTCCTCAGTGACATTGGCTGCCGTTGTTACTGGCAGCTGTGACAAGGACTTGCTGGGGACAAGGTCACCAGGTGGGCTGGTCCTTGGGCATGAGTGATGTTGCCAGTAAACTAGGCATGCCAGTCCTTGGGACCTTGGATAGTATACACTGGCACCAGTAATGGCTGCGGAGTGACCCAGGTAGGCTGATCCTCAAGCCCCAGGAAGCATGCTTGGACATTAGTGGTAGCTGAGGAGGGCCAGGTTGGCATGTCTTTGGGTCCCTGGACAGTGTGCATAGCACTGGCAGTGACAATAGCAGTGGCAGGACAGCCTTGGGCCCGTGGAAGTAAAGACACCAGAAGTAGTGTTTGTAGGCTGGACAGACCAGTCCCTAGGATCTTGGATGGAATGCCTAGATGAGGAGTACAGCAGCAGGCTAAGTGGCGTGTCTCTGGGGGGCTGGGAAGTGCACATGTGCAGTGGCAGTGACCATGACAGCAGATGGCAGTAGGTAGGCATATGCCAGTGGCAATGAACATGGTAGGCCTGTCCTCAGTCTTCTGGCTAGTGGACAAGGGTGCATGTGGTGGTGAGAAGAATGGGCTGATCCTCAGGCTTCAAAATAGTGCCTGCAGGCAAAGAGAGGTAGTACTATGTAAGGCGGACGTACCCTCAGGCTCCTGGACAACATGCACAAGCATCAACAGTGGCGATCATGTGGTAGCGGTGGCAGTTATGAGTGGGGCAGGCCAATATGCAGGTATCCGGAGGGTGTATGTGGGCACTGGAGACGGTACTGCCTAGGGAAGTCCTGTCCTAAGGCCCTATGTAGGTGTATGCAGGTGTGAAGTTGGAGTGGGGGGAGGAGGTAGCTCTCAGTTGCAGTAGCCCAGGACAGGCAGCTCTAAAGCTCTGGGGATTATCACTTCCCTTTGTATTGGGGGCAGCCAGCCTGGTGTGGTATACCACCTGTTCCCCAGGATGTAGTGCACCACATTGGCCAGAATCCTGGGGACCAAGCCACAGTGCCAGATTTAGCTATCATTGTGATGTTACAGCTTTTTGGATGAATTCAGGGGATATAAGTGGGACTTTGGGGATTTGAAAATGCAAGGGCTGTTGGGCCTCAGGGAATAATGTAGTCTGGTGGGAGGTGCGTTCTCAAAGTGGCTCCATGCTGCAGCTGCTTTGGTCTCGGGGAGTGAGTGGGAGCCAGTGCGAGTTCCCTCTCTGGAACAACTCACTTGCACAGACCCTAGGCAGCTCCCTATAGTAGGCTAAGGGCCTGTGAGTGCTGAGTGGCTCGTATTACCAGCATCTGTGGTGGGAAAAGTGGACAGCTGGGGATCTCTCACCTACCTTTTCCCCATAATGAAGACATCTTCCTCATTCCAAACTGATCCTGGCCAGGTCAGCTGCTTGGCTGCCCTCTACCTCTATGCCTCAGAAGGTCCCTGCCACTTCCTTGCTGAATTTCAGTGTTCTGTCTTAGATACTCTATTCAATGTGTGGTTATCCCCTTGCTGTTTTGGTCCTTTTTTGTGGAGGAAGTGAGTGCTGAACACTTCTAGTCAGTCACCTTGATCTTTCTCCCAGGTCTACAACCCATTTTGAGTTAATTTTTGCATATGTTTTAAGGTAGCAGCCCAAATTTATTTTTCACATGGAAATAGACACTTGTACTGAAAACCTTTGTTGAAAAAAGACTATTCTTTCCTTGCTGAATTATCTTGGCATCCTTGTCAACAATTAATTGACCATAAAGGTAAGGGTTTATTTTTGAATATTCAATGTTATTACACTGACCTATATGTCTATCTTTCTAGCAGTACCACTGTCCAATTAAGACCACTGTCTTAATTACTGTAGTTTTAAAATAAATTTTGGAATCAGAAAGTATTAGTCCTTCATACTTCAAGGGTGTTTTATCTGTTTGAGTCTCTTGTATTTTTTTATTACTTATTTATTTTTGGTGACAGGGTCTCATTCTGTCACCCAGGCTGGAGTGCAGTGGTGTGACCTCAGCTTACTGTAGCCTCGACTTCCTGCATTCAGGTGATCCTTCCACTTCAGCCTCCCAAGTAGCTGGGACTACAGTCATGTGCCACCACACCTGGTTAATTTTTTTTTTTTTTGTATTTTTTTTAGAGACAGCGTTAAAACTACAAAAATTAGTCAGGCATTGTGGTGGGTGCCTATAATCCCAGCCACCTGGGAGCCTGAGGCAGGAAAATTGCTTGAGCCCGGGAAGCAGAGGTTGCAGTGAGCTGAGATCATGCCTCTGCCCTCCAGCCTGGGCAACAGATCAAGGCTCCATCTCAACAAAGGAAAAAACATGTAAGCTAGAAGAAAATTATTCCTTCTTTACGTGTCCAAAAGCCTGGGCGTTTTGTTTCATCGTCATTTTATATAAGTAATATGACAGAAAGAACCACAGAGAATAGAAAAGATCTGCCTTTTTTCTGAATCCGAAGCTATATGCGTTTTGGCAATCTTATTTTCCTCATGTAACTCAGAGATAAGACCATAAGTTCTATCTGTTTTCAAGGATTAATTCTGAAGATAAAGTGAAATTATGTATGTAAAGTCTTTCTGTAACTAGAAAGTTTCATTCCTATATATCCTATTACATTTATTATTTCTTGAATGTAATACAAAAAATTATATCTGCAGACAGTCAAAATTTCCATTAAGTGTCTGAGAAGCAAGCCTGGCACCTTAATCTATGTCCCTGGGGTAAGTATTACAGCACCACACAGTGTGCATTGTACTGAAATGAGTACCCATGGTGATGTGTACCCAGTTCCTTTTTCTTTCCATTACTCTTTCTTCTAAACTCTATAGCGCCAAAAGTAGAAGTCAGAGCTCTGCCAACTTCCCTACTTGGTGTCTTTATAAGAAATGCAGACATCATCTGGACATTCTTTTCACCTAAACTGAACAGTTTATACTAGTCCCCATAGTGCTTTTCACTGCTAAGAAAACAAAGCTAACCTCCAAATAACTGGTATGTTCCCTTAAAATGGACTATATATCCTACCTACAGAATTACCTAAATGAGTTATTACATATCTGCTTCTATGTCCAAACCTAGCATTAAGTGAATTAACTTCCTCATTTCTATAACCTTGAGAAAAAATTTAGTCCTTTTCTTAGATAGGGCTGCTATAACAAAATACCACAAACTGTATGGCTTAAACAGCATTTATTTCTCACAGTTTTGGAGGTTGGAGGTCTGAAATCAGGGTGCCAGAAGGGTCAAGTTCTTGGTGAGGACCCTCTTGCAGGTTTTAGACTGCTGACTTTTCACTGTATCCTCACATAACAGAAAGCTAGCTAGCTAGCTCTGTTTTTCTTACATGGGCACTAATCTCATTCCTGAGGGCTCCACCCTCATGACCTAATTACCTCCCAAAGGCTCCACCTCCAAATACCATCACATTTGGATTAGAATTTCAATATATGGATTTTGGGGGAACATAAACATCCCATCAGTTGCAGTCCCCTACTTACACATAGCTTTATATAAAACCAGTCATTGCTGCTTCTTACATCTTACTTTCTCAACCTTCAGCTGACCTGACCTTTATCCTAACTCCTCCCTCTATTGTAGGTCACCTTGCCTTTGCCAAACGATTCACAGCTTTTCAAGAATGTACGGTCAGCCCTCTGTATCTGTGAGTTCCACATCTGTGGATTCAACCAATTGTGAATTTAAACTACTTGAAAATAAATTGCATCTGTACTGAACATGCATAGACTTTTTTCTTGTCATTATTTCCTTAAAAATACAGCATAACAACTATTTACAAAGCATTTACATTGTATTATGTATTCCAAGTAATCTATAGATAATTTAAAATATACAGAAGGATATGCAAATGTTATATGCAACGGTTACATGCAAATACTATACCATTTTATATCAGGAACTTGAGCATCTTTAGATTTTGGTATCTGCCAGGGATCCTGGAACCAATCCAGGACTTTACGAAGGAAAAGTGCAAAAGAAAAAAAAATGTATGACAGAAAGATTAAACTTCTGCAAGCTAAACCCAAGACAGGCCTCTCAGCAATGACAACCAACCTGAAAGGCAATGTGCCCCAAATGTACCTTTCACCTATACTGTCTAAAGCTTTCACTTCAATCCATTGTCATGCCTACATTTTCAATACTTAACAGATTTCAAAAAATAGGTATCTCTTAACACATAAATAAGTCTTGGACAGTTATGATTACCAGTGACTCACATCTTAGTAAAAATTAATGTAACTAGATTGTTTGCCTTTTAACATCTATTTAAATTCTATCAGTTATATAAAGAAATGAATTATTTGTCAGGGAAAAAGCAGATTAGATCATCTTGAACGAGAAGCAATTTGTAAAGCTGCAAAGCTTTGGCTGTATACCACATTAAAGGACCTAGGGCACTATAATGGTAACACTCATCATATATTTAGTGAGTTATCTCATGTAATCTTCTTGACAAGTCTATGAAATAGGTACTACTGTTATCTCTGTGTTATAGATTAGAAAATTGAGACTATGGGGAATTAAGAAACTTGGCTAGGATTACATCATCAAGAGGTAGAGGCAAAAGGATTTAAACACAGGTCCATCTAAACTCAGAACCAAAGTTCTAGGCCTCTATGATGACTGGCACATATAGACCCAAGACCAGAAGTATTATGACTTATAAGGCAGATAAAGATGGATTACAAATATGGGAAACAAATTCCTTTGACAACCTTTGTTGGTATCAAATATTGTTCTAGGCCTAAATCTAGAAGACAAGGAGAAAAATCACTATGTTGCCAGCCCACTCCCAGCTTTCTTCAGGCCAAAATCTTAGATGAGTACAATTCCAGGCCACTCTATTTAGACAACAGGTTTTCAGAAAGTATACTGAGAACATAATAAGAAATAATGTCATATAAGCAGATAATTGTTGTTTTGATTACAAATAGCTGATTCAAAATTAAAACTTTGGAGCAGAGACCATTAATAGTTCAGGATTCCTTGATCACATATAAGATACATAGGTTATAAAATCTAAAAACTCTAAATTAAAATTAACCCTGGCCTCCTTTTGTCATAATTTTTAGGGACTGTATTTCATTGTTACAATAATTTGACCTACTACTGACATTATGTAAAATTAATGAAGTCAGATTAAAATGAAGGGTAAGAGTGCGGTAATTATAAATAATCTTACATCTACAATTCAATTATCAGGCACCAAATGGTGAACCAAGATTGTCAGTGAACTGATAACTTTAAATCTGAATCCAATCCTGTGTTAAGACTTGGTATTTCTGTATGAATATTTGAACTTCCCTGAAAAATCAGTACTTTATTACCAACAGGAGATAATAGATATTGTCTCATACTTAAATTGAGCTGGCCATCCATGCTTAATTCATGTATTTATTCTGCTGAACCTCATCTATATCTATTTTCCCTACCCTGTTAAAAAATAAATTACAAGAAAGGTATAGTGCTAATGGAATTGTACAATAGATTTAATTAATTGACTTCATAAAAGTTTACTAAGCATCTATTATTCAAAAGGCATGATCAAAAATTTAAGTACTAGTCAGACAGATTCCTGTTCTCAAGAAAAGTGCATTTTTAAAAGTGAAATAAGAGCCTAAGAAAAATAATGACAATACAAATACCATGTAAAGGTACAGTCATACATCACCTAACAATGTTCCAGTCAATGACTGACCACTTATACAACAGTGGTCCCATAAGATAATACCATATTTTTACTGTACCTTTTCTATGTTTAGATATGTTTAGATACACAAATACCATCATGTTACAATTGCCTCCATTACTCAGCACAGTATCATTCTGTACAGGTTTGCAGCTTCAGAGCAATAGGTTATATATAGCCTAGGTGCACAGTAGGCTCTACCATCTAGATTTGTGTAAGTGTACTCTATGATATTTGCACAATGATGAAATCACCTAAAAATGCATTTCTCAGCAATTATCCCCATTGTTAAGTAATGGACGACTGTACCGTAATCTAGCATTAATGGCAGGAGTTTCATCTAATTCAGCATAAATAAATGAAATTACATGAACTAATATGTGTAAAGTGTTTTTAATTGCTATTTTACTCTTACTACTCAACATATTTAAATTTTATACATTACTTAAGTTTATGTTTTAAAATACCAAAATATGTTTCAGTTTTAACATATTGGGTTAAAAAGAGCAAATAATGTACACAAACAGTGCTCCCCTGTTTTACAGAGTATCCAGACATAAACATTTCTCAAAACTAAGAGTAATAGTATCAACATTGATTTTTTTTTTTTTTTTTTTTTTTTTTTTTGCTGTGATGTAATACAGTAATACTTGCAGAGGAAAAAAGGAAAACACGTGACATGAACTAAGTGTCCAGTATTTATCAAACACTTTACATATTAAATATGTACTAAAATGTATATTTTAATATTCATTAGAGTTTCTGTCTTTCAAATTATAGGTCATTTTCCTTTATAGCTCCATTGACATCAGGTTTTCCACTGTCACATTTGCTGCCATTACAGGCAACTCTACCCAACCATAGTGTATTTTACCATATTGTATCTAATCTGTTGTGGACTGGGAAACCAGACAACCATGCATATTCAACTATGTATAGAGAGAGTAAGTGAGAGCATAATCAACTCTTATTACATGCCTGGTGACCCAGATTTTGTGGTCTGTATTTTAGCTTTTCAGAGCTTTCTATACATACTTAGCTGAGTTCATAAAACTTGAAGCTATCAGATAATGCAACTCCATATAAACAACGTGCCAATGACTATCCTTTCACTTACTGTTCTAATGGCTGAATTAACTCACAAAAATTAAGACAGTGTATCTTCTGTTGCTGCCACTGAATATGCAATGCCATCACAAATAGCTAAAGCATACCCTCCCCAACCCTCATTTCAGCTTGACTCCAATCCAAGTGATGAATCACAGATAAGAAAGGGAAAAGCTCCACTCTTCCTGTTATAAAGATAAATTTTAAGGAGGAGGAGGAGGAGGAAGACGAGAAGAAGGAAATTATTTGCTTATAAAGAGAAAGGAGGCAACTTCCTTCTCTTCTCCTCTTGAAAGAGTCTCCTTGAAAACACAATGTGCTTGAGTCCTCGTTGTAACCTATTAGATATAAATGGTCTCCACAGGGTCTAGATAAACCCAGTTTCAGTTTCACATTGCAAAGATGTCTCCAAGGTTGCAGGCCTCATAACCCCTTGAAATATAAACATATACTCTTAGAGCTAATCCAGGAGCCTATCTTGAGATGTAACTGAGGAAACAAGAGAAATGTTATTTCATTTTCTTATTCTTTGCTGTATAAATTGTGTGAAATGTCATTCTGACTTCATAGGATTTGTGGGCTGTCTACATGCATGTAGTCTATTGTGTTTACTCAATAACAAATCAGTATTATTTTTTTCCCATAGTGATGTGGATAGGTCTCTCTTTGTTGCTAGGACTTTTTACTTAGAAACTTCCCATTTATCAGTCATGTTCCCATCAACTTTCAGTCCTGAAATAATCATCTTCCCTAAAGCACCAAGCGTCTGCAACAAGTTTGGGCTCTATCACCCAAGAGTCATCATAGCTATAGTTAGCAAGTTAAAGGGTTGTTCTTAGGATAAGAAATACATCCCTAATTCTGAAGGCAGAGATGTGTATAAAAGCATTTAAAAATAGGATTTCCTTTTATATATTATATACTCAAGCTTACAATATGGTAATGCAATTTTTTCTTGAACAAACAAGCTATTAAAAATGAAATGGTCAATATCAAATATGGGGAAATTACTCATTTAAAAAAACACTTTTACCTCATTTTTCTATATTTTATTCCCTTAACACTTGTCATTATCTAACATTCGTTTTTATTCAACAAGCCATTTCTTTATATCAAATTTTCTGTAAAGTAACAAAACTCTGATAAACTAATGGTGAAAAGAGGAAAACTTCTAAAAGCAAATGTTAAGTGCAGTTTTGATTTCCTCTTCATTAAACGCTGTAGAAAAATCTGTACCTAAAGACATAATAAATGAAAAATGCAAAATTAGGTAGTTGGTCCCCTTCTTCAACACAGATGACCTTAAGTGCCCTAAGAATGCAACGCATAGCATCTATTGTCCTGCCCATCCCACTAATAGGTTTAGAATGCTGTTTTCTTCACCAGAGGCTGTGTTAATAGTGGAAAGACTGTATAGGCTTTGAGGTCACAGAAGATCTGTGTTTAAATAAAATATCTATTACTCACTGAACTCAAACAAGTTCCTTAGGTTCTCATTGGTAAAATGAAGATAATACTGCTACTTTCATATTATTGTTATGAGGATTGAATGAGATATAAAAAAATCACATCAATAGATTTGTTTCTAGTACAAACAAGGAGGTTAAATGATAGCTGATATTATTATCATCATCATCATTTAACCATCCTCAGCATCCCAGCCAGAAGCATCTTGCTCCTGAACAGCTCCTGGATTTTATGTAATTCTGTGGGAAAAAAAAAAAAAAAAAAAAAAAAAAAAAAAAAAAAGTCTTTTCTACTGTGAAAACTGAAAGAAGCAGCACCTCACTGAAGGAGCAAACACACATTTAAGACCTTTGTGGGCACTCTAGGTAAATACCCAGAGAAGAGTGATAATTGCTGTCTTCCTTAGGCAAGTAATGCTATACTGAACCGTTTTTGCTAGATTAATGGGAGATTCTATTCCAATTCTTGCCCTGACCAGAAACTGGAATGAGGAGAAATTCTCCGCGAATTGAATTTAAGAAAAGGGAGGCAAGGAAGGGGCTCTGTAAACGACTCTGTTCTAACAGATCCCTGGCTGGATTTTCAGGTACATTAGGATAAAAATCCTGGGAAGTGCAAACAGCTCTTTGTTTCTATGCTTTTACACTTCTCTCTTTCATTGAGATGCCTAGAGATTTCTTTTGAAAAATGCTATGCTGTGTAAACTAAGAGGAAGAAAGATCTGCCAACTTTAGGGCATTTGTGAATAATCTGTGACCTGGGACAGAGGTGCCTGGGGCTGTCCCTGACTATGCTGCCCCCTCTCTCACTGCTTAGGCCTCAAAGATGAACTTGTAAGAGATTTGTATTGAGGCTAAACACAGAGGGAGAGTAAAAGATAATCCCTTTTGCTGTGCAGAAGCTCTTTAGTTTAATTAGAACCCATTTGTCAATTTTGGGTTTTGTTGCCATTGCTTTTGGTGTTTTACTCATGAAGTCTTTGCCCATGCCTATTTCCTGAATGGTATTCCCTAGGTTTTCTTCTATGGTTTTTTGGTTTTCAGTCTTACGTTTAAGTCTTTAACCCACCTTGAATTACTTTTTGTATAAGGTGTAAGGAAGGGGTCCAGTTTCAGTTTTCTGCATATAGCTAGCCAATTTTCCCAACATTTATTAAACAGAGAATCCTTTCCCCATTGTTTTTGTCAGGTTTGTCGAAGATCAGTTGGTTGTAGATGTGTGTGGTGTTATTTCTGAGGCCTCTGTTCTGTTCCATTGGTCTATACATCTTGTTTAGGTACCAATACCATGCTGTTTTGGTTGCCATAGCTTTGTAGTATAGTTTGATGTCAGGTAGCACACCTCCAGCTTTGTTCTTTTTGCTTAGGATTGTCTTGGCTATATGGGCTCTTTTTTGGTTCCATATGAAATTTAGAGTAGCTTTTTCTAATTCTGTGAAGAAAGTCAATGGTAACTTAATGGGGATAGCATTGAATCTATAATTACTTTGGGCAGTATGGCCATTTTCACGATATTGATTCTTCCTATCCACGAGCATGAAATATTTTTCCAGTTATTTGTGTCCTCTCTTATTTCCTTGAGCAGTGGTTTGTAGTTCTCCTTGAAGAGGTCCTTCACATCCCTTGTAAGTTGTATTCCTAGGTATTTTATTCTCTTTGTAGCAATTGTGAATGGGAGTTCACTCATGATTTGGCTCTCTGTTTGTCTATTATTGGTGTATAGGAATGCTTGTGACTTTTGCACACTGATTTTGTATCCTGAGACTGCTGAAATTGTTTATCAGCTTAAGGAGATTTGGGGCATCTTTGAGGCAGGGCATCACACACCCGGCCTGTCAGGGGGTGGGAGCAATAAGGGAGGGATACCATTAGGAGAAACACCTAATGTAGATGACAGGTTGTTGGGTGCAGCAAACCACCATGGTGCATGTATACCTATGTAACAAACCTGCACATTGTGCACATGTATGGCAGAACTTAAAGTATAATAATAATAATAATAATAATAATAATAATAATAATAATGGTAATCCCAGACTTGAATTCTTTCTACCCAGGATTTTTTTAAAAAACTCATATGGCAATTATTATATAATTATATAAAAATGGGGTTTTCTAAATATACAATCATGTCATCTTCCAGCAGAGACAATTTGACTTCCTCGCTTCCTATTTGAATACCCTTTATTTCTTTCTCTTGCCTGATTGCCCTGGCCAGAACTTTAAACACTGTGTTGAATAGGAGTGGTGAGAGAGGGCATCCCTGTCTTGTGCCAGTTTTCAAAAGGAATGCTTCCAGCTTTTGCCCATTCTGTAAGATATGGGTGGTGGGTTTGTCATAAATAGCTCTTACTATTTTGAGATACATTCCATCAGTACCTAGTTGAGAGTTTTTAGTATGAAGGGCTATTGAATTTTATCAAAAGCCTTTTCTGCATCTATTGAGATAATCATGTGGTTTTTGTCATTGGTTCTGTTTATGTGATAGATTATGTTTATTGAGCTGCATATGGTGAACTAGCCTTGCATCCCAAGGATGAAGCTGACTTGATCGTGGTGGATAAGCTTTTTGATGCGCTGCTGGATTCGGTTTGCCAGTATTTTATCGAGAATTTTCGCAGCAATGTTCATCAGGGATACTGGACTGAGGTTTTCTTTTTTTGTTGTGTCTCTGCCAGGTTTTGGTATCAGGATGATGCTGGCCTCATAAAATGAATTAGGGAGGAGTCCCTCTTTTTCTACTGTTTGGAATAGTTTCAGAAGGAATGGTACCAGCTCCTCTTTGTACCTCTGGTAGAATCTACCTGTGAATCTGTCTGGTTGGCTATTGATTACTGCCTCAATTTCAGAACTTGTTATTGGTCTATTTAGGGATCTGACTTCTTCCTGGTTTAGTCTTGGGAGGGTGTATGTGTCCAGGAATTTATCCACTTCTTCTGGATTTTCTAGTTTATTTGCCTAGAGGTGTTTATAGTATTCTCTGATGGTAGTTTGCATTTCTCTGGGATCAATGGTGATATCCCCTTTATCATTTTTTTTTTTTACTGTGTCTGATTCTTCTCTCTTTTCTTCTATATTAATCTGACTAGTGGTCTGTTTGTTAATCCTTTCAAAAAACCAGATTCTGGATTCACTGATTTTTTGAAGGTTTTTTTTGTGTCTCTATCTCCTTCAGTTCTACTCTGATCTTATTTTTTGCCTTCTGCTAGCTTTTGAAATGTGGCACATATACACCATGGAATACTCTGCAGCCATAAAATAGGATGAGTTCATGTCCTTTGCAGGGACATGGATGAAGCTGGAAACCATCATTCTCAGTAAACTAACACAGGAACAGAAGACCAAACACTGCATGTTCTCACTCATTAGTGGGAGTTGAACAATGAGAACACATGGACACAGAGAGGGGAACATCACACACCCTGCCTGTCAGGGGGTGGGGGTGATAGGGGAGGATACCATTAGGAGAAACACCTAATGTAGATGACGGGTTGTTGGGTGCAGCAAAACACCATGGCATATGTATACCTATGTAACAAACCTGCACATTGTGCATATGTATGGCAGAACTTAAAGAATAATAGTAATAATAAAGGTAATCCCAGACTTGAATTCTTTCTACCCAGGATTTAAAAAACACCTCGTATGGCAATTATTATATAATTTATATATAATTATATAAAAATGCATATGGAAATTATTTCCTTCGGTACAATGTAAACTTCTTGAGAAAATAACCATTGTCTTTTGCTTTGGTTTTCTCCACAACATCTATCATAGCACCTTGCACACAGTAAATGCTCAATACATATGTGTTCAGGCTTATAATATTCACTTATGCTTTTATTTTACTATGCATATTATAAAGAAGTAGTGTATGTGGTGCAAAAAGAACTAGATCAGGAATATCTAGGAGCTTGTTCTGGCTCTGGCAGTAATGAACCTGCTTGGGCCTTAGTTTCCTCAAATGAAAAAGTTAAACTGGATTATCTCTAATTTAACTTCAAGCTCTTAAATTTAAAAAAATAATAATAAAGGGAAGAAGGAAAGGAGGATAGGAGGAAGAAATGGGGGCGGTTAGGAGACAGAGAGGGAAGTAGAGAAATGGTGCTTCTCCTATTAGCCTAACGAACCACAAAACATTTCCTAAGGAAGCATACTTGTCATTGAATGACTTCAATGCATGACTTGAGACAGTGTGGAAGTCGCTGCTGCTATTCAACTCAAAACAAATTTTAGTAAATTGAAAGAGATCTGGAGAGAGAATGAACTATTCTGTGCTCAGCTAGATGCAAGGAAGAGAATGTGGATGAGCCACTGAAAATGGCCAGTTCCCAAGGTCATTCCGCAAGTTGGTCCTTCTGCATTGAGTTAGCATATTTGTACTTTTTATTTGGTCTGTGGTAATAATGACATTTCTCCCTTAGTTTGCTAAAGCCTGAGCATTCAGTCAGCTCCTCATCTTTGTAATTCAAAAGGTGAAGGAGGCAAATCAGTCAGTTGAAATGCACAGTAACTGTGGTGTGTACCTCAGTGGCTCAGAATTGCTATCTGCTGCTCCATGGAATAACACAGAGAGAGTCTTTTCTGAAATGCAGACAATGAGAATCTTATCTTGTAGTAACAACCTCCAGTGATGAATTATGTTGCCATTAGTTGATACTAGTAAAACCTTTTCTAATACAAAAAAATATATATTTTAAAAGACAGCACAGGTCATAGCTGCCCACCAAATTTCCACAAGCCCTAGGTACTGCCTTCCCTTAAGTATAAATAGTAACCAAACTTTCTTTAAAATACTATCTATGCACTTAACAGATCATACCAAGTTTCCCCAAAATTAATTAATTAATAAGTCAGTTAATCAAAAATAAAGTGCTACTGGACTCACTCCTTTAGGAAGCTAAAATATCTGATGGTTCTCAAAGACAGGCAATCATCTATGTTTATTATAAACATAGTTTGGTTTTCTATAAAAATGTACAATTTATTTTTAAAACATTGTCCAAAGTATATTGTGATAAACACTACACAGGGAAATAAAAGAGACATAAAGACATTTATCAGCTTGCTGTTACAATCGCAATCTTATTTTCCACCATTCTGAAGACACCACGGTGTCTGGGAGACAGACACACGTATCAGACAACAACACAAACTATAAGCAATAGAGACTCCCCAGTTAGGAAGAGAAGACAGAGCACACACTAAAACAGAATTATTTTCTAGTTGAGACTAGTTGAAAAGCCATCTTAAGTTTTCAGTCTGTAAAGAATCCTCTAGAATTAAAATTGACTTAGACTGGCTAAGTTTTAGTACTATCTCATCCAAGATTCAAAATATCTAATCAGCATCTTATAACATATTTAATATAAGATGGAATAAATTAAATCCATGTTCAAGGTCACAACATGAATGCTAAGGACCATTATAACGCTTTAAGAACAAAATTCAAGCTTAATGGACTCCTCTGAATAAGTTAAAAATTTCAAAATAAAACAGGCCAAATGAATTTTTGGTGCAAATCACTGAATAGTTGATTTTATATCAAAGACTAGAATATCAATATTTAGGACACAAAATAAAAAAGAGGAATGGAATAGAATTAAGAGATTTTTAGTGGCCAAGGTGTGGTAGCTCAGTGCTAGTAAGCACAAGATTATTTATAAACTAATCTGCATATGGAATAACATTTGTCCCAAATTTATTCTTGAATCTATGTGAGAATTTCTTCTCCCACCTTAAATACACACTCCCACCCCCAAAAAACCCTCTGGTCTGGTTACAGATAGGCAGTACAAACTAAAAGTAAATCCTGAATGTTCTATTCCTAAAGTGAGTCAGTAGTATGTAGACTTTGGTTTCATGAAGTTCAAGATAAAATACTGAATAAAACTACATAAAACCCAGATTAGGGAACATAATCTAAAATTTGGTAGCTATAAAGTTATGCCTGTACCTAGAAAAGGCAAGATTGAGTAGGCGAAGAGATAAGTAGTCATAACATGGAATGATAATTTACAATTAAGGAAAAGTGTGTCTCATATATTCAACCTAATAAGCAATGCAGTTTTGGTCACAAATCTATCATAAATATTGCTTGTTTGAGAGTAAGTAGAGGTTCCACAGGAATACATTGATGCTGAAACATAAATGAGATGACCATAAACACAGTCCTTAAAATTCTGTGTGAACATAGCATAATGTTGACAGATGGCTCTTAGAACATCTTTATAGTAATTGTAAATATTAAGTGATAGACACATAAACACAAGCTTATTAAGTACCCAGCTCTGTGCAAATTAAGGGGGTTAAAGCAAAAGTTCTACTGCTTTTAAGTTACTTTTTAAAAAATATTAATTCAGCATTTCCAATATTGCCTTAATTCCATCCTGTTACTTACAAAGCCTACAACACTAATTCACTACGGAAGAATTTGAAAGTACTATCAACTAAGTAGCCAATTTCTGAACAACAGTTTTCTGAAACAGCTTGTACATTGTAATGATATTTTATATTGTGTTTTAAGAAAGATTTTCATTAAAATACATATGTTTACCTTTGAATCTCTTCATCTAATAAAGTAAATGCCCACTGACATTTACAAATAATATATTTTTGAAATGAATCTCTTTAAAAAATCTGAAATCTAATTTATAATATCAAAACTGTAATTGTTCAGTGTCTTGAAAAACAAAAATAAACAAGAGTCATCATTAACCAAAGCATGGAATATAAATAGCATAATTTAGAAACATATTAATACATAGTATACTTTAATTTCAAATAGAACTCATTTTTTGTATCAATGAAAATAAACAAATTATAAGAATTAAATTGTTCAACAGTAAGTATTTTATCCAGCTACAACCTTGCAATGTTTTATCAAGTCTAAGATATCACTGCCATCCCATATGGTAGGGGCTACTGAACACTTGAAATGTGGCTTGTGTGAATGAGGAACTGAATTTTCAATTCTATTTAATTTTAAATGATTTGCATCTAAATAACCCCCTTTGGCCAATGGCTACTATATAGGACAGTGCAGATCCGTATAGTAAAAAGTTATTATGCAGTTCAGTGTCTGTAAACTCTGCTCTCCAAATATAATAGCTAAGCTCAGTCCTGGAAATGATTGTCTCACTACCTATAAAAGACTTAAAACTCCATGAGGAAAACAATCTGGTATTTTTAATCCAACTCTACATCATCAGTACTTGCCACAATACCTCAGTAACTATTGCATAAATAAATACAAATATATATATACATACATACATACTTTTGAATGAGAAAATAAAACAGAATATCCTTCTTTCCATGATGTTGTACTAAGTGTTTATTACCCATGTGAATAAGGTACAAACTGAAAAAACAAACAAACCTGATAGGAGAAAGGCAAGACCAGTCCAATCTCTTGCTTTAAAATGTTTTAATGTAACACTTTTTCAAAGTGGAATCAATCCACAACATTTCTAATAAAATTTTAACTTGTGCTGACGAGTTGATGGGTGCAGCACACCAACATGGCACAAGTATACATATGTAACAAACCTGCACGTTATGCACATGTACCCTAGAACTTAAAGTATAATAATAATAATCATAAATAAAAAATAAAAATAAAAAAAATAAAATAAAGAAAAAAAAGTTTTAACTTGTTATAGAATACATTTAGTATAACAAAATATTTTGAGTTATCGCTATGTATTATTACACAATTTAAGTGATTTTTTGTTTGAATTTAGGTTATCTTTCGGTTTAAATAGTACAATTTTTAGTGTCATAGATTAATGAGAAAAAAATAGGTTGTGTTTGCACTAAGTGAAAATGTAAGAATATCAGGATGCAACAGAGAATATTTTTCAAAGGAAAAGGTTACCACCAGAACTGAGTTATTACCTAGTACATGGGAGTAAAACCTATTTTATAAAACAGCTGCTGATAATGCTAATCTATGAGTTTGGCTACAGTCTCTAAAGCAGTCAACTGGAAAAAAGAATATACGATTTTTGTTAAATTATCAAACTTTGCTAAATTGTTCTGTTAAACAGTCAAGCTTTGCCTTTGACAGTATTACTTTTTATTCCTTCTTGTGTGGTTGCAAATGTTTTAATGCCAAATATGTATATTTCTGTCATTAAATTTCATAATATTTTATTAAATTGCTAAATATTTGCTCACAGCTTTTGGTAAGTTGGAAAATCTTAGAGAAGAAATTGCATATTTTCATCCAAAGTTTCAAAGTACCATGCTGTTTTAATTAATGGTACATGGACAGGATAAAAACATGTTACTAAAATAAGGAACCAAATCTGGAAATTTTTTTTAAAACTACACTATAGCAGGTGCAACTTATTTTCAGCAAACGTTTACATTCACATAATTTAACATTGTTAAATTGAACTTGATTAGTTTTGTGGGAGATTTGTGGTATTTAGTTTATAAATATATTTTATTTTATAGTTGTATGTAAATTATACGTACAAGAATTCCAAATTACTTTTAGGTTTGAACATAACTAATTAACATTAACATAAAAATAATTTAAGTAAATACTGGGGATCAACAAGAAATTATTTTGTTTGTTTTTGTTGTTATTTTTACTTGTTTGTTTCCTTTCCTTTGAAAGAGCTTGCTATACAACTAAAGTTTGTAGCAGTGGGAGTTGTTATAATGGCTGCCTATGACCTTCAGAAAGAAATCTAAGATCTCTCATGAAATAGCTCTGGCCAACTTTTCCAGCCTTCTCTCTTCCCTGCCACTGACTGTATTCCAAACAAATCTACTTACCTAGATTTCCAGAAAGCTTCTTGTTCTCTCACATCTCCATGCTATACAATGTTCTTTCATTCTTTTATTTTTAATTAATTGATTTCTTTGGCTTAGCCTAAAGCCATACATCATATTGCATTCAACCTTAAATTCAATGCTCTGGAAAACTTCCCAGGTTTCTTGCCCCTATTCTTGCTTTCTCCTAGGACTACAGGTATCCTCTTTCATTACACTCATTGCTCCAGATTACAGTGATATTTTCATTGGCTTACTATGACAAGCTTCTCAATTCCAAGGACCATGTCCATATTTCCAGTGTCTAGCTTAGCCCCAAGTGCATAATTAGCGACTAATAAACACATTTAAACGAGTACATAGTGGAGTAAGTGAGCATCTGACTAACTGAAATTTGTATAAATTTAGAGGAACATTAAAATATCCTGATAATGTGATGATTAATCAACCTTCAGTAATCTTCAGAGAAACACAGAAAACCAAAATATTGCTAGAAGAATTAAGATGAGTATATATTGATCTACTTTCAAAAAGGGGGTAAAAATGAAATGTTGACACTAGCATTATGTCGAGATTTATTAATTTTCTACAAACTGGCAGTCTTAAAATAATAAACATTTATTATCTCACAGTTTTGAAGGCTAGACGTCCAAAAATCAAGGTATTGACAGGGTGGTGCTCTTTCTATGAGCTTTAGGAAGAACCTGTTCCATACAGCTCTCTTAACTTCCGGTACTGTCAGCAATCCTTGCTGTCCCTATGCTTTCAGACATGTGACTCCCATCTCTGCCTCCATGGTCACAAGGAATTCTCCCCGTGTATCTGTCTTTGTGTTTCTTCTCTTCTTACAAGGACACCAGTTATATTGTATTAGAGACCCATCGTAATGACATCATCTTAAGGTCATTTCATTATATCCACCAAAACCTTTTTTCCAAAAAAAGTCACATTCACATGGAAAATGAAATGGACATATTTCTGGGATTCAACAAATGTATATTAAAAGAAAAAGTATGTCAAATTAATGCAATTTCTATTTGCTTTAAGGTTATTACACTATTTGATCTGGGTAATGTCAAAGATGTAGCGTACTTTGATTTAGAAGACGTTTAACAGACTCAGTATGAATTAGGAGTACAGACAGGGAAATATTAGCTGGTTTAGGTGAATTAAGCTAATTAGTCAAATCCTCGAAGTATCTGATATTGCTTATTCTGCATATTACCAGCCTTGACGTGTGTTCTGTAGTGTTCTGCTGTAGATGTTGTCATGTATCCTTTGAAATTCGACATTTTTATCAAAAGTTAGAATGAAAGTGTATTTATCTAAGTTACACAGGATTAAAAAACATAAACTGTTGATAACACAGAGAAACAGAATAAAGACTTAAGTATCTCTACAGGCAATTATGCTAGATCAAAATTAATTGTAATTAAATTGAACAAGAATAAATGTAAAACCTTGTACATAGGGATCATCTGCACGATTACAGGACTGGGCAGAAATAACCCAGGAATGAGTCTTGGAAAACTAATCTATGGGTTTTGAAGTCAATATATACAAATATTAGAATGCAGCTGACAATTATAGCAATAAAAATACTAATACTATCATAAATGACACTCATATTCCTACTCGCAGAATCCAGAGAAAGGTCACAACATTGCTACATACCACTCGAGCTGCTTATTTATTAGACTATCTACATTCTGAGGCTGGAATGTTCTAAGAAGAGCATGATAGTTTGAATGACTGGAACTTTAATTTTGAAGACTAGAAGATAAGGAAGAGACACCTTTAAATATCTGAGGGATAGTCATATAAAAGAGCATGATACTCATTTTAATTTATGGAGTTGAGAACAGGACCAGTGAATACAAATCAGAAACAGAAGATCTCAGCAAAATATACAGGCAAACATGTCTGGCAATTAGTACTATTCAAAAGTGTAATTGCTACTTTGCCAACTCTGGATATGCGCATGCTGTCTGGATGACCAATTTAAGTCCCAGTTCTTCAGAATGGTGCATGTGCGCATACACACATACACACACACAAGCTGTTCTTTTCTTTTTTAAAATTTTACTTTAAGTTCCGGTATACACGTGCAGAACATGCAGGTTTGTTACATAGGCATACGTGTGCCATGGTGGTTTGCTGCACCCATTGACCCATCCTCTGAAGTTTCCTCCCCTCGCCTCCCACTCCCAAACAGGCCCTGGTGTGTGCTGTTCCCCTTCCTGTGTCAATGTGTTCTTACTGTTCAACTCCCACTTATGTTTGAGAAACGTAGTGTTTGGTTTTCTGTTCCCGTGTTAGTTTGCTGAGAATGATGGCTTATAGCTTCATCCATGACCTTGCAAAGGACATGATCTCATCCCTTTTTATGGCTGCACAGTATTCCGTGGTGTGTATGTACCACATTTTCTTTATCCAGTCTATCATTGATGGGCATTTGGGTTGGTTCCATGACTTTGCTATTGTAAACAGTGCTGCAATAAACATACATGTGCATGTGTCTTTATAGTAGAATGATTTCTATTCCTTTGGGTATACACCCAGCAATGGGATTGCTGGGTCAAATGGTACTTCTGGTTCTAGATCCTTGAAGAATCGCCATACTGTCTTCCACAATGGTTGAACTAATTTACATTCCCACCAACAGCGTAAAAGCATTCCTATTTCTCCACAGCCTCACCAGCACCTAATGTTTCCTGACTTTTTAATAATCACCCTTCTGACTGGCATGAGATGGTATCTCAGTGTGGTTTTGATTTGCATTTCTCTGATGATCAGTGACACTGAGCTTTTTTTCCCATATGTTTGTTGGCCATGTACATGTCTTCTTTTGAGAAATGTCTGTTCATATCCTTTGCCCACTTTTTCAAGGGGTTGTTCATTTTTTTTTCTTGTAAATTTGTTTAATTCCTTGTAAATTCTGGATATTAGACCTTTGTCAGATGGGTAGATTGCAAAACTTTTCTCCCATTCTGTAGGTTGCCTGTTCACTCTGATGATAGTTCCTTCTGCTGTGCAGAAGCTCTTTAATTAGATCCCATTTGCCAATTTTGGCTTTTGTTGCAATTGTTACAAAAGGTTTTCTTAATACAGTCTTTACCAATAGGCCAGTTTCATTTCATCTCATGTCTATCTGTTAATAATTCTACAAATTGTCTGTGATCTCTCCATGTCTCCACGTTTTTACATATTGTCTCCTCTGCCTGGCATGCTCTTTGTTTTCTAAGCTTCATATTCAAAGTCTAATTCAAATGTCAGAGTTTTCTGGAACCTCTGATATATACATCAATGTTATCCTTTATTATAGAATATTTTAGTAGCCTGTTCACTTCATTTGTCTATCTCATTACATTGAGAGTTTCAGCAGGAGGGTATTTTGATCTTATTCATCTTTTATGTCTAGAACAATGTCTTCTAATTAAAATGTAATCAAAAAATATTTGCTGAATACATATTATATAGGACACTCTCCCACTGAGCAGGATGTTATGTTAGATAACCTTACTTAAGGGCTCTTTAAAATCCAATAGACTGTGGCCTTTGTAGAATAGGATTGAATATAGAAACTGAGTAGTCCAGGAATTGATTAATAAAGAAATAGCACCTATAAGTATTGAGGAACAAAATCAGCAATCATACAGTAGTCCGATAATAATTAAAGGGTGATCTGATTATTTATCCAAGAAGAAAATTTTTGAATCTTCCCTTCCTCTGCCTATCTTATGTCACAGTCTCAAAGCAGAGTTGTTCTGAATTGCATACACTGCATAGTGACTTTGCTCTGTTCATTTGTTGTTTCCAAGTAAGTTTAGTATGCCATCGTTATTTTCCAAATATTTCTGTAGTGCCACTTATACGTAGAATTTAGATAAGTTTCCAGAGAAGAATGCCGACCTTATTATTGGCATAAAAATCTCAGCAAACCAGAAAAGAGAAATGGGCACAACTTCTGCAAGAGTTAGCAACAGAACTACTCCCTCTGCCTCTTTAGTTACACGGGGTGATAAGAAAGGAAAGCCACTAAAAGAAAAAAAACTGGAAAAAATATTGTAATATTTAATCTTAAAAAAAAAAAAAAAAACTTGGTTAAAGTTTCTCCCTAAGAAGAGACTACGGATGAAAATCAAGACTGATTCTTATCATTTACTGGATATCTCGTATTCAATAAAATCATTTAAGATTCTTTTAGTAAAACTATCTCTTACTCCTTATAAATACCCCAGGAATCCCCCAAAATTTATTGCTACTGAAATAAAGAAATAATCCATTATACTAACAGATAAACTGAAGACAGTCTTGTGTTCATTCCTCTAATTCCATAAACAGGAAAAATACGAAAAGATTTATCAACGAGGTTTTGGTCCCATTATGGCAATTAAATATTTTTCCTTTAGCATCTCTATATTAATGCTACTATAATAGTATCATATTTGAAGAGAGTTGTATGACTCAGCAAATTACCAGGAGGTAGCAAGGAAATCTAGCTCACTCCTTCTGCCAAGATACAAAGTGAGGGAGCTGAAGGGGAAAACTCAACACCTTGACAAATATGCCAGAGGCGGATCTTGAAGAGACCTTGGAGCCCACGTGAGAGTTCTGGTTGTATGTGTACTGTGCAAGAGTGGAGCCTTGACAGAAACTGACAGATGAACAACTAAAATCATCTTAAATAATGAAGAAAATACGCTGGCTTATAAACCAAAAGAAGCAGAGAAATATTTCAGTTTAAATCATGGTTGGATCCAGGGCTCAAATCATCTCACCAACACAGACTCTTTTTTCATGGGCTTTGCTTTCCTTTGCACTGACTTCATTGTTAAGAAAACTCTCTCTAATGGTGACTCTCAGCAGCCCCAGACCTAAGACTTACCAGCTTATCCACCTCAGTAGAGAGTGAGTGTCTCATTGCCCATAGACCTAGCAAAAGTTCCAGCCACAGGTTACAGGCCAACTATAGAATTCATTACTCTGATACTAAATGACCATCAATTAGAGTTGGAGAAGGGCAAAATTCATGGATTGCAATAGGGAAAGGATGGAGAAGGTGCCTATCACCAGCAGAAAAATAGTATATTTTATATATTTTTTAATATCTATGCTTTTTTATATCTATGATGCATGCAGTCCTTTCCACTCTTGTGCCAGAAGAAATGTGGTTCTTTACTCTGACCTTAAATATTATGAGGACACCATGGTCTTTGGACCTTCAAAAACCACATCGCAGTTGATATTCCATTACAAGTAAAAAGGTGAATCCTTTTTGTCCAACTAAGAGTTGACCCTTTCCAGGTGAAAGCAATAAAAGCCCCAGTTACGATGTATTTAAAGTAAATATTCAGTCTGATATCAGTATCTTCCACCTTGGAAGAATTCACTAATATCACAAATTTAATAATTAAAGAAGAAATATTATAACAATATCCAAAAAAGTAATTTACCATTCCTAACATAAAGTTACTTTCACAAGAACACGTAAGATATCTCTGAATGAGAAAAAGAAGAATCCCTTCGGAATATCGATTAGCAAGCAGGTGTTAAGACAGAGGGAAAGATGATGAGGAAGAAAAAACCCACTGACCGACAATGTATGAACTGACAAGCATCACTATGGTTCAAATACAGATACGATATAAAATAACTGAATTGTAAAAAGTTTAATAATGCTACTTTAATTCAAAAATATAATTTTTGAGTCAAACAATTTATAGAAATGTATTTGTATCCAACATATGTAAATAACTATGCAAGGTACCACATCTAACTGTTGCCATTCTCCCTGCCATCAAACTTTCTCTCCACCAGGCTCTCCTACAAATCATACATGACCAACCTCCCATAAATAACATTTTCATAACAGTAGCCACTTCTCAAAAAACTTGGAATGGTTCCCTGGTATAAACTGCATTAAATCTAAATCTTCCGTCCTGAGTTTTAAAGGCCTTTGTAACTTATACCAGCCTGCTTAGCAATCCTGTTTGCCACACTTCTTAAAGTGTACTTTACATTTCATTTTGATCTTTTTATTATTCGGCTATACACTCCACGCTTATGTCAACTCTTGTAACTTTGCTCATGCTGGTTTTCTACTATAGTAGAAAGAATAATGGTCCCCAAAAGATATCCCAGTCTTAATTCCCAGAATCTTTGAATTTGTTATCTGACATGACAAAAGAGACTCTGCAGATGTAATTAAGTCAAAGATCTTGAGATGGAGCAATTATTCTACATTATTCAACTGGGCCCAATAAAAATCACAGGGTCCTTATAAGAACGAAGCAGAGGTTATGGTGATGCACTTTGAAGATGCAGTAAAGGGCCATAAGCCAAGGACACAAGCAGCCTTTAGAAGTTGAAAAAAGGTTCCTGATTTGGCTTTCAGCTTGACTATTGTTGTACAGAAATGCTAGTGATTTCTGAATGTTGATTTTGTATCCCGAGACTTTGTGAACCTGTTTATCATCGTAAGGAGCTTTGGGGCTGTGACTACGGGGTTTCTAGGTATAGGATCATGTCATCTGCAAACAGGGACAGTTTGACTTCCCCTCTTCCTATGTGGATGCGCTTTATTTCTCTCTTGCCTGATTGCTCTGACCAGGACTAAGCAAAAATACCAAGGTGGAGGCATAACGCTACCTGACTTCAAACTGTACTACAAGGCTACAGTAACCAAAACAGCATGGTGCTGGTACAAAAACAGACATGTAGGCCAATGAAACAAAATAAGAGAGCCCAGAAATAGGGCCATATACCTATGACTATCTGACCTTCAACCAAGGTGACAAAGGCAAGTAATTCAATAACTAGTCCTGGGATAACTGGCTACCCATACACAGAAGACCAAAACTGGACCCTTCCTTACACCACATATAAAAATTAACTCAAGATAGATTAAAGTCTTAAATGTAAAACTCAAAACAATAAAAACCTTGGAAGATAACTGAGGTAATACCATTCTGGACACAGGAATGGACAAAGGTTTCATGATGAAGATGTCAAAAGCAACTTCAACAAAAGCCAGAATTGACATATGGGATATAATTAAACTAAAGAGCTTCTGCATAGCAAAAGAAACTATCAATAAACAGACAACCTACAGAATGAGAGAAAATTTTTGCAAAGTATGAATCTGACAAAGGTCTAACATTCAGCATCTATAACAAACTTAAACAAACTTACAAGAAAGAAAAACCCAAACAAACCCATTAAAAACTGGGCAAACAACATAAACAGACACTTTTCAAAGAAGGCATATAAGCAGCTTACAATAATATGAAAAAAACTCAAAATTACTGATCATTAGAGAAATGCTAGTTCAATCATTATGGAAAACAGTATGGTGATTCCTCAAGGATCTAGAACTAGATGTACCATATGACCCAGCCATCCCATTACTGGGGATATACCCAAAGGATT
>NW_012107419.1:1763428-1769814 GCF_000951045.1 Mandrillus leucophaeus
ATGGGTGCAGCACAGCAACATGGCACAAGTATACATATGTAACAAACCTGCACGTTATGCACATGTACCCTAGAACTTAAAGTATAATAATAATAAAAAATAAAAAAATAAAAAATAAAATAAAAATTTTAAAAAAAAAGAGAAATGCAAATCAAAACCACAATGAGATATCATCTCACACAAGTAAGAATGGCTATCATTAAAAAGTCAAAAAATAACAGGTGCTGGCAAGGTTGTGAAGAAAAAAAGCATTTATACACTGTGAGTGGGAGTGTAAATCAGTTCAGCCATTGTGGAAAACAATGTGGCGATTCCTCAAAGACCTAAAAACATAAATACCATTCAACCTAGCAATCTCATCATTGGATGTATACCCAAAGGAATACAAATTATTCTGTCATAAAGACACAAGGAATATCTATGTTCATTTCATCACTATTCATAATAGCACAGACATAGAACCAACCTAAATGCCCATCAAATGCTAGACTGGATAAAGAAAATGTGGTACATATATACCATAGAATACTATGCAACCATAAAAAAGAATGAGATCTTGTCCTTTGCAGGAACACGGATGGACCTGGAGGTCATTATACCTAGCAAACTAACGCAGCAACAGAAAACCAAATACTGCACGTTCTCACTTTTAAGTGGGAGCCAAAAGATCAAAACACATGGAAACATAGATGGGAACACCAAACATAGGGCCTACTGGAGGGTGGAGGGTGGGGAAAGGGAGAGGATCTGGAAAAATAACTAATTGGTACTAGGCTTAATACATGGGTGAGAAGATCATCTGCACAACAAACCCCCCATGATACGAGTTTACCTATATAACAAACCTGCACATGTACCTTTGAACTTAAAAGTTTAAAAAAAAAAGAAAGTTTAAAAAAAAAAAAAAAAAAGAAGAAGTTGGAAAGGGGAAACAAATGGGTTTTTCCCTGGAGCTTCCAGAAGTGATGCAGCTCTGCCAATACCTTAATTCTGGCTTTGTAAAACTCATTTTAGACTTCTGACCTACAGAACTATAAGATAATCTGTGTTAAGACATTAAGTTTGTGATAATTTTGCTACAACAGGACTCAGAAACTAATATAACTACCAACACTGCTTTCAATAAACACTGTTAATGTTCAACACTATTTTCTCTACAAAGGCTTCTATGACCTATTCCTTGTAATGAATATGTCCTATATCAAGGGTTTCATACAAGAACAGTCTCTTTTAGTGTGCTAATTGTCTGAAGTACAATCTAAACCTTTTGAGAGAAAGGATCATCAGAGCTAATGCTTCATATACTCTACTGCAGTTACGTGCTGATGCATGCTTTCATCGCATGTGTGTTTATTCAGCAAACATTCATCAATAGTGTGATTCATACAAAGTAATTGCCTAGTACCTGTGGAACTTAGTAAAACAAGCCACTGTCTTTGTCCCCTAGAATAATATATTGGGAGTGATAAAATATGTACTCAACAAACTAAAGGAAAATCCAGAACAGGGTAAGTAAAATTAGAGTCAAGAAAGAAAAACTTTAGGAGTTTAGATGTGGAAGAGTTAAGTTTGTTTGGTGATTCAAAAATAACCTCCAGGAGATGGCATATTGCCCCATTTATCTTTAATATGTCCATGTCTGATGTCTTTCCTTTCTTTCTACTTCCCTCACACTAATCATCTTTCTTGTATCACTTTCTGGTATTTTTACTTGGTTTGAGGTTTGCTCCAGTGAAAAAGAGATGGGCCTAAAACCACCTATCCCTCTGAAATGGCGCTGACTCTCTTCTCTCTTTCCTCTCTGTTTCCATTGCCATTGCCTGATACCTGTATTTCCATTACTAAGTACAATTTTCATCAGTATGCCCTCCAATCAGTTTTCATTAGCTAGAAACTTGTTCTCTGTTCCGAGTCCCTTCACTGAGCCATGAAATGAAAAGATTTGAAAGCACTTATGGGATACTGACCTCTCTATTGAGCAACTGTCTACGTCCATTAAGGTAGAGCTATATGCTGTCATCAGTTAATCTAATTTTAAAAATTGATCTGTTATATTGTATGGCAGATGCACCTGACAGCAATGATGACTTAAGCATACCCTTAGAATGATCCTGTATGGTCAATGCACCTGACAGCATTAACTTCAGCATACCCTGAGAATGCCCCTGTATGGCCAGTGCGCTTGACAGTAATAACTTAAGCATGCCCTGAGAATGACCCTGTATGGCAGATGCACCTGACAACAATAACTTAAGCATGCCCTGAGAATGACCCCATGGCCTAAGAAGAATGTATGTTCAGAGTTCTGAGCTAAGAAATCCAGGAACAGCCAACTTGAAGATTCATTCCTTATCTATAAGGAACCTCTGAACCCCTGACCCATCCTGTGGAATGCAAGCCCAAACAGGGGGATTAAGGCCTTTTGTTTGGGGTTAAACGACGGTTGCCAGGTGAAGGTTGCTAAGGGAGGGTGCTAAGTGAAGACTGCATGCTTTTTACAAACTGTAGTGGTTCTCCTGTCCAGCCCACTGCCACTGGACCACCCTGTATGTAAGTTCCCTCAATAAACCCTATGTTTCATTCACTGAATCCAAGTTTCTTCCTTATCCTCTTGAACACAGTGCTATCCCTACTGAAATCAACAGGGGTTTGGCATAGCATATATAATCAAGTTGCATGCTAACAATAAACAATCTAATTTTATAGCATTATCCAAACTTTCTTCCTTAAAATGTACTGGTTGTTTAGCATAGAAGAGGTTCAGTTGTCAAAAAATTGGGGGAAGAGTAGATGAAATGGTTACATAGATTCCTTTACTGTAGGGTTTTTCTCAGAGCCTTTACTATATTAAAGTGCATTGTGACTCCACAAGGGATATATAGGATGCAACATTTCAAAAAGTTACTGTGCCACAAAATCCTGGTTTTATTATTGTTGTTTGTTGTGATTGTTTGTTTTGGTTTCACTCACATGAACAATTTTGGAAATGACAATTTGGGAAATACCAACACAGTAGAAAGGAAGCAGAGAGGAAGCTCTGAAATTTGAGTTTTAGTGCTAACTCTTCCATTAACTAGCTGCATGACTAAAGCTTCTGTGGACTGTAATAATTTCCCTATTTATAATTGAAAGGGGTAAATTAAATTATCTCTGAGGTTCCTTCCAGCTCTAGCATTCTATGATTCTATTTTCCCTGAATTAACCTAATTGTCCAGGGGTTTGGATTGTGTTCAGACAGTGAACAGCTAATACTTTCACTTCCAATTGGCACATCCCTTTTAAATGTTGGAAGTCCTATAATAACTTCACGTAAATATGAAGCAATGTTACATATAGGGTTAATTGCATATAAACATTAGCCACACCCCAAATGTTCAAAGGATGAATTACAAATAATCTAATTATTAGTCATAGAACTAAAGTAGTCTCAAAAGATGACCATAACTCAGTCAACCTCTGACTTCATGAAGTATTATATTTACTATTTTTGTTTTTGATTTTTTACCAAAAGTTCTTCAAGATCTAGAATGAGTATACAACTTGCTTGCAAATTCAAAAAACTAGTCACTATTAAGTCTGCCTTATGGTGTAGTATTCTTATTAAAAATGTATTACATGTGAAAGTCTGCCTTATGGCGTATTCTTATTTTAAATTTATTACATGTGAAAAAGAATAAGAAAATGAATACCAATTTACCGACTGTCCACCTAAGGCAGTAAAATGTTACCAAAATGTCACCTATGCTACATTCTTCCTCTTCTCCCCAGAGGTAATCCACAGTACTTTCAACAGCAAATAAAACAAGAATATAAAGAAAGCCCTACAGTAAATGCCGATTGCAACCAATTCGAAAGACTTGTCCAGATTAATCTGATGTATTGATTTTATTGATTTAAATGTTCTCTGCATGAACACACATTTAGTTTTATAGGATTTCTGAAACGTTGTGTACTAATAAAGGGATATTATTATAGAATTCATACATAAATGACTAGGCAATTATACAAATATTATCACAATATTTTTAAAAAGTATCAATCAAAAATACTTCAGAATATTCCCAGACTATGCCCTGGGCTATCAATGACAAGGCTTCTAGGATGATGAGTAATTTTTTCTCCACTGGAGATTTTCAAAAAGCTCTCTCATTCTCTTTCTCCTTCCTTCCCTCCCTCCCTCCCTCCCTTCCTCCCTCCCTCCTTCCTTCTTTCCTTCCTTCTCTTTTCTCATGTCTTCACATTGTATATATTTTGGCAAAGAAAAATGAATATTGACTCAGTTTGTTACACAACATTTCAGTACATAACATCTGGAGGTGGGAGGTTTATAGATGCATCACCATTATCTAAGTGGTCAAAGCATTTACTAAAGGTTGTTACATAATTTGTAGAGATGTGGAGATTCTAAAGGAAAGACACAGTACGAGTGGGCTAGGATTTACATTGTGAGAAATGGAATTTTACATGAATCTAATTATTCATGCGATTGCTAACTGTGCACCTTACTTTTCCCCAGTATCAGCAGCTTCCAAAGCGTTCTTGTAAGAATTTAATGGAGTCAAGATTTGTAACAAGTAGCTCAAAACTAGGATGGAGGGTGAAAGAGAGAAGAAAGAGGAAAAAAAAGTTTGAACAATCATGAACCATTTTCTAATGGCTACAGTAAGATAAAACATGTATTAGAAGACTTTAAATGTCTAGTGAACACAGACACAAAGCACTCTCCCAGGACTTTATAAATCTAATCCATAAGAGAAGCTATCTGGATGTAGAGCTTGGCATGACTGTTGGTTCTCATTTAACAGTATCTGTAGTTTCCCCACTATTATTTCACAAAAAGTTACATATGTCAAAAATATGTACTTATTGCCATCAAAATGTGTCCCCAAAAGAAGAAAATTTGTCCCTGGAGGAAAAGGAGTAGTATATTTGGTAATGAAATATAAGGATATAATCAACTTACAGAATAATTACAGACGTGATATTAAGATTTTATCAGTTCTTATTCTGAAACTATAAAACCAACCCATGTTAGAAGTTCCCCAATTCCTCATTCAATCATTCAGATTCTCATCAGAAAAATGCATGAAAATTGAATTTTTAGGGTCATTTTGTTATGTAGCAGATGTTCCAATATCTCTATGTCATCTTCTCTGCACATACAAGCCTGCGTTTAGAAAAATAAAAATATTTGCCTTTGATATTACACATTGAAGGTATCTGGAGAAAGTGAAGGGAATTAAAATAACACTACTGAACCACTTAAATTCATTCTGTCCTCTGCCTGCAATTGCATCTTTTAAGTCCCACAACGCTGAGAACAAAGCCTACATCCCAACCTCAAAACCTGATGATTTGACATTGATCTCTCATTTTTTAACTATGCTTTGATGCTCAGTTCAGCCAAAAAATAAGGAAACTCCAGATGCCTTTATCTATGTGTGTATACCTTACACAAAAGGTATTTTCATAATGTGTTATTTATATCTATGATAATATATTCACTGATTCACTCAAAAATATTTATTGTGCACTTAGTATGTGATGAACATTGTACTGGACACAGGGGATTAAGTTATTAGAAAAGCTACATGGTTTCCATCCCCATGGAGCTTACTATGTAATAGGAATTCCTTACTACGTATAGGAAGAACAGTTAAATGACACTATGATAGATACACCAGGCAATTTTATAACTCAGAATTCAGATAAGGCTTCTCTGAACAAATAATTACATTTAGATCTAATTTAAAATTAATAATTAAATTTAGGCTTATATATGCTATTCTTAAGATAAATACACCTTCAGAAAATTTACTCTCAAAGATAAGAGGTTAAAAGTACTTTGCATTAAACTTTGCATTAATTTGAATACCCACTGGGGTAGAAAATATAAATTATGTCCTCTTAAGCAATGTACGTCACCAGCTCAAAACATTACAATTTGAGACAGGTGTTGAAAGTGTGGCACATATACACCATGGAATACTATACAGCCATAAAAAAGGATGAGTTCATATCCTTTGTAGGGACATGGATGAAGCTGGAAACCATCATTCTGAGCAACTATCGCAAGGACAGAAAACCAAACACTGCATTTTCTCACTCATAGGTGGGAATTGAACAATGAGAACACTTGGACACAGGGTGGGGAACATCACACACTGGAGTCTGTCGTGGGGAGGGGGGAGGGACAGCATTAGGAGATATACCTAATGTAAATGACGAATTAACAGGTCACCAACAGCACACCAACATGGCATGTGTATACATATGTAACAAACCTGCATGTTGTGCATATGTACCCTAGAACTTAAAGCATGAAAGAAAGAAAGAAAGAAAGAAAGAAAGAAAGAAAGAAAGAAAGAAAGAAAGAAAGAAAGAAA
>NW_012107419.1:1769864-1800867 GCF_000951045.1 Mandrillus leucophaeus
GAAAGAAAGAAAGAAAGAAAGAAAGAAAGAAAGAAAGAAAGAAAGAAAGAAAGAAAAGAAAAGAAAAGAAAAGAAAAGAAAAGAAAAGAAAAGAAAAGAAAAGAAAAGAAAAGAAAAGAAAAGAAAGGAAAAGAAAAGAAAAGAGAGAGAGAGAGAAAGAGCGAGAAAGAGCGAGAGAAAGAGCGAGCTTCATTTTGCCTTTATGGTGATAACATTTACCAGGGCTCTGTTTTTACAAAGTAACATTGCAGAACAAAGACAGTGGAATTCTCTGATTATTTTGTACAGTGAATGTGTAAAAAACCAATTAACTTGTAGACAATGTTTGTATGCTACATTAGACATTAGAAGAATAGAAGTTAGCCCAGTAAAGATTCAAGGGAAGGATACTTCAGATGGTGAAAACAGCATGTACAATGTCTCTGACGGGGAGAGACAGCATGGGAAGAATGCTAGGAAGTTTCAGAGGGGTACAGAGGAAAGGAAAGGCTAGGAACAAGCCATGCAGAAGGCTGGGCGGATGAGCACAAGCCTGCAAAGTAAACTAAAAACAGGTAAAGGGGTTAGAAAGAGAAAAAAAAAAGAGTAAAGTTACAGACACCAAAGAAAGAAGGTGTTTCAAGAAGTAGAGAGTATTCAATGACAGTATTACTGAACAGAGAAGTGTGATGGACTGAAAAATGTCCCTGGAGGTAATGAATGTTAGCAGGAAGCTGCAATTCTAGTTTTTACAATTTATAACCCATTTAAAAACGGAAAAAAAGACACTTCACGTCAGAGTACCTTGTTTTAACCTTTCACTAGTGGTCAAAGTTTCATTCTGGCCCAAATGAGAGTTTAAAATTTGAACAACATCGCTTGGGTTTCTAAGTAAAAATTCAGTCTTTTCAAAAGAGGTAGCTCAATTCCTGGCCTAGTCAGCCACTCAATGGCTTTCTTTTTTCTTTGCTATTCTTAAGATAAATGTACCTTCAGAAAATTTACTCCCAAAGATAAGAGGTTAAAAGTACTTTGTATTAATCTGAATGTTCACTGGAGTAGAAATTATAAACTATGCCCTCTTGAGCAATGCTCATCACCAGCTCAAAACACCATGATTTGAGTCAGGTGTTGAAAGTGCTTCATTCTGTCTTCATGGTGATAACATTTACCAGGGCTCTGTTTTTACAAAGTAATATTGCAGAAAAAGATAGTGGGATTCTTTGATTATTTTGTAGAATGAATGTGTCAAAAACCAATTAACTTACAGACAACTTTTGCACGTTATAACTGCAGGGAAATAAATGATTGATGAGTAAATTTATCTATCAATCTTACATTAACTGAGTAACACCACACAATTGATCTGTCCTATTCGGAGGAGAAAACAGTTACAGCTAGGGGAAAATGGGATCCTCTGACCATGGCCAAGATACCACTGCTCAGGTAGGTGGGAAAAAATTCTTGAATGCTAATTTATCAAACAAACGACAAAAATTCATGTCCACTAGCATACATTCATTCAAATTAAAATACAAATTATTTTCTATTTATCCTCTGTTCTCAAAAATCCATACTATTATTCCCCCCATTACTAACCTTAAAGTAGGGGTCAGTGAATACCAGTCCTAGTTTTAATATCGAACCACATAATTCCATTTCCCCACATATAAAATAGGGATAGTACACCATCCTATTTACCTTAAAAATGTTATATAGATTATATGAGATAACAAGTGTGAATGTACTTTTATAAATGTTTTTAAAGCTCTATACAAATGCAACTTATTACAATCATCACATGTAGTATACACTAAGCCAATTACATAAACACAAGCATTTCAAAAAATGCTTGTGCTTACAAAATGTTATTATTGCCCACAAAATGTGTTGATGGTATGTTCCTCCTATTGGAAGAACTTCTAAAAACATGCCCACACACATATATCCCCCTACACACACAGAGAAAGAGAAAGAGAGAGAGAGATTCTCTGCATAGAATTATTGGGGGGAAAGGAGGATAACTACATGTATCTGGCATACACAGTTCATTCTCATGCTGTATTCCTTCTTCCCTTCTGGATCACAAGAGAGCCACCACTATTAACTGGGCATACTGCCATCCAGAATGGATAATATTTTACAGCCCCTCTCATAGCCGAGCGAGGCTCTAGGGCTAAATTCTGACCAATGGAATATAATTTTAAATGTCATGTTGAATGTGTCTTTATGGTAAAAGGGTCCTTAAAGTCTTCCATCCTTTCCTCCTTCCTGTTAGTTGGAATGCATACACGATGCTGAAACTTAAGCAGACATCCTGGACCATGGGGAAAACCTACAGGTTTATAAGAAGCAGAACAAAATGATAAAAGGTTTCTAGATATCTGAAACACAAATAACAACTCTAGACTGCCTGCATATTTCTTTCTCATGAAAGAAATACAAACTTCTGTTATTTTGGGTCTTCAGTGACTCATGGACAAACTTCATCCTATCTGGATACCATATATGTTGTATATGATATTTGTGTACACATATACAAAGTGTGTGCTTATGTTATCTATAATGATCTGTACAACTGTTTATAAACATAAATATATATACAAATATTTATACATATATGCACATATAAATTTGTTCATGTTTAATTTGAAATAAAAGAGAAACAAAATAAAAGACCATGACTATTTAACTGTCTAGTAGGACAGACACTTTAAACATGGAATACCCCAAAAGGCCCACAGTATTACCCTCTTCAATAAAATCTCTAAACTGTCAAAAAGATAGTCACCAGAAATTCTAATTCTAAATTTGATCTTATCACAGCCCATCTTAGAGTCCTCCAGTAGCTCTCTATTTCCTTCAGGACAAAGTCCAGATAATAATTCTGGGTTGCTAAGGGCATTCCTTTATTCGTCCTCTGCATGCATGCTGTATTTCAGCCTCATCCTGCATCTCTGCCTTTATACAGACAGGCATATCTCTTCGGCTTCAAATTCCTCACTCCAGCCCCTACAGTCTACCTTGCTGATGGCTAACTATCCTTTAAAATTCAACTTAAATCTTACCTCCTCTGGGTGTCTTTCCATAATGCTCTTCCACATGCATCTGCTTGTTGCCCCTTCTGGGTTAGTTCCTTCATGCTGTCTTATGATTTCATGCATAAATTTATTCTTTTGATAAAAATCGAAGTACCTACCAAGCAGCAGGCACTATTTCTATTATAATCATCGGGAATATTAGTCATCAGTTTTTCAAAACCTGCTACCACCCAATCCTGCAGCACATAAATAGTATGTTTTTCAATTTCTTTAATCCTTTACACCATGTATATGGTGTTTAGTAACTGACTGATGAGTTAATTAACTTGGGGGAATCTGCCCTACTCACCCTGTTGTCAGTTTCTTGACTTCATTTATCTTCCTTTCTCCAGTTACATGGCCTCTAAATTTAGATAATATTATCCAGGGACAAAGATATATGAAATCTCAAAATCTGAAAGTCATCTTTTTTTAATCCATAAAGTAACTTCTTGCACTGTTCATTCTCCACCAAAACTGCACTTAAGCGTCCAGTCCACCTCCACGCTTTTTGCCAGCCACCAAAGCCCTGCTTGCTTCACTTCATTTCAGATCCAGCTGAGACCTCATACCAATCACTTCAATGACTCTGAGTAACACTATTGAGTCCCCCATTCCTGCCACCCTTATGTTGTATTATTGCTACCTAACAACCATTACACCTAGTTCAACTTAATTATTTGTTTACAAGGGCAGATGCTACTGGGAGAAGAAATGGGAGCCTTTGACAGAGATTAAGATGCTTAGGTTAAGTGACAGGCATAAAAACTAAGGTAAGTAGAGATACTCAGTGATATATGCTGATTAAAAGCCAGGCAATTAGGTCTCTCTAATCAGAATTAATTCCAGCCTTATATTTCCATTATCACATTAGAGATTGTCAACTGCTGCAATTTATAATGTCAACTTCATCTTTGGTCAGTAGGGCTAGAGTCCTACCTAGTTCTTTATCAGTCTTTGAAGGTTATTACCACAGTGATCCTGGATAAATCACTTCAAAACTTGCCTGAGAAAGTCTCTCTCTGAAGGGTGGGGGTTGGGGGAATGAACAATCACCCATGCCTACACAGGGCATAGGTGATTCTCTGGGTAAGGTGTCTAAAAAAGTATTTTAAGGATGCTGAGAACCAAAAATGATTTTGAATGAGCAAGCTATTTATTTCACAGGATTTGAATGAGAAATTTATCATCACATGCTGCTGGGAAAGTGACACAATTGTTTTTGTTTCCCTTGCTCTCTGGTTTCTTTTAAGAGCTGTCCTTTATAGCCAACAGGTGTGTGTACCACAATAAGTGCAATGATTTAGTAAACATTTAATTCATCATTTCTGGTTGCTGAATAACAAGATTACAATAATGGTTTCCTTGTCCCATAAGCATCATTTTTAAAAGTTCATTGTTCTAGTGCTATACTTCCTTTGATCATTGGAGAAGCAATCTAATTTCCTTTCCAGTTAGACATCTTGATGTATCCTCCTACTTTGGCCCATTCTCTACCTTAGAACAACCAATTATTTTAAGACTTCTTGAGGACAGGAAGACCAGGGAGAGCTATAGATAATATAAAATGGCTATTCAAGACATAGCAAGAAAAGCCTCTTCAAAAGTACAACTTAGAAGGCTATAGGTTAATCCCGTATTCTCTATTTAGAAAAAAAAAAAAAAAACTTAAAAATTGTCCATTAGATTAAACAAATTACAATGCACTTTATCTCTTCTTAACATAATAAGCATTTCATAAATAAAATCTGGTTCCTCTAAATGACTTTTCATTGCCATGCCTCTAGGTTTCCACTTTCTATTAGTCATTTAACAATATTCCCAAGGATAAAAATGTACTTTAACTCCTACCTTTCAGAAGACAATCACATTATACATCCTCAGAAGTTTAGATACAGTATTTTTGGCATTTAAAAAAAATGTTCTCCAAGGTAAGTTCCTGTGTGTTTAAAAATGCCCAGAAAAAAATGGGGCGATAGAAGCTTCAAGACAAATCAGACAAAAGTCAAATGACAGAAAATAAATGACCACATAACAGATTCTCATAAACTTCTGAAGAGACCACAGAGAATCCTGACTTCCTGTCTCAGCTCTGCTTAAATCCAACCCCTCACGTCTCAAGCATTTCAAAATCTATCTCAATTCTCTCACAGCTCACTTCCACAGCAAGGAAAAATCCCGGGCTAACACATTTATTACAGGACCTTTGAAACCTGAAGAAATTTCAAAGATAAAAAATGATTTTATTTTACACAAGTGCTAAAACTGTTGGTTTTTTTCTTCATTTTGAAATCTCTTGAGATGTCTGCAAAACTATTATATGTCTTGGCTGCTTCACCTACCACTGTCCAATAAAATTCCAGTCATTTCACAGTATCAATCAACTACATACTGTGCATATGGCTTTACATACCTGCCAAAAAGGTGTCTAAAGAAACTGAAGCCTATATTATAACCAAAGCTCCTTCAGTGTAATAAAGCATATTAATTTTTGGCATTATGCAAGTTAATGTATTTCAGAGGGTTCTTTAATGTTGATTTTTATTTATAATAGAAAAGCAATTACCAAAAATGCAAGCTTGCAAAAACTTTCATACTAAGAGTCCACCTTATACAATTAATAAATATCTTAACCTCTCAGACCTTCACATTACTAAAATGATGCATCTCTGTATAGTGTATTTTAAGATAATCACCTAATTTGTCACTTCACCTGGCCCATGCTGCCCTTTATTCTGATTTTAATTATTCCAGTTAAGCAGTAATAAATTGTTATCTGATCTTCATTGCCTGTTAAATCTGCTACTGTATATTTTTCCTTGCTTTAAGCTCAAAATCTGTGAATTTATTATCTGTATGCTATAAAGGTAATTCGTCAAAACCTAGCTCTTCAATAAACATTTCTCTAGTCTTAAGTGTGCTTGTGATTGCATAACCAGCAACCTGTTCTAGCTAATTTAAGTAACTTCGCCTTTATTGTGCTTCGCAATCTCACTACCTATAATAATATCAAGAGGAAAACCGTAGCCAAACCCTTCCTTGATGTTCTGCTCATATTCTTCAGGATGCTTGTTCTAGCTCTCTGGCTGACTTCACTTCTTCCACCTGAAACTTAAGTTCTAGTTGAGAAGGCTCAGTAAATGGCCACTGCTACATGCCTTCTCTACTCACTATTTGGGAAGTTCACAATTTTGATTTCTTCCTGTATGTGATGGTTCATGACCCTAACCTGCCCCACTTACCACAATATTTCCTGCTGGCCACAGATTAGAACTACTGGGAGATTATGCTATCCAATCAATTTTTACACAAAATTTCATCTAGTTGATTACACACAACCACCTCAGATATAACTGCAATCTTCACAGCTCACTGTACTGCATAAACATTGCAGAAAATATCATTTAAAAAACATTAGACTTCTGTTCAAGATTCTTTAAGTTTAAGCCTATAGAAACTACGGAAGTTCCACCACATTGCAATGATGACAAAATATAGAGAGAGAACATCATAATGCCATACCCTACTAAAGAACAATTGGGTGGTTTCCCAGTTTGGGAAGTTATTCATAAAGCTATTAGAAACAATTGTGTGCAAATCTTTTTATAAGCATTTTACCTATTTCCCTTCAGTATATTCCTGTTAGTGAAATTGTTAGGTCATAGGATAGAAGTATGATTAACATTACTAGTGGTTGCCAAATAGTTGTGCAAAATGGTTATACCAGTTACATTTCCACCAGCAAAGTAAGAGAGTTCAATTTGCTCCTTATCCTTGCTGATATTTAGTATTGTCAGTCTTTCCAATGTAAGCCATTGGTAGTGGTATGTCACTGTGGTTTTAATCTACATTTTTTGATAATGATAATGTAAGCATCTTTTTCTATACTTTTTTTGTCCATTTATAAAAAAATAGTCAATCAAGCCTTAGCTCATATTCAAACTCAATTGTCTTTTTATTGATCTACAGTAATCATTTATGTACTCTAGATACAAGTCTATTGTCAGGTATATTTACTGTCAGGTATATTTACTGCAAACATCTGCTCCCTGTCTGTGGATTGCTTTTCACTTTCTGCCTTTTGATGAAGAAAATATTTAATTTTGATGAAATTTAATTTCTAATTGTGTTCTGTTATTGTTTGTGCCTATTATTCTGTTAAAAATGTCTTGCCTTTTTCAAGATCATGAAGCTATTTTGTGATTTGCTCAAGGAGTTATATTTATGTCTATGATCCATCTTGAATTAATTTTTGTTTATTTATATGAGACAGGTTCAAGTTTGTTTTTCCATATAAATATTCAGTTACTGCAACACTATTTAATGTAAAGGTCTTCTACTCTTTATTGAATTGCTTTGGTGCCTTTGTCAAAAATCAATATATGTTTGAACCTATTTCTGAACTTTCTATTCTGCTCCATTAATCTATCGGTTATCATGCCAATACTATGCTGTGTTATTTACTGCCAGTTTATAGTAAATCTTGGGTCTTGCTTGCTCTCTAATATTGTTCTTCTTCTTGAAGAAATGTCTTGGCTAACCTAAGCATTCTGCATTCTCATGTAAATTCTGAAGACAGCAGCCACTACAAAAATGCAGCTGAATTTTTATTGGGATGCACTGGAGTTACATATCAGTGGGTCGAGAAATAGCATCTCAACGATAGTTTTTAAATCCATGAACATGGTATATTTCAACATTTACTTAAGTCTCCTTTAATTTCTCTGCCAAATTTTGCAATTTGGCGTATAGAGGACTTGAACATCTATTATTTTAGGTATTGATATCCTAGGTATTTCCCAGATAGTAGTTGATGCTATTGTAAATGGCATTTTAAAATTATTTATTTATTGTTATTCCATTTTCCAAATGGTTCGTTCATAGCATATACAGTTGTCCGTGGTGACACAGTAAAAAATAACTACAAATTTAGGGCCATTTCCCTTTGACCAATGCTCTCTCTCATTTTCAGATCTTTCTCTCATATTCTGGGCCTGTAATACATTTGCAGTCATCATCCTAGCCAGATTATAATTGAACTTTTTAAATCATTTCTTGCTTTCTGGACTTTCTACTAAAAACAGAAATTACAGCAGAATTGTTACTTTTCTTTTTTAACTGATATGTTTACTTTTCCAAAAACTTTCCAGTGCCCCAGTCCTGAAATCTCTGAATCTTCCTACCTTTGTTCTTACAACTTAAATCAAGTTAGCTAGCCCCTAGCATCACACCCATAGGAGTTTCCAAATTTATTTAATGCCCTTCTTCCTTCAACAAAGAATGTTCCAAAAAATAGTTGTGTATTGTTTTTCCTGATTTTAGTAAATGATATTCCAAAATTTCTTTATTTCCCCCTTCTAGTAAAGAATGCTTAAAAAGTCATTGTAAAAATATATTGAAGTGTGATGGGGTCTTGGCATGAAAATTATCAAATGTGTAGAAAACGTTTGGGGTTGGCGAGAAACTTGTATTCAGTAAACTTGGTTAAAGCCATTATTTACATACAAGAGAATTCTTAAAGTCCTTTACAACACTGAAAAGTAATTATTCCTAGAAATGATTATTAAATAATTATATTTAGTTCACCAGTCCATTATATGTGTTTAGAGACTAGAAAAGTGGGGCAGATGTATTTCTTTATAAAGAAACATTAATGATAACCAAAAAAAAGTTTCCTGCAAGGAAAGATGTTCACATAGGAAAATGTTCTTCCCAAAAAATATCACGAACAATATTTAAGGGGAGCTTTAAAGGTATATGTTCTTTTTGATATTTCAAGTGTGCAAATCAAAACCAGAAAAATATCTTACAAGATCATTCTAAACACCTCCGCGTCCCAGGGAACTAGCATCATATATATGACATAATTTTTGGCTAAACCAGAAAGGACTTTAACCTGACTTTAAAGGCAAGTAGCACATATTTATTTGTAACCAATGAATCAAAAGCATGTTGGCTAAAGGCATTTTGTTGAAATCAAAATGTACAAAATTTCATGGAAGGAAAGAGAAAAGAATTTAGTCTTTAAAAAAAAAACTTTCTCAATGTTTGGGGAAATACATAATCCAATAAATTCTGTTTGTTTTCGTATTTATGTCACATATATGCCAAATATATAAATATACCACCTATACTGAAATATAAAATTATAGAGTACAACTTAACTATATAATTTTAAAAGATATGGTGGTGGCCTCCAGTTTCTGGTACCACATGTAAGGAACTTGGAAGTCACCACTTCATCCTAACAATAAATAAAAAGCTGAATAAACTGAAAAATAAACAACTCTTCTTAAATCCATAAGAGAAATGATGTTACTGGGCAAACCACGGCCCCTAAAATTGGAGAGAAAGACAGGCACATACAGAGAATAAAGACTTATTGGAGCAGCAGCCCACAAGCAAAAACCTCCTTGGGAACCAGTGCCACAGTAGAGAAACCTGAACAGTAGATTACAAATTACTGGAGGCTCCTTATGGACAAGTCTGAGAGATTAAAAACTCCAGGGAGACCCAGTTATCCCAGAGACTGCACACTTTTGGGATTATTTCCTCATGGAGCTCTACTAGCTTCTCACAGTGGATACTAGAGGAAAATTCCCTTAAGATTCCCACAAGGGAAGGAGGAAAAGACCCATTTAGAAATACACCAGATCATTCTGTACTTCTCAAAAACGTCTGCCCTCAGGAGAATATATGTAATCACTGTCTATCCTACTAGGGTTTTATCAGAGCCTAACTGACCTAGGTAAAAGGAAATACCCAACTCCAATCAGCTCTAGCCTTCCACATGGAGGAAGAGAAATACCCAACAGGTCAAGAAACAGAGCGAGTAAAGTTATCAGGGATAAAGAGGGTCATTATATAATGATAAAGGGGTTAATTTTCCAAAAAGACATAACAACCCTTAATGTGTATATGCCTAACAACAGAGTGTCAAAATACATGAAACAAAAACTGATGAAAGTTTAAGGAGAAATAGAGGAATTCACTAATACAGTTGGAGACTTCAACACCACTCTACCAGAATTGGGCAGATCCAACACGCAGAACATCAGTAAGAACACAGTTGAATTCAACAACATCAATCAACTGGATATAATACACATCTAAAGGCTGCTTAATCCAACAAAAGCCAGAATACACATTAGTCTCAAGTTTACATGGAACATTCACCAAGCTAAACCATAATCTGGGCCATAAAACACACCCTAACAAATTCAAAAGACTAGAAGTCTTACAATGTCTTGAAATGGTGTTAAATTATGAATCAGTAACAGAAAGGTAGCTAAAAAGTCGCCAAACACTTGGAGATTCTAAATAACATATGTCAAAAAAAATCTGAATAAAAATATTTTTGACTAAATAAAAATAAGAACACGACTTAGGAAAATTTGTGATTCAGTGAAAGCAGCGCAAAGAGGGTAACACCATTGAATGAATATATAAGGAAAAAAGATATAAGATCAATTACCTAAGCTTTCACTTTAGAAAGCTACAAAAAGAAGAAAAAGTTAAATCCAAAGTAGGCATGAGAAAAGAAATAAACTCAGAACAGAAATCTATGAAATTGAAAACAGGAAATAAACAGATAAAAGTCAATGAAAACAAAACGTGGTTCTTTGAAAAGGTTAATAAAACTAATAAGCCTCTAGCCAGGCTAACTAAGAAAAAAAGAGAAAGGACACAAATTAATAAGATCAAAATAAACAAGGAGACATCACTATACATCCTCTGGACATTACAAGGATAACAAAGAAATACTATGAATAACTCTATGCCCACAAATTTGATAGCCTAGATAAAATGGATCAATTCCTTAAAGAAGCAATCTGCTGAAACACGAAAGATAATCTGTAAAGCCCTATATCTATTAAATAAATTTAATCAATAATTAATAACTTTCCAAAATGGAAATCACCAGGCCCAGATGAGTTCACTGGTGAATTCTACCAAACATTTAAGAAATAAATTATACCATGCCATTTTTCTAAATCTTTCCCATAATATAGAAGCGATGAGAATACTTGTGATATGGTTTGGCTGTGTCCCCACCAAATCTTATCTTGAATGATAGCTCCTATAATCCCCATGTGTCATGGAAGGGACCTCATGGGAGGTAAATGAATAATGGGGGCAGGTTTCTCCCATGCTGTTCTCATGATAGTGAATAAGTCTTATGAGATCTGATGGCTTTATAAAGGGCAGTTTTCCTGCACACGCTCTCTTGCCTGCTGCCATGTAAGACATACCTTTGTTCCTGCTTCACCTTCTGCCATGATTGTGAGGCCTCCCCAGCCATGTGGAACTGTGAGTCCATTAAACAACTTTTTCTTTATAAATTACCCAGTGGCAGGTATGTCTTTCTTAGCAGCATGAGAACAGACTAATACAACTTCCTAACTCATTCTGAGGCCAGTATCACCCTAATAACAAAACCAGACAAAGACATTACAAGAAAAGAAAACTACAGACTTATATATCTTATAACATAAACGCAAAAATTATTAACAAAATAGATTCACAAATCAAGCTAGGCATGGTGGCTTATGCCTATAATCCCAGCTACTCAGAAGGCAGAAGAATCGCTTGAACTTGGGAGGCGAAGTTTTCAGTGAGCCGAGATCACGCCACTCCAGCCTGGGTGACAGAGCAAGACTCTGTCTCACAAAAAAAAAAAAGAAATATATATATGTGTGTGTGTGTGTGTGTGTATGTGTGTGTGTATATATATAGTATGCATATATATACACACACATATATATGTATATATTCACAAATCAAATCCAACAATGTATAAATATAAGTATACACCACAACCAAGTATTTATCTCAAGAATGCAAGTCTAGTTTAATATTTAAAAATAAATTAATGTAATCCATCGCATCAATAAGCTAAAGAAAAAAAATCACATGATCATATCAACAGATGCATAAAAAGCATCTGACAAAATCCAACATCAATTATTCTCTCAGTAAACTAGTAATAAACGGGAACTTCCCAATAAAGAATATCTACAAAATGTCTACAGCTAACACTATTCTTAATGGTGAAAAACCAGCTTCCCACTAAGATGAGGAGCAAGGCAAGAATGTACCATCTCACTACTCCTTTTAAATATTGCACCGAAGTCCTAGCTAATAAAATAATAAAGGGAAATAAAATTACTATGGTTTGAATAATGTGGTCTTTTCCAAAATTCATGTTGAAACATAATCTCCAGTGCAACAGTATTAAGAAGTGTGGCCTTTAGAAGGTGATTACATCACAATCCACTCTCATGAATGTGATTAGCATCCTTATAAAAGGGCTCAAGGGTGAAAAAAGAGTTCTCTTGCTATTCTATCCCTTCTGCCACGTGAGGATGCAGCATTCTTTTCCTCTCAAAGAGGAATATTGGAAAGCACCATATTGAAAGCAAAGAGCAGCCCTCACCAGACACCAATCCTGCTACTGCCTTGATCTTGAATTTCCCAGCTTCCAAGTTGTGAGAAATAAATTTCTGTTCTTTATAAATTACCAAGACTGTGTTACCACAGAACAAATGAACGAAGACCAAAAGGTGTAGTGATTGGAAAGGATGAAATAAAACTGTCTCTGTTCAGAGATCACATGAACATGTAGAAAATTCAAAAGAACCAACAAAAAAATTCCTGAAATAAAATGATTATAGCAAAGTTTCAATATATAGGGTTAATATACAAAAGTCCATTACTTTTCTGTATAACAGCAATGAACAAGTAAAATTTAAAATTAAAAGTACAAATACTATTTACATTAGGATACCAAAAAATAAAATACTTAGGTATATATCTAAAAAAAAGTACAACATCTTTATGAGGAAAATAACAAAACTCTGATGAAAGAAACTGAGGAAAAACTGCATAAGTGGAGAGAGATTCTATATTCATAAATAGAAAGATACAATATTGTCACAATATTAGTTCTTCCCCACTTGCTCTACAGATTCAATGAAATCTCTGTTAAAATCTCAGCAAATTATTTTGGGAATATCAACAAACTAATTCCTATGTTTACATGAAGTAGGCAAAAGACTTGAAATATACAACACAACATTGAAGGAGAAAAATAAAGTCGGAGGACTGACATTACCCAACCTCAAGACTTATTATAGAACCACAGAAATCAAAAGAGTGGTATTTGCAAAAGAATAGACAAATTGATCGACAGAGCAGAATAAAGACCCCAGAAATAGACCTACATATACAAAAAATACCTATATATATACAAATATATATATTTGTACATATACTTGTACATATATATGTGTATATATATATGTACTATATATATAGTAAAACTGATCTCTGACAAAGGAGCAAAGGCAATGCAATGAAGAAAAGACCTTTTTTCAACAAACAGTGCTAGAACAACTGGACATTGAATTACAAAAACAAAATTGAATCTAGATACAGACCTCATATCTTTCACAAAAATTAATGCAAAATGGATCACAAACCTAATGTAAAATGCAAAGCTATAAAACTCCTGGAAGATAACATACAAGATAGTATAGAACAACCTGAGTTTTAGATAAAATGACAAAGTCATGATCTATTTTAAAAAACTGATGAACTTGACTTCACTAAAATTAAAAATCTATGCTCCACAGGAAACAATATAAAGAGAATGAAAAGACAAGCCACAGACTGGGAGAAAATATTTGCAAAATACATATCTGGTTATTATCCAAAATAGACAAAGAAACCTTAAAACTCAATATTAGGGAAACAAACAACCCATTTAAAAAGCAGGACAAATACCTATACAAATACTTCACCAAAGAAGATACACAAATGTCAAGTAACTATAGGAATACATCGGGGAAAATGCAAATTAAAACAATGAGATACCAGTACACACCTATGAGAATGGCCAAAATCCAGAACACTGTCAGCATCAAATACTGACAAGGGTAGGCAGCAGCGGGAACTTTCATTCATTGCTATTGGAAACAAAAAGTAATACAGCCATTTTGGAAGACAATTTGGCAGTTTCTTACAAAGCTAAACATACTTTTACCATATGATACAGCAATTTTGCTTCTAAGTATTTACCCAAATAGGTGGAAAACAAGTATGCACACAAAAACCTGCACATGGATGTTTATAGCAGCTTTATTCATAATTGCCAAAACTCAGAGCAACCAAGATATCCTTCTATAGGTGAGTAAATAAACTCTGAAACATGCAGACAATGAAATATTACTCAGTGCTAAAAAGAAATGGGCTATCAAGGTATCAAGCCATGAAAAGATAAGCAGAAAAATTAAATGTGCATAATTAAATGAAAGAACCCAATTTGAAAAGGTTACATACTGTGTGAGTCCAACTATACAACATTCTGGAAAAAAAAAATACGGAGACAGTAAAAAGATCACTAGCTGCTACCTGGGGTTAAAGGGTAGGGAAAGAGGAATAGAAGGAGCACAGAGCATTAGGGCAGTGAAAATATTCCATATGATACTATAATGGTGGACATGTCATTATACATTTATGCAAACCCATAGATTATACAACACCAAAAGTGAACTCTAACTTAAACTATGAATTTTGGATTGTAATGATGTATAAGTGTAGGTTAATGAATTGTAACAAATGCATCACTCTGGTAGAGAATGTTGATAATAGAAGGCTATGCCTGTTGAAGGGACAGAAGGTATATGGGAAATCTCTGTACCTCTCACTCAATTTTGCTGTGAACCTAAAACTACTCGAAAACATAAAAACTATTAAAATGTTATTAAGCCATATATTTAAGATTTGGGTTCTGGACTGTAAGTTACACATTTAAAAATTAAAATTTTTTAAATCTGGTGGAACATGTGCATAGAAAATACTTTGTAATAAGGCCCCCAAAGTAAGAAATTTTTGCGAGTGGAAGATATTAAGAAATAACATTAGGAAACAACCAAACAAAAAAACCTATAATGAATGATGGCAAAGAAATCAATCCATACAATGAAAAGCTGACTTGTTTAAAATGCATTTTTAAAAGAATATTAAACTTTACTGCATTTTCAGAAACCGTTTAAATGAAACAATAGAATCTAAAGAATATATCGTTAAATATAAAAGTATAAATAGCCTGCATATGAAATATTTAGTAGCAGCTCAAAGCATGTTGTTTCCATGGAGAGATAAATAAAACAAGTGTGGGTGAATTTCATGTATTGTAAATTAATTCAGACATAATTAAAGGACTTAGACTTTGTCTACATAATGCCAGAACAACAATTACAGAGAGAAAATTCAAGCAACCTGTTTAGTCTAACTTACATTAAAAATCATATTTTCCTCCCACAGAATTAAAATATTTATAGTTGTTCTTTAATTACAAAATAATTGAGACTAAGTGTTTCTAAGAAATTCTCTTGATAATCTGATGAACCTTCACCCCAGAAAAAGAATCCTGTGCCAAATTCTGCATATTAATAATGCAGAGGTTTCATGGAGCCTCTGAAACCCACACATATGCCCTACATCAAGAATCTAGGGCCGGGCGCAGTGGCTCACGCCTGTAATCCCAGCACTTTGGGAGGCCGAGATGGGCGGATCACGAAGTCAGGAGATCAAGACCATCCTGGCTAACACAGGGAAACCCTGTCTGTACTAAAAAATACAAAAAAATTAGCCATGCGTGGTGGCGGGCGCCTGCAGTCCCAGCTAATCGGGAGGCTGAGGCAGGAGATTGGCGTGAAGTCGGGAGGCGGAGCTTGCAGTGAGCCAAGATCGTGCCACTGCACTCCAGCCTGGGCGGCAGAGGAAGACTCCGACTCAAAAACAAAAAGAATCTATAATAAATGTAGTCAGTCAATGTAAGATACCTGATAACTGCAAAGACGTTTTCACAAAACAAAGATAATTTTATTAATAATATTAATATTATTATTATTATTATTTTGAGACAGGGTCTTGCTCTATCACCCAGGCTGGAGTATAGTGGCGCTACATCTGCTCCCTGCAACCTCCACCTCCTGGGCTCCAGAGAGCCTCCCACCTCAGCCTCCTGGGTAGCTGGGACTACAGTTGCACACCTCCGCACCCAGCTAATTTTTGTATTTTTTGTAGAGACAGGGTTTTGCCACGTTGCCCACGCTGGTCTCAAACTCCTGAGCTCAAGTAATCCACCTCGGTCTCCCAAAGTACTGGGATTACAGGCATGAGTCACCTCTCCCGGCGACAAAACAAACATAATTATTAATCTAAAAGACATAATTGCATGGGCCAATTTAACGAAGAAAGTAAACATAACATATTTATACCTGAATAGGCATGTAATATCTGCAGTAAATCTGAATAAGACTCGTGTATTTCTAAGGATAAGCTTCCTTTTTCTGAATAATTTCTGAAAGTATCTTCTATATATCCAGTTTTTCTGTTCAGGCATAGCTCAGAGATATTGTAAGTTAGGTTCCTGAATACTAAAATAAAGGGAGTCACATAAATTTTTTTGGTTTCCCAGTGCATATACAAATTATGTTTACACTATACTGTAGTCTATTAAGTGTGCAATACCATTATGTCTAAAAAAGCAATGAACATACTTTCACTTTAAAATGCTTTATTGGTAAAAACGCTATGATTATCTGAGCCTTCAGCAACTTGTAATCTTTTTTGCTGGTGTAGGTTTTGCCTTTGTTGTTGGCTGCTAACTGATCAGAGGGTTGTTGCTGAAGGTTGAGGTAGCTCTGACAATTTCTTAAAACAATAAAGTTTGCCATATTGATTGACTCTTCCTTTCATGAAAGATTTCTCTGTAACATGCTATGACTTTTGATAGCCTTTTACCCACAGGGGAACTTCTTTCACAACTGGAGTCAATCCTCTCAAACCCTGCTGCTGCCCTATGATGTAATATCCTAAATCCTTTGTTGTCATTTCAATAACATTCACCCATCTTCACCAGGGGTAGATTCCATCTCAAGAAACCACTTTCTTTGTTCATCCATAAGAATCAACTCCTCATATGTTCAAGTTTTATTGTAGAGTGCATCTATTTAGTCACCGCTTCAGGTCCCACTTCTAACGCTAGTCTTCCTGCTGTTTTCACCAACATCTGCAGTAACTTCCTCCACTAAAGTCCTGAAACCCTCAAAGTCATCTCTGAGAACTGAAATCAATGCCTTCCAAATTTCTGTTAATATTGACATTTTGACCACCTTCTATGAATCATCAATGTTCTTAATGGCATCTACAATGATTAATCTTTTCCAGAAGGTTTTCAATTTACTTTGCCTATATCCCCCAGAGGAATCACTATCTATGGCATCTGTAGCCTTCCAAAGTGTATTTCTTCAATAATAAGACTTGAAATTTGAAATAATTCCTTGATCCATGGGCTACAAAAATGACGTTGTGTTAGCAGGCATGCAAACAACATTCATTTCCTTGTATACCTCCATCAGAGCTCTTGGGTGACCGTTTTCTTTGTCAAAGAGCGCTACTATTTTGAAAGGAATCTCTTTTACTGAGCAGTAAGTCTTAAATGTTGGCTTAAAATATTGGGTAAACCATGCTGTAAGCAGATATGCTGTCATCAAGGCTTTGTTGTTCTATTTATAGTACAGATAGAATAGATTTAGCATCCTTTTTAAGAACCCAAGGATTTTCAAAATGGTAAACGAAAACTGGTTTCAACTTAAAGCCACCAGTTGCATTAGCTCCTAACAAGAGAGATTATCTTTTGAAGTTTTGGGGTCAGGCATTGACTTCTCCTCTCTAGCTATGAAAGTCCTAGTTGGCATCTTCTTCCAATAAAACGATGTTTCATCCACAATGAAAATATTTTGTTGAGTGTAGCTGTCTTCATTAATTATCTTAGCTAGATTTTCTGAATCTCCTGCAGGTTCTATATCAACACATGCTGCTGGTTTTCTATCATAATAGTGAAAGTACTTATAGTCGGCCATCAGTTTCCATGGGTTCCACATCCAGAGCTTCAACCAACCGCAGTTTGAAAATATTTTTAAAAACCTGTTTCTGTACTGAACATGTACAGACTATTTCCTTGTCATTATTCCCTAACAATATAACTATTTCCACAGCATTCACATTGTATTAGATATTATAAATAATCTAGAAATGATTTAAAGTATACAGGAGTGCATAGGTTGTATGCAAATACTACACTATTTTATACCAAGAACTTGAGCATCTGTGGATTTTGGCATCCATTGGAGGTCCTGGAACCAATCCTCCCATGGATACCAAGGGATGACAGTACCTGTCTCTTGATTATGAATCTATGCCTTGCAAAACTTTTCAAATATAAGAACTCTAACTGAACTTCACATATGTCCAATGACTTACTGTGCTCAAACTCTGATTTTATTCTTTAGAATGCAAACTTCTAAGGATAAAATAAATCTGTAAAATCTTTTTAAAGGATGCCACCAAAGTCCCAACAACAGAATGCTAAATAAATATTACCTAATAATTACATCTTCTGAAATGATAAAAAAAAATTCATTACCAATTTCTGAAGCTTTTCACAGCCAGTCAATTTCATTCTACTCTTCTTTAATGCTGCCCGGCCACATCCAATTTTCTCAGTTCAATTGCATTGCCTCACTATCTCGATTCAATTTACTTTGACCTGTACTGAACTATCTTTAGAGAAACAATGATATGAAATTTCTTTATATTACACTTCAGCTTTACATGTCTTGTGGATTATATTCCAACAAAACATAAAACCAAGACAACTAATAAAACCATAGAAATTACCTTGGAGTCTTTGGTCAGGGTCCATTTTAAGGCATCATAGTCCTCTGGCCCTGGTTGAATCTGTAGCCAACCATTCAAACGAAAGCTGGGTTTTTTTAATGACTTTGCTTTCGGTTTGAAATTGCTAGACACTATCAGAACAGAGAGTCATGCTTTTAAAAATACAAACTCTGAGTGTATATTGTCGTCTAAATAACAAAGGAGACTATCAAGGGCAGGGAAGATGATAGAAAGTGATAAAGAAATTTCTGTGAAGTGTTATTACCTCTCGTAATTTGCCATCAAGCCACAGAATGGTCACAATTGGGTAAAACTGTCTACAACTGCTTGCAAGCCTTCTTGTAAGAATACTAGCAACATAGCATTATTAGCTAATTACCAGCTAATAATATAAAGATAACATAGCTGATGTGGAACATTTTCTTAGAAGATAAGAAGTATTTTTCCAATCCAGCTCCTAAACCTTTCATTAAATCACAAACTGTGGCTAAATAAAGGACATTGGAATAACCAGAATTACACTCTACCTCACTAAACAGAAAGCCATCAAATTTCTCATAGCTATCATAGTCTAACCTACAATTATTTATAAGTAACCAAATTTATTTGATAGCAGCCACAAAACCAGAGCTACTGATAATAATATGTTTTACAAAAAATTTTTTAAAAATATATAGATGTCTGATACCTATTCCTCACTTACCTACACCTTCTTCTGAACAAAGCTGTGGTTAATTATCTGCAAAGCAGCAAAATACATACAGGACTTGGCCTGTATCTCATCCAAAATGGAGATAAGTAACATACTGAAAGTATTTATCATAAGAAGTTTTCACTGTTTTCCTTATGTACAATGATAATGGAATTGTGTAATTCCTGTCATGTTGTCTCAATATTCCATTACATTGATTAAATGTTTAGAATGTGTAACCACTGATTACTGTGTTAGTAAACATCTATGTCTCAGTAACTCAGAAGTTTTCATGAACTTCTTTAGAGATGTTTGCCAAAATTACTCTTCGAGGAGCACTTAACAATCAATTTCAGAGTGTTTCAAATGTTTACATGAATTAATTTTGATACGATGGGCTTTTTAAAGTTGTTTTATAATGTACAACAAATATCTATCCATCTAGTCTCCTAATATGTTTCAGGCACTGAGGTAGATGTTAAATGAAGCTAAATAGAAGACAAAAAGTTTTCCCACACTTAGCAGAAAATACATATTTTACTTAGGTCCAAAATCTACTACAACTTTGATATATTCAATCTGTGAGTGAGAGCTCAAAAAAAACAGAGAGAAGAAACATCAGATTGCTATGACGTATCCTCTTGAGGAAAAAAGTATGATGCCAATTGGTAAAAAATAATTAAGTACAACTATCTTATTTTCTAGGTGGTTCTGATTCTTGAAGTGACTCCTGCTCTGAAACAAAATTAAGATATGTAAGCAACACTATTTTGCATTACTGAAGTCTAGCTCACAAAGTGTTTCAGTGACCTAATTGAGTTACATAGCAAAATAATTTCATATCCTTAGTATCAGAAAAGACAGGAAATGATGCATAATACCTAACCATGAATATAAGGCACTGAGGTGGCTAGAACAAGTAGTTGCCATTTCATGTAGTTCATTAAGAGTCAGCAAACATGGAAAGATACAACCAATGGCTCATTTAGTTTATTTAATGCCTAAACACCCTAGAACAAAAATAGACTGTTATAAAATCATATCTAATAGAAAGTTGACTCATAATTCTATCTTCCAGAGCATTAATTAATATGACAATCACTCTAATGTCAGACTTAGTGTCTTCGTCAGATAAAGCTGCAATAATATAATAGATTGGGTGGCTTAAACAACAGAAACTTATTTTCTCACAGATCTGGAAGTTGAAAGTTACAAGGTCAGGTGGTAGTATGGTCAGGTTCTAATGAGGGCACCGTTCTATCAGACCAGGGCTCCATCATTATGACCTCATTTAACCTTACTCACTTCTTTAAAGTCCTCATCTCTGATACGGTTACATGAAGGGTTAGGGCTTCAATATATGAACTTTTGGGGGCAACACAATTCAATCCATATCACTTAGAGAATTGGGATCAAGGATTTATCAATGACAAAAAAGAAGCCCAAACAAACCGAGACCCTGTGAAAGTTTCAGACACCAGTATAGAATCACTCATGTCCAGTCAAACAAATTAGAACCAGGAAAGCACAAAGGAGTACAGCTCATGCTTATATGTCTGAGATAAGAACTGTCTCAAAAACTTCCTAAAATAACCCCATGAGAAATTCCATCATGTCCTTAATGCAGCTCATGCTTTTCATGACGTATGTTTTGCATGTATGTACAGATTTCTATGACGAGGTTTATCACCAGTTATTCTTTAGAACTGCAGCAACACAGATAAGATGCTTTTAAAAGAACACTTGCTTACACCTTATACAAAAATTAACTCGAGATGGATTAAAGACTTAAACGAAAGACCTAAAACCATAAAAACCCTAGAAGAAAATCTAGGCAATACCATTCAGGACATAGGCATGAGCAAAGACTTCATGACTGAAACACCAAAAGCAATGCAACAAAAGCCAAAATGGACAAATGGGATCTAATTAAACTAAAGAGCTTCTGCACAACAAAAGAAACTATCATCAGAATGAACAGGCAACCTACAGAATGGGAGAAAATTTTTGCAATCTATCCATCTGACAAAGGGCTACTTTCCAGAATCTACAAAGAACTTAAACAAATTTGCAAGAAAAAAACAACCCCACCAAAAAGTGGGCAAAGGATATGAACACTTCTCAAAAGAAAACATTTATGCAGCCAACAAACATATGAAAAAAAATCTCATCATTATTGGTCATCAGAGAAATGCAAATCAAAACCACAATGAGATACCATCTCACACCAGTTAGAATGGCGATCATTAAAAAGTCAGGAAACAACGGATGCTGGTAAGGCTGTGGAGAAATAGGAACGCTTTTACACTGCTGTTGGGAGTGTAAATTAGTTCAATCATTGTGGAAGACAATGTGGCGATTCCTCAAGGATCTAGAACCAGAAATACCATTTGACCCAGAAATCCGGTTACTGGGTATATACCCAAAGGATTATAAATCATTCTACTATAAAGACACATGCACATGTATGTTTATTGAGGCACTATTCATAATAGCAAAGACTTGGAACCAAATCAAATGCCCATCAATGATAGACTAGATAAAGAAAATGTGGCACATATACACCATGGAATACTATGCAGCCATAAAAAGGATGAGTTCATGTCCTTTGCAGGGACATCGATGAAGCTGGAAACCAGCATTCTCAGCAAACTAACACAAGAACAGAAAACCAAACACTGCATGTTCTCACTTATAAGTGGGAGTTGAACAATGAGAACACATGGACACAGGGAGAGGAACATCACACACTGGGGCCTGTCGGGGGTTTGAGGGCTATGGGAGGGATAGCATTGGGAGAAATACCTCATGTAGATGACAGGTTGATGGGTGCAGCAAACCACCATGGCATGTGTATACCTATGTAACAAAAGTGCATGTTCTGCACATGTACCACAGAACCTAAAGTGTAATTTAAAAAAAAAAAAAAAAGAACACTTTCCTAGTAACAGCAACTCCACCAATGAACTGACACCAGCTCCATTTCTGAGCCTCCTGAACCAAAGAACTGTTGTTTCCAAGCAGCTTATATTAACTTCCTTTTGCCAAATAAAAGCTTCCCCTTCCACTCCCTTCTTCAGGTGCACCTATGGCTTGCCATAGGTGTACCTGAATCCTTTTTTGCTTACTCCCATATAAATTCATTGTATTAGGAGATATGTTTCTCTGATGTCTTTTTTTAGGGTGACAATTCATTTGCCTGGGATTCTCCTAGCTATGGCTGAGACACAGCAATTCTTATCTTTATGCATGTAAGTTTATCCACACAATCTCAAGAAGATATAAATAGATTTTCAAATCTTTTGGCAGATTTCTGCAAATGAAAATTACACAATCCAAATACAATAAGGAGAGAACTTTATTAGGATTATAACAGAAACTTAAGTGTTAGTAGTATAACACACACCTAAATATTAGTTCATGTACAGCAAATGTAGTAAAAATAATTAACATCTGGATACTAAAAGCATCATCAAGGAGATATTAGGCAAGTGACATTAGGGGTCTCTCATCAAAATCTTAAGAGAGAAAGGAAACATAGATACTATCAATTGTATTGCTTATCATTAGACCTTTCTTTACTAGGCATGCACTAAATGGTGAAAAACTCAATTTTTCTCAAATTAATCTATAAATGTAATGTAATCTTAATCAAAATTCTAGTTGAATATTTTGAAGAACTCAACAAACATATGCAAATTTATGTAGAATAATAGAGATCTTTATATAACTAAATTACTTAAAAAGATATATATGGCACAATAATATTTATGTAAATGTGAAATGGATGCAAAATGTTACAAATTTTACAAGGATATACCTATACATAAAGCAGAAAATTGAGTGGGAGTATTGGAGTGGGAGCTGGTGATAAAAAAAGAAGTGATAAATAACATATGAATAAAGAACAAAAAGAAGGACTTTGCACAGAGAAAGGATGATAAAGGGTTTTAAACTGAGGATGTGAGGAATATCATTACTCAATTCTCCTATTTAGAGCAACTCTTAAAATAAAGTGAATAAAATCAACTCTTTTTGTAATAAAATGAAAGAACACTTTTAACAGCATAACTTATTGACCAAAAGAATATAAATAGGTATGACCAGTTCTTTAGGCACTAAATCAACCAGGGCTGGTCCAGAAATACTTTGGCGATTACATTTAAAGAAAACAAAATTAAAAATGTAAAAAATAGGCTGAGGTCTGAACTACCCTACAAATAGGTCAATGAAATATTTGGGACCTTATGTTCTAACAAAAAGGCTAGAAGAAGGTGAAGAAATATTTTTGGAATTGCTGCCATATGCAATAATTACCAAAAAGTAAAAGAAGAAAATTTGAGCAGGGAAACAAGAAAAAGTCTCAGAACATTTAACTACCAGCCAGGAATAGTGGGAAATGAATAAAAGGGATAATTTCCTAATTACAATTACAGAAAAGTCTAAATCATCAAACAACAGAAACTTATTAAATAAAAAGTAATAAGCTATATAATAAATTTTGTGCACTACATTTTAATCAAACTTTTTATTTTGAGATAATTATAAATTCACATGCAGTTAGTTGCAAGAAATAACAGAGATCTTGGATGCCCTTTACTCATTTCTCCAATGGTTACATCTTTAAAAACTGTAGTACAACATTGGAAACAATATTGACATTGATAAAATCTATCACCTATCTGATTTTCCTGGTGGTACTCATCTGTGTGTGTGTGTGTGTGTGTGTGTGCGCGCGCGCCCACGCATGTGTATGTTTTTAGTTCTGTGCAACTTTTTCACACATGTAGGTTTGCATATCCACCATCATAATCAAGAGACAGAAATGTTCCCTTACCAAAGAGTCCTGGTGTTGCCCCTTTATAATCACACACTTTCCTGCTTGCTTCTCCCCCAGCCTAACCCATGGCAACCTGTTCTTTTTTTAATTTAAAAAATGTTATATAAATTGAGTCATACAGTATCTAATCTTTCAGGGCTGTTGTTATTCACTCAGCACAATTCTCTACAGATGCATCCAAGTTTTGCATGCGTCAATAGCTCCATCCTCTTTATGGACGAGTAGTATTCCATATGGATGTAGCACAGGCTGTTTAACCATTCTCCAGTTAAGGAAATCTGGGTTGTTTTTGGTTTTTAGCCAGTATGAATAAAGCCATCATGCAAATCCCAGTATAGGTTTTTGTATGATCATAAGTTCTTATTTCTCTGCGATAATACCTAAGAATGAAATTTCTGGGTCATCTGGTAATTGCCCACAACTTTGCGGGCACATTCATTCCTGTTCTTTGGAAGATAAATTGGCATACATTCTTTGAAAATCAAATTAACAGTCTGTATTAAGAAATTTAGATATATTCATACCCCTTAAGTCACCAAGTCAACTAAGCTAATAATCAGAAATGCAGGTATACACTGATTTATAAAAGTTATTCGCTAAAAACATACTTATACTAAACAATGAAAATATTATCAATTCCATCAATAAATTCATAATTAAGTTATAGTATATCCTTATGATAAAAATCTGTAGGGACATAGTAAATAATGTTTTCACATACATCTGTGGCATGAAAAAAGCTCAAAATATTAGTTTTAAATAAAAAATCCAAAACTATATGTAGTATGATCCCTATTATATTTCAAAATGCATGTAAAGGGCCAGAAATAAAACAATATTGTAACATCCCCTTGGCTATGTGATTAAGGGCAGATTTAGCATTCTTCTAAATTGTTTATATATATAAGAAGTCTCCCACACAGCTCTATGAACATTTTTTTGTAAACAGGAAAAAAGGCATAGAACTTATTTTTAAGGTTTTTAAATTAAAACCAGAATATCTTTGTGAAAACTACTAGTTAGTTCTGGCTCATCCATGACTATGGCTCCATGACAATATACATCTATCAGCATTCATTCCCCACTTCTTTCTAGGCACAGGCCTATATTCCTTTTCTCAGTTTCCCTTCCGTTAACCTGGATATGTGACTACAAAATGTGAATGGAAATTATGCATACTGTTCTCAGGTCTGGCCCATAAACTCCCTTGCACAATACTCCACTCTTTGTATCTTCTTACATTGGCTGAAATGGCTTAGACCCACGAAGCCATACATCAGCCTTGGTCACAGACCCCCATCATCCCAATTTGAAACATTGGCTGGGAACTGTTTCCTGAGAAAGACTTCAACTTTGCTTGTGCTAGTACATGTTGATGATATTTGTTACAGCAATGTAACCTACCCTAGCTAATATAATGACTGCAAGAGAAGGGGACGTAACACTTGCACCAAAACCAGTCTGCTCAATGTATGGGCAGTTATCTGATTGTGCCCTTAGTTGTCCATGAAAACTAACATTTCCTCCAGGGCTCCACTGTTAAGATACAGACATACATCCTAGCACATAGTTGAAGTTCAGTAAGTTTGTATTAAAGAAAGGAAGAAAGAGAGGGAGGAAAGAAGGGAAGGAATAAAGGGCAGAAGAGGAACCTGAAGAAGAAAAACAAACTCTTAGGAAAAATGGGTAACATACTGAATACAAGCTGTACAATTTAATGTTTTTACCCAAAGCTAACCTCACTATATATAAAAATGCATTAAAAATGTTTAAAGTTTCCACAATAGCCACTTCTACTGAAGACTACTAGAAAACTAAGCCCAAGTAAGAGAAAATTCTTGATGATCCAGGAACAGGGAAAACAAAAATCATTGTGAAAGCCACACATCATGTTAAACCCACTTTAATCACTTTGTTTACACTCTTTAGTCAAACACATCGGTAATAAAATTAACTAATTTGTACTGAAGGCTCTCCTTCTTTCCTGCTTCCTCCTCTGAGAAGATATCAATTAGCAAAGAAATAAACAATAAACAAAGCAGCAGAAGTTAAAGCACAGGATTTAGGTAATCCTTAAATTCGACAATCATCCTTTAAATCCCCAAACATTGGTTTTGTATGTAAATTACAATTTTAAAATCCCAAGAGATATAAGGTCTGAGAGTTTCACAAAATGACACCAAGTTGTATTCACAGCACCTAATATTTTTGTTCTACTATCAAGAAGAAAGAATCTTATTTTTGTGTGTGCATAAACATGAACGATGCTTTGGAAATGTTTTGTAAAGTCCTTTTTAAAGCAAACTATTGAAAACTATACATAAATACATCAAATTTGTATTTAGCTTGAGAATTTAGAAGTTTCTAAAATAAAATTTGAAGTTAGAGCACATATTTAGATTATATTTTGGATGGCAAAATAAACAAACACTCTAATATTTCTGGTATTCCAATTAATCACTTGTATCCAATTGATTGTTCTAATTTTTGAATCCATATCGAACATTTGGAAGAACTAATATGTTTATCACTAAGAATTAGTCTGAGTAGAAATCCAAAGCTACAGGAAATGTGTACTCCATTGTCACATCCCTCCAACAAACTAGCTGCTAAAAGAAAATAAAAATCAATACAACTTCTATATTGAAAATCACCTGAACTCCTTCTCTATACTCTATAGCTCATATTAACTCACTGGTTCTTACTAATTCATACCTAAATTTCATATCAACTCCCATCTTTTTTTTAACCAGTTCTCAATGCAAATCCATCCTCAAAAATATAAGATTAAATTCTCTCAAAAACAATTCACATTTCAACTTAGAATTCTGCCTGCCACTTTAAAAATATTCAAAAATACATTGAGCCATTTACTATTTCGTGGATCTTTCCAGCATTTTTCAAACAAATCTACGGAGAAAAGGTCAAAATTCCATTTGAATCCAAACGTTTTCCTCTGACCCATATAAGCATTATCTTGTTTAAAAAAATATATTCTCCCCAGAACCAAATAAACTGCTATGAGGTTCAGGGGATAGTATAAATCTCTATTCTGTACTATCTTCTATCTACAGACACTCATGAACTAAATTTCCCTTTTAAATTTGAGAAAACTGCAGTGGGGTGAGGTTTAACCCTGCAGTTCTCTATATTCAATCATTATGAAGGCTTGAGAAGAAGCTCGGCACAATCCTGTCAATGAAATAGATTAAATGATTTATCCATGAGCTAACAGCACTTGGATGCTATAATAATGAAAATAAAATATCAACCTAGAAAGAGAAAAGAACAGTACTGTACAAAAAGAAAATTGTTAACTGTGCCCTTTAATGAAACCTTCTGTTTCTCTATTTGACTAAAGTTATGTCTACACAGCATCAGAACAATCAGCTCATCAGTGAAAAATATTGTTAACCAAGTAGGAGTTTGATCTGCCTGCTTCCAAAAAACTTATACTGATTTCTACCACTGATTTACTCATAAAAATTAAATATTTTGTATCAAACAAACACAAACTATTTGCCTTCAGCAAACACGCTGTGGTGACATTTTCCAAACCTAGGGAAACATGTTGGTTTTAGACACAGTACCAGCATTCTGTACACAGTTACAAATAGAAGTTGATATTTTGCTTATGTTGAATTTAAAAATATATATATATAAAAGCACTCAAATGTTTTAATACAATTTATACTAATCTATGAAACACACAAACACATTGTCTTAGTTCATTTGCACTGCTATAAAGGAACGCCTGAAGCTAGACAATTTATAAAGAAAAGAGATTTATTTGGTTCATGATTGTACAAGCTGTACACAAAGCATGGCACCAGCATCAGCATCTGGTGAGAGCCTCAGGCTACTTCCACTGATGGCAGAAGGTAAAGAGGAACTGCCATGTGCAGAGATCACATAATGAGAACAGAAGTGAGAGAGGGGAAAGATTCCTGCCTCTCTTTAACAACCAGCTATTATGGGAGCTAATAGAGTGAGAACTCACTCAGCACCATGAGGAAAGCACCAAGCTGGTCAGTCATGAAGGATTCAACCCCAGGACCCAAACACCTCCCACTAAGCCCCATCTCCCAACACTGCCACACTGGGAATTAAATATCAACATAGGATTCGGAGGGGTCAAACAAACCATATTCAAACTATAGCACACATAGACATCAAAGTACAGCTCTTCAAAATACAAATCCAGTACCTAAGTGAGGCTACACAGGTGTAGACCTAATGTGCTATGTAAATTTATAAGCATGACTTGCTTCATCTCAACATTATTTAAGTTAAAATACTCAAGACTATCCCACTAAATTATTCTTAATTAAATTCCAAACAGATTTCCTATAGGGGAAAACACTTCATGCTTGAAGGCCAAAGTGTTCCTTAGCCACAACATATAAAAGTACTAAATGTAATTCGGCAACCACCAAGTATAATCTGGCTAAAGACTGAAATAGTGCTAATGTTTGTTGAGTCATTGATTTGAATCAGGTAATGGAAAAAGCGAGAGAAAAAAAAAAAAAAAGGAAAGAAAGACAGTGAAGGAAGGAAGAAGAAAAGAGAGAGAACCAGTGAGAGAGAAAGCAAAATCTATTTGTAGGGGAGACAGGCAAGTAAAACAAGCAACTGTGTAGTAAGTATATTACATTGAATACTATGGGAGCATATACTAGGGGATCTTAACATACATGACGATATTGGTATCTATACAGATTTTCATCGAGTGACATGCCCTTGAACCTAATAGGTCAGACTATCCTTCACGTACTCCCACCAAATATCCACTTATAGTGCCACTCCTAATGTACATAATTAATGTGAAAATGACTCTACTTTAAACATTTTTTATGCAGACAAAATTCAGCTACCGAATTACTCTGATGTCATCAGTAAACGGTGATAACAGTCAAGTGGGCAGATATTTAGTTACCTTGTCATGTTATAAACAGTCTTCAGTTGGTTTGGTGTTCCTACGTTTGATTTTGAGGTATTTTAAGAATGTTACTACCCATGCTACATCCAGTAAGTACAAATACAACAAATACAATGTTAAAAAGAGAAATGATTACAAAGAAAATTAAATAAAAATAAAAAGATAAATAATTACAAGGAAAATTAAATAAATATATTAAAAACTGAAAATCTGAGAAGAGAAATAATTACAAAAGAAAATAAAGATAATATTTTAAAAATTGAAAATATGAGAAGACTAAAAATGTTTCATGGATGTTTGGAATTTTGCAACAGTATAAAGTATTTTGAAAGACAAAGAGTAAGTCACAAAGGGACTTCTAGTTTCAGTTCTAACACTTAAAGACCTTGCAAGTTGTCACTCCACCTTCCAACAAGAAAAAAAGATGAACAAACAGAAAATCAACAACTTTTCTTGAATCAGACAGTGCAAGCAAGAAGAGAGTAGGCTGAAACATTTTCTGTTTCTGAAAAGAAAAGAAAAAGAAAAAAAAAATCCATGAAGGGGAACAAGGGAAAGTAAGGGGAAATTTTTTAAAACGCCGACCTAGAATTGTATGTGCAGCAATCCTGCAAAAGTAAAGAAGAAATAAAGACTTTTTCAGACAAACAAAAGCAGGAAACTCATTGCTAGCAGATATATCCTCCAGGAAATGTTTTAAAAAGTTCTTCAGGAAGAAGAAAAATTAAATCAGAAACTTGGATCTTTTTGAAGAAAGAAGGAGAGTTGGAGAAAGAATGAAGGTAAAATAAAATGTTGTATTATCCTTATTCTTAATTGACTTATTAGACAACTTTATTCAAAGTAATAATAGTAACAATGTAAACGATGTATTGCTTGAATATAGCCTATGGATCAAAGCATATGGATAAGTGACATGAATGGCAACAACGTTATAGGGGACAGGGAGGGAGGGATTGGGCATACTCTGTTACAAGGAATCTGTACTACCCAAGAAACAATATAGTGTCATTTGAAAGTGAATTTAGTTGTAAATAGGGGTTGAAAAATCTAGGGCAACCACTAAAAAACCACAATACATGTAAAAGTGCCACATTGTGCAACTGACAATCTCACAGGTAAAAGTGCCACATTGTGCAACTGACAATCGACCAGCAAGAGATAAAAAAATACTTTGTAAAATGTAGTTAGAACATTGCCTAATTTTAATCCTGGGCAAGGTAAAAAGTCTATCCAAGAACATGAAGGAAACATGGTGATTATCTCGCTGTAAATTCAGTAGTCACTGAAGCATTTCTAAGTTACTTCCAGAGAACACAGGAAAAGGGGGCTTCTTGTTTCAACCCAATTTCAATAAAAATGAGCCATGTAAAGCAAGTGAAAAAGAACTATGCCTGATTTTAAGATTTCACACTATTTGTGCATTTTAAATCTCATAACTGCTTGTTGGAAAGGCAGTTGAGCATTACAAACTGAAACCCCTTAAGCCACTTTAGATTTAAGAACAACTGAAAAATAGCCTTCTGGGACCTAACCTGAAATACAGGATCTTCTATACACATAGCATTTTTATCTGTTGTGGTTACTGCCACTCTCACTGTAAAAAAGAAAAAGAAGGCCAGGCACGGTGGCTCAAGCCTGTAATCCCAGCACTTTGGGAGGCCGAGACGGGCGGATCACGAGGTCAGGAGATCGAGACCATCTTGGCTAACACGGTGAAACCC
>NW_012107419.1:1804242-1806362 GCF_000951045.1 Mandrillus leucophaeus
CTGAAGTAGAAAAAAGGTTTACATATCTCAGGAAACAAAAGGAAAATGGAGTGGCTAGAACACAGTTTGAAAGAAAAGAATAACATGAGTTCACACTACAGAGAAGCCACATTTTATTTTTTTAAATCTGAGCTTAGTCTTGATGGCGTTTATCTACCAAAAGTAAATGAGTTAAATGTTACCTCCGCTGCTTTACTCACAAGGACAACTGTGAAGATGTCCAAGAAAATATATTAAAGCACTTTAAAAACTGAGATGTGCTAAACCACAGTTCAAAAAATTATAGGTGGACTCATTGGGCAATAGATAAACTAGCTAATACCTAACCTCAAAAATCTCTGACATACAATTACATTTTTATAAAGCTCAGAAACAAGTAAAAGTAAACAAATGTATTTACAGATATATACATTAGGGGAAGGCCATTAAAAAAACCACACAAACACACACACACACACACACATGCACACACCAGGGCAATAACACCAAACCGAGAATGGTTATTTCAGTGGGTGGAACAGTGCAGAACTGGGAAGAAAGTGAAGAAAGTGGATTCAGGGAGTTTCCCAGTATAAAATTGGGAATATTTTAACTGTTACATTAGGCAGTGGATTCACAGGTTATTATCTTATTTATGCTTCATAACTTGCATTTACATTACATATAGATTATATTCTTTTGTCTGTATAAAATATTACTTAGAAAAGATAAAAAGAAAAACTTCTAATGGCTTTTGTCATTAAGTATTAAATCACATTCCACCAACTCAAAATTTGTAATACATTAACATGGGTGGAGTGTAAATGTATTAACCATTGAAAGTGTAAACATGATTATGATTTGAGGGAAATTTTAATCTATTAAAAGAAACTGAACCATGTTTAATGGCTTAAACATTTCCATTTGTTTAAACATTTCCATTTGTTTATCATTTAGATCTTATAATTACAAATGACACTTAGACACTAAAGCAGTCCCTGTAAGCTGCTTCCTGATACCATTTTGTTAGCAGCTCAAGTAAACAGCTTCTAGAACATTAAGTTGTTGGGTTCTTTCACAGTACTGAATAATGTCGATCATAATAACAAAATCGTATTTCTTTTTTAAAAATCTGTACTTCATGGGTTTCTTTTATTCTAATTGTCCTTATAATAATTAGTCTAGAAGCAATGACATTCTAGTAATGAAAAGCGATGGAGTCTCTGCTTTCTCTCAAATTGTCTCATATTCAGAATCCTATGATAAACCTCATTTTGATTTTTCTTTTTATATTTTATAATCAACTCAATATTTGCAATATGAACTAAAGCCAGTGAAAATATTAGGGCGTATAAGGTCAACTGTTACATACTCTGCCTTGCTCAATCCATGTGCAATGTAATATAATTATGTGATACCATGGGAAAAGCCAAAAACAGGGCATGGAAGTCACCTATTTTTAAAACTTGTTTATGGATTTCTCATTATTATTTCCATATTCACTGCATTCAATTCCCATATCCTGAAATGCTCCAAGACCAGAACTTGCAGCATCACTTCTCTTACTGGACCTGACCAGAAAAATCCTTCAGATGTTTCCAAACTTCTAGCCAACTAGAGCATTCTAAGATGTCCTTTCTGCATATTCCCAGGGATCCATGCCAGACATGTGATCTTAAGACAAAATGTGATCCAAAAAAGGCTTCAAAGATGATTAAAGGACTAAAACAATTCTGGTTAAAAAAAAAAAAAAAAAAAAAAAAAACCTGCTACCCTTTTACTAAAAATGTGCTTTAAATAAATCTTTTAGATCTCTTCCTTGACCCATTATGACCATGCCATTCTCCTAGTCCCAGTTTCCTTCTCCAGTTCCTCCACAAAGAACCAATTGTCCACTCATTGGTAGCCCCACAACACAACAGTCATACTTCAATTTTCTTATCTGTAAAATGGTGATAGTAATTTTACCCCGTAGGGCTGTTGGAAAGAGTAAATAAAACTGTGTCTATAAAATGCTTATTCCGAGGCCTTGTTCATTGTAAACATTTGATAAAGTAAGCAAACAAGCAAAAAAACAAATAAACCCCTTCCATTTTAGGGGTTACCACAATGTATTTGCTTTTGCCTTCCACTTGAGTGAA
>NW_012107419.1:1807401-1811879 GCF_000951045.1 Mandrillus leucophaeus
AGAGCGAGACTCCATCTCAAAAAAAAAAAAAAAAAAGAAAAAAAAGAAAAAGAAAAAAAAATCCACGAAGGGGAACAAGCGAAAGTAAGGAGATAAGATACATAAAGGACATGATCAAAATGCACTAACATCAACACACTAATTTGTGACTCTGATTATAAAGACAGCTTTCTAAACACTAGTCACAAAAAGTATTCCTTTGATTAAACGTAAAAAGACAAAAGATTTAGTTGACAATTTAGTCATAAGCATAAAGTACTTTTTGGTTAAATATTAAGACTATTTTGAGAATCATAAATGACAACAGCTGTTATATCAATCCTGCTTATTAGTTGTTCAGGAAAAATCAAAGATTTATTTAGCAAAATCCAAAACTTTCATGGTTGCAAATTATCAGTCTATCAGTCTATACATGTAAAACAAATGTTATAATTTATTGACTCTCTCTAATCCACATTGATAAAATCATACCTATCTCATTTGGTTGTTGAGAATATTAAATATAAGTAAGAAATCAAAGCAGGTAGCCCTGGGCCTGGATCATAGAACAGACTCTCAAATATCAGTGGTTATAAATACGGAAGGGATTTCAAGATATCTTTTATGTTCCTGCTTAAAGATTGTGCTTAAACCAGATGAGCCATATTTTAACAAGAGTGAAATGCAGTTTTCAAGTACACATGTACATAGATGTATATGTATTTTTTATATAAAGGTAACATACCAAAATTTGCATCGAAGAAGAATAAGTAGCAAATTAGTGTAGCAGGGTTCTGTCATGTTTTTATCTACTGCTAAGTAAACTGACTCGTTGGTTCGGTCCAGATATATCTTGATTACAGACATCATCACAGGAAAATCTGGGCTGAGTCTGCTCTTTCATATGAAAGACAACTTACATAAAATTTATAAATGCTTGCAGAAATAAAACATTATGATGATATGAAAAAATTAGAATGTACAAACTAGAAATTGCAGAACTATCGCATCGCTCATTCCTAAATTAATTTTTAAAACATTTAATGAGAATCTATTATGTAATTAAAATGTTGTTCTAGAAACTAACTGGGAATACAAGATGAAAAACAAAACGACAATTAGGCCCATGCCTTCATGTCACATCTTAGTGAGGACACAAGACAATAAAGAAAAAAATCATTATAGATAGTAGCGTTATAAAGAAAATAAAGAGAGCACTGAGACTGGGCTACTTCTATTTCACATAGATCAACAGAAATGCCCCTCTGAGTGGTTAATATTTAAGCTAAAATCTGAGCACTATGATGAAGCCATTTAAAGAGTTAGGGAAAGAGCATTTCAGACCAAACAAGCAGCATATTCAAAGGCCCTGTGACAACCAGAAGGAGCTTAGCATATTAGGAAAAGATGCAAGATTGGGGCAGCTGGATGAGACTGCTTGTGGTACAGAGTGGTAAGACAAGGGGTTGGAGGTAAACAGCAGCCAGATAGATCAGGCAATGCTTTTAGAAATTAGCAAATCCCATCAAGGAGAAGTGGGTACCATGGGCAGACAATAATGTGATTCCTCTTCAAATTTAAATTCTTATAAAATACTTTAAACATTCTTTAAGCATTTAGTAGGAACTACTGCTCTGGGTAAGAACAGACAAGTAGAACGAAGGGTACAATGCCCCTGTTTGCATGCCCGGCTCTGCAAAACATGCCTGCAGTTCACTAGTTCTCCTTGGAGGACACTGTAGGGACCATCTGTTGTGATGGAGCACACCATAGATTTACTTGCAACCACTTGTGTTCTCTCCTTGAAAAAAATTGTGGTAAATGCAATTTTCTCTATTTATTACATTTGCAGTGACATTGCAGAGCCCCACATGGAATGCAACACTTGGCAACTGTCCTATTTGCCTCCCCTTTAATTCTGCTCTTTGAAAGAAAATATTTTATGCAACACACCATTTTTTAAAAAAATCCTACTCTTAATGCATAATTCTACATACTTACTTGTAAGGAGACAACAGAACTCAAATTTGTTTGCATATTCTTCCTCGCCATGGACATCAGACACACATAAACACACACAAATTCTCTCTTCCACATATATGCACACACATGCACACATAGACATTACACACACATAGACATTACAGATAATGTCACATTAATTTCAAATTCACAAAAAAAAGAAAGGAAATTTTCAATATTTATTGGTGACAAGACCTGTGAATCTATTAAATCACTTACTCAGGCAAACAACTAAAGACAGAAAAGATTTATTGTGCACAATTCACCTCATGACAAGTAAAAAAGGTTAACAGCTTTTTATCTTTCTTTCCAGTCAATGAATTACAAGGTAGTTACCAACTCAAGTGTACAATGTACCTAGCATTTCAAATAATCAATATCAGAAAGCCAATAAAATCTTGATTTACTATCTTCTGGGATATACAACTTCAAAGTGGGCAATATCTTTAGAAATCTGATATTTAACCTAAATTTGATGCTGCCCAGGTATACAGCAAAATAATTTTTGTCTGTGTATTTCATCTTTAATACAAGACTATAATTACATTCATTTATTATCTATTTATTGAATTCCTATATGCAAAACAGTTTAGAAGACACTGGGTACATATTGGTGGATAAAAGAGGCATTGTCTCTGCCTGCATGGATCTTTCAGTCAAATCACTGGACCAAAGAACAAACGTGATTATATGTTCTTATGTTTGCTCATGTTCTTTGTCCAATGTTCATCTTCAAAAACATGAAGAAGCATAAGAATATATACTCACAAATTGGCATATGTTGGTCAAAGGCTACAAACTCAGTTATAACATGAATACGTTCTAAGAATCTAATATACAGCATAATGACTATAGTTAACAATACTGTATTGTATACTTAAATATGCTAAAAGAGTAGATTTTAGATGTTCTCTCCACCACCACAGTAACAAAAAAAAAGGTCTCTTGGTGAGGTGATAGATGTTTTAACTAATTTAATTGTGATAATCATTTCATAATTCCATATATCAAATCATCATGTCATATACCTTAAATTTATATAATTTTATTCATCAATTATACCTGAATCAAGCTGGAAAAAAACTGGCATAGTGCAATGTGGAAAACAAACAATAGACAATAAAGACATGTGGACTCCCCCGGTAAAGTGGTCAAGGAAGGAAATCAAGTATCAGTTGAGATCTGAAGGACAAAAATTAAGTTAATGATGCTAAAAAGAGGTAGAAGAGTATTTTAGGAATCAAGAGCAGTATATGCAAAATCCCTGAAGTAGAAAAAAGGTTTACATATCTCAGGAAACAAAAGGAAAATGGAGTGGCTAGAACACAGTTTGAAAGAAAAGAATAACATGAGTTCACACTACAGAGAAGCCACATTTTATTTTTTTAAATCTGAGCTTAGTCTTGATGGCGTTTATCTACCAAAAGTAAATGAGTTAAATGTTACCTCCGCTGCTTTACTCACAAGGACAACTGTGAAGATGTCCAAGAAAATATATTAAAGCACTTTAAAAACTGAGATGTGCTAAACCACAGTTCAAAAAATTATAGGTGGACTCATTGGGCAATAGATAAACTAGCTAATACCTAACCTCAAAAATCTCTGACATACAATTACATTTTTATAAAGCTCAGAAACAAGTAAAAGTAAACAAATGTATTTACAGATATATACATTAGGGGAAGGCCATTAAAAAAACCACACAAACACACACACACACACACACATGCACACACCAGGGCAATAACACCAAACCGAGAATGGTTATTTCAGTGGGTGGAACAGTGCAGAACTGGGAAGAAAGTGAAGAAAGTGGATTCAGGGAGTTTCCCAGTATAAAATTGGGAATATTTTAACTGTTACATTAGGCAGTGGATTCACAGGTTATTATCTTATTTATGCTTCATAACTTGCATTTACATTACATATAGATTATATTCTTTTGTCTGTATAAAATATTACTTAGAAAAGATAAAAAGAAAAACTTCTAATGGCTTTTGTCATTAAGTATTAAATCACATTCCACCAACTCAAAATTTGTAATACATTAACATGGGTGGAGTGTAAATGTATTAACCATTGAAAGTGTAAACATGATTATGATTTGAGGGAAATTTTAATCTATTAAAAGAAACTGAACCATGTTTAATGGCTTAAACATTTCCATTTGTTTAAACATTTCCATTTGTTTATCATTTAGATCTTATAATTACAAATGACACTTAGACACTAAAGCAGTCCCTGTAAGCTGCTTCCTGATACCATTTTGTTAGCAGCTCAAGTAAACAGCTTCTAGAACATTAAGTTGTTGGGTTCTTTCACAGTACTGAATAATGTCGATCATAATAACAAAATCGTATTTCTTTTTTAAAAATCTGTACTTCATGGGTTTCTTTTATTCTAATTGTCCTTATAATAATTAGTCTAGAAGCAATGACATTCTAGTAATGAAAAGCGATGGAGTCTCTGCTTTCTCT
>NW_012107419.1:1812589-1835715 GCF_000951045.1 Mandrillus leucophaeus
TCATTGTAAACATTTGATAAAGTAAGCAAACAAGCAAAAAAACAAATAAACCCCTTCCATTTTAGGGGTTACCACAATGTATTTGCTTTTGCCTTCCACTTGAGTGAACGCTTATTAACAACACATGTTGTATTCATCATCATTAACATCTAGCACAATACAGGGACTAGTACAAAGTAGGCTCTTGGGAATTAATAAAATTACTGAATTTACTAAGAGAGTCACTCATTTCTTTGTCTAAGTAAAATGTTAATATAGAGTGCACATCAGCTCAACCCCCAAAAAACATTTATTCTATACAATTCGAAAAAGTGATGAACTCTTAACACTTGTATAATTAGCTTTTTGCCTAGGTTGTTTTCCTCATGAAATTGATTCTAAGAGAGATATCAGCAGACCAGGGTGCTAGCATCACAATATACGGGAAATCAGATAACATTTGCCTCTCTGTTTCTTCAACTATAAAGTGTGGATGATAAATACTTGCCCTTTCACTTTAACATGTTAAGGTGAAAGAAGAATTTGAAGTTTATAAATGAAATATTTTTATATGTGCCCTCCAAACATAGGACAGTCTTTGAGTTTCTTCATTCAACAATTGAATGTCTACCTTATGCCAGGCACTGTACTGGGTGCTAAAGAAACACAGATGGATAGGATATAATTCATGTCCTTAAGAAACTCACAATTTAATAAGAGACAGACACAGAAACAAATACATATCTATATATATTCAACTATATATTTGTATATAAATACATATATTTGTTTATATGCCTCTCTTATTAAATTGTGAGTACACACACACACATATATACATGTTTTTTAAAAATCTATACTTCATGGGTTTCTTTTATTCAAATTGTCCTTATTCTAATTACTCTCAAATAATGGTAATTCAGTGCTTCATTAACTATGTATAAATTGTGTACTCACAATTTAATAAATGTATGAGTAGTTAATTTAAATATACATGAGTAGTTAACGATAAGAGATTCCTTTAGGACTGGAAATCTCTCATTTCACATGTATACTCTCAATGTGCTTGGAATCAAATAAATGTTCAAAAATGGTCTTGAACTGAACCCTGACTGAATATACACAGGCGACAGTGGCAAAGAAAGAAGATAAAGGAAGGTGACTAGGGACTCAAGGTCAAAATTTGGACTACCTGTTGTAGAAACATACTAGAAAATGAAAAAGAAACATAATAACATTGAATTGCTACGTTATGGGCAATGACTGAAATTGGACTAGTAGCCAAAACTGGGGACCCACTAGGAAATGGCTTCACTAGGGTTTTCTTTGCAATTTATGCCAGGCAGATTATAATGTCAAGTATATTGGAGAAATATTGTTTAAGTAATCAGATTATTTTATGTTAACAGTGAATGTTTAAATATAATCACTAATTAATGGATGAATAATTGTATTGAATATAATACCTTACATAAACAGTGTCCTTTAAAATGCTGTCACATGTATTCTCATAGTTTGGCATTAACAACAAAACAGAATAAATTATAAAATCCTTAAATCACTTGCTCAGCAAACATTTCCGGAACACCTGCTGTATGCAAAGACAATGGCTAAATGTCAGGGATAAAATAATGAACAAAGCTCAACACCTCTGACTGAAAAACATGAAAGATGAAGATAATGCATAAATGTGTCCTACATGTGACTGGCCTAGGTGAACTCCAAGGACTCCTTTGCAAGGTCCACAGTCACACATCCCTGTAAACAAGTTTAATGCAATATTGTAGAAAAAAATTTTTTAAAACATATAACAAAAAGGTACATTAGAAGAAAGACTTTTTTAATTTTTACTTTAACAAATATTGACATATAAAATGGGGATGGTAACAATATATGAAAACTATATTGAAGAAAATAGGGAGTAGAATAATAGACTACACTATGAATTTACTCTGGATGAGGAGACACAACAGGTTATAAAATAAAATGTAAACCTTGTGAGACAAAGGTTGAGAAGTTCTGAAGTATTAAACTAATCTGGAACCTGAAAGAACTACCATACATCAGAGGAAATTTTCGTGGGGTAAAAACTGACAGGTTTTCCCAAGACCATTTGTAAAATAAAGCTCAAATGACAAAGATAAGACTTGCCATCCATCTATTGAGATAAGCCAAAATTACAAGAATAAAATATATATTATTAAATCTTTGAAGAATGTTACATAAAGCAATCAAGATGATATTAGGAATTTTCTTATTTGATTTTAGATTAGGTGATAGGAAGGAAACTTATTTCAATTTTCCAGAAGCAGTACACATACTTTTTGTCATAACATTTTTAAAAATTACAACTACCAATAGTATAGTTTACTATAATCTATACTTGTGTCCATAGGACAATCAAAATAATTACTTAAATGTAACTTTTTTTAAATTCAGCTTATCTCAAAGGAAGAACATTATAAGCTTACACTGATTATAGTTCAATGGACAACTTCTTCATACCTTCTGCATTAGTCATGATCTCTACATATATTTATATCTCATTACCAAAATTGATCCTAGACTCCATAAAAATAAGAACTTTATACAGAGCCTATCATAATACTTTTTTGCAGTAACTGTTGTGTAATATTCTTTCAGAAGAATACGCTAGTGAAGTTTATTTCAGGCCATGCATTGTGGCACAGGCTCCATCTAGAGCCTGACCATTTGGGTCTAATATTTTCTTTGGCATGTACTAGTTATATGACCTTAGAAAAGTTTTCTTAATCTCTTTGTATTTCAGTTTCCTCATCTAAGAAGTAGGCCTTAGTATGTCACTATCTCACATATTTGCAATGGGAGTTAAATAAGATAATACATATAAAATGTTTAGCAGGGGGCCTGGTACTAAGCACTCAACAAATACACATCATCGCCCAGCTCGTGGCTCACGTTGGTAATCCCAGCACTTTGGGAGGTCAAGGGGGGCAGATTGCTTGAGCCCAGGAGTTCCAGACCAGCCTGGCCAACATGGTGAAACCCCATCTCTACAAAAAATACAAAAATTAGTCAGGCGTGGTGGTGCACACCTGTAGTAGCAGCTACTGAGGAGCCTGAGGCGGGAGAAATCACCTGAGGCTAGGGAGGTCGAGGCTGCAGTGAGCCAAGATCACTCCACTGCACTCCAGTCTGGGTGACAGAGCAAGATCCTGTGTCAAAAAAACAAAACAAAACAAAACCATGCATCATCATCATGATCATCACCTGCATAATCATAATCTTTGAAAGGGTAGCAAGAAACTATTATGCTTGTCAGGCTAATTTGCATTCTGTATTTATCGAAGTCCATTAAAATCCTGAAAAAGTTTTCAAAAGAGAGAGAGACAAAGAGAAAGACAGAGAGGAGAAAGAGAGAGAGAGAGATTTCAACCAGAAACTGAAAGTCACTAATTTTAAAGAAAAATCATATTATTTTTAAACTTTGATAAACTGTATCAACTATTCAGGATAACTGCTGTAATAAAACATTGTTTTATATCTGCACTGGTAGAATTTTAGAGCACATTCTTCTGTCTCTTATTGCCAGTGAGTTTTATACCAAGAGGTATGAAACCTGTTTTACAGTATCCTCAGTTATGAAAGGGTAAATGATGTCATAGATTCTGGGCCTCTAATTCAAGTTAAATAAAAATAGATTTTTAAATGTTTTGATTAATTCTAGTAGAAACATAAATGGAATAAATACTTAGATGATCATTTTTACCCTAATTTTTGGCAAGATGAATAAAATGATTCTTGACATTTTATACTAAAGAAAAATATTGTCTACATTATAATACATAATAGTTTATAAATAAGTTAATGGTTGGTCTGATAAGCAATCTTAAGACTCCACGCTATCAACACTCAAAAGCTTCCTCCCAGTCATACAGTGTGCTTTTGAAAAATACACTGAAACTTACTATATGCTAAAAATAGTCTTAGTCAATTCACCTATGCATTCCAAGAAAAATCAACCCAAACATTAAATGCAAACAATGACAAAGGAGATAGATAGATAGATAAAATCGGGGAATGAAGTGTCTTAAATAAAATAAATGGAAAATTTTGATATAAACCATTCTTTTTGGTGACAGCAATCTCTGGTTACGGTAAGGAGTAAAGGAAATATAATTGAAAATTAACCCAGGAAGTCCTCTCACCTATGATAGTATAATCTGTAAAAGTAAATAGAATGTAAGTGTAATGAGTCAAGAATTATTGAATGTAAAGATAGGAAATAATACTTCAGTCCATTTTTATACACATAATAACAAAAACATCTACAAATTTATGAGACTAGGCTAGGCGCAGTGGCTCACGTCTATAATCATAGCACTTTGGGAGGCCAAGAGGCGGGCAAATCACTTGAGGCCAGGAGTTCTAGACCAGCCTGGCCAGCATGGCAAAACTCTGTATTTACTACTACTAATAATAATAATAATAATACAAAAATTAGCTGGGCCTGGTGGTGCACGCCTGTAGTCCTAGCTACCCAGGAGGCTGAGGCACGAGAATTACTTGAACTGGAGAGGCATAGGTTGCAGTAAGCCAAGATCAAACCACTGCATTCTAGCCTGGATGACAGAGTGCTCTGTCTCAAAAAAAAAAAAAAATAAAAATAAAGAAAGAAAAGAAAAGGAAAGAGAGGAGATGAGAAGAAAAGAAAAGAAAAGGAAAGGAAAGAAAATAAAGAAATTTATGAGACTATTTTTACGCCTTCAGGAAAGATGAAGTCAGAGCCTTGCTCAGATTATAGAGAACAGTTCATACCAGACCCACTGAATCATCTCTTCCCCTCAGAATTATCAAATTAGTAGTTAAGGGAAACATAGCAGATAGACATATACTCTATATTTAGACTTAAAGAAGGCTCTGAACACATTTTTTTAATTAATAAATTTAAATTGTTATATGATAGTGGTGAGAAGCAGCCCTATAAACCAAGTATCAGCAGTGTCCTGGAGGTCACACTGTAAAACAGTGGTTTGCTCGAAAGAAATGTCGGGGGAAAACTAAAGGGATCAAACCATATAGAAAGTTTCCAAAATCATGTTTTTTAAGGAAAATCAAACATAGTTTTATAGTGTCCAATGATCCCCATCACGGACAGCAAAATAATCTTTTTTCTCTATTCTATTTTTAAACTTGAATCTTCACCAATAAATAACAGAAGAGAAAGGACAATTGAGTATTCTCTTCTGTAATTTTGTGGTGAAGATTCAAGCTTAAAAATCCTATCTACTTAAAAACAAATTAACAGGGTGAAATGTAAAATCTGTGAAATATATAATCCCATAAAATCAAGATTATAGGGAAACAAGCAACAGAACTATGAAGAATTTATTAGGTGCTATTTATTTATATAAATTGGGGGGATAGGAACACAAACTTCATAAAATTTTATTTCTTTTTGAGTTGACATAGAATGTAAATATTGTATATAAAATAACATATTATTTCACAGAATAATAAACTCTTGCATGGAATAAGCCTTTATAACCACAGAACAGGGTAGAATGGTAATTAAACTACTGAAAAATAGCTGTCATAATTAGTCGTATTAGATAGTAAGATAATATTTTATAACCTACCTAAAAAAATGTATCAGAGTAGCACAAAATTCTTTTAATGTAAGATGTTAAGAATTTCTAACTCCTGTTTATGGCAATTCTATTGTTAGATCTACACCTACTTTATTCATAATAACATCTAAGTTAGAAAAATATGAAAATGCAAACTTCATAAATCATAGTATGAGTTCTCCATATATGTTCACAGAGAGAAAGAGACTCCCTCACACCTCTTCTACAGTGGATGGAAGGATTTCTGAAGCTGGTGTTCAATGGCCAAAAACGAGTCATTCATTCACTCAAAGTCTTGAGACATGTAAGCTTGAAATTTCAGTCCTTTGAAGGACCTGCTCATGTTATTACAAGCATTTTTAATATCAGCCAACAACAACTTCACAGATAGGTCTGTGCTGACAACAAATACAATTATTCATGTCTCCTTCAAAGAGCAAGAGTTTTGGAATCAACTTCCACTGCTTGTCACCTACAAGAAGCTCAGATTTTTGACCCCCTGAATCTCCACAAAAAAAAACAAAACAAAACAAAACAAAAAACATGTCTTCATTAGGAAAACCAGAAAACCAAGATTATTGTGTGAGTCAAACATAAATACAGTCATGAATCACTTAACGACAACAGAAATACATTCTGAGAAGCACACTGTTACGCAATTTCACCATTATATGAACCATAGAGTATACTTACAAAAACCTAGAGGCATAGCCTACCACGCACATAGGCTAAATGGTATAGCTTATTGCTCCTAGGCTGCAAATCTATACAGCATGTGACTATCCTGAATACTGTAGGAACTGGAACACAATGGTATTTTTGTGTCTAAACGTTGAAAATGCATGATAAAATATGGCTTTATAATCCTATGGGACCACTGTCATATATGCAGTCAATCTGACTAAATCATCATTATGCAGTATATGACTGTACTTTGATTTTGATTATTTTCAGAAAAACAAAATGTGGTAAACTGTACTCATTTCTTCACAGAATAAGGAAATGCTGTTAGACAGAACTAAGCGTTCTGAATCATGTTGTAAGTACAATAGAAGCTGATCTCTCTAGTAAGTGATCATAATCTTTAGCCACTAGTATAACCGAAATGTGTCAACTGGCTTTGTCTAACAACTAAAGTGCAATAAAACTTGTAATAACTCATATCCTAATTACTTGTTTAATATTTTAGCATTTCTTAAAGGTTCAATTTCATGGAGGCAGAAAAACATAAATAACTGGCTTTCTTATAAAGCACTCTTACAAGTTCAAAATGCCTTTTTTTTTTTTTTTTCGAGACGGAGTCTCGCTCTGTCGTCCGGGTTGCAGTGCAGTGGACGGATCTCAGCTCACTTGCAAGCTCTGCCTCCCGGGTTTACGCCATTCTCCTGCCTCAGCCTCCCGAGTAGCTGGGACCACAGGCGCCCGCCACCTCGCCCGGCTAGTTTTTTGTATATTTTAGTAGAGACAGGGTTTCACCGTGTTAGCCAGGATGGTCTCGATCTCCTGACCTCATGATCCACCTGTCTCGGCCTCCCAAAGTGCTGGGATTACAGGCTTGAGCCACCACGCCCAGCCCTCAAAATGTCTTAAAGGCAACTTTATATAAACTATTTATATAAACTGTATATAAACTATATATAAGCTTTATATATACTTTATATAAAGCTTTATATAAAGTATATATAAACTATTCATCACAGATCATAGAAATCAAGTTTTCATTGCATTTTGAGAAGCGGAAATTGTCTACTAAACTTGGAATCCAAATATAGGCGGCATTTTAAACATACTTTATTGAGTTGAATTTTTAAAGCCACTATGTACTAAGCTTTGAAAGAAGAATTGCTAAATAGAGTCAAAGCTTTTCTAAATCTCTCTATTCCACCAATTCATTACTTTTTAAGGTTAAACCATATCTGTTATGAAAATAAAATAGAATCAGTCTTTTGTTTTTCACAACAGCACAAGATGTTTATAAGATGGATACTATCCCTATTCCTGAAACTAGCATTACAAAAACAGCATGATCATATTATTTACCTTTAAAGTTTGGGTTCCCTTTATAATTTTTCAATAAAATATCCCTGAGTGGCTGTCATTCATTTTCTTTATGAACTCTCAAGTATTATATAGCCCATTATTTCACTAGGCAACTCCCTCCATTTTCAATGTCTCTAGTTGTTGGAAAGTTCCTCTTAATTCTTAACCAAATCTACTTTCTTGTAACATCTATTCTTTGACTCTGGTTTTGCCTTCTGAAACTAAATAAACTTTATCTCATTTTTATATAACTATTAAAATATTTGAAAGCAGTTTTCACTTCTTTCTTATGAATATTTTCATGCAAGACACTTAAAACAGTGCCAGAAATGTTAAGATACATAGATACAGATAAATATTGAGAGACAGATATGCCTTTTAAATTTTAAACAATATTTTGGCATTTTTCTCTAAGAATAAATGATATTAAAATTTAACAAAAGAGGTAGGGCTTAGTCAAAACTAAGGATTAAAAATGAAAAAAGCAACTAAGGGAATGTTAAATATGTCTTCAGTGATAAAACTGAAACAAGTAGTAAACATATTTGTGGAAGTCAGAAGAATGTGGTAATTTGTACAAGGAAATGGGAGCAAACAAGAGAGGCCCACTGACTATGAGGTTGGCAATGAAAACAAGCTTCAAAAAGTTAACTTGCTCAAGGTTACCTAGCTAGTAAATAACAGTCTGAGGTTGGGAAGTCCTGCTACAGAGACTGTATTCTTTTTTTGAGATGGAGTCTCGCTCTGTCGCCCAGCCTGGAGTGCAATGGCACGATCTCAGCTCACTGCAAACTCTGCCTCTCGGGTTCAAGCCATTCTACAAAGACTGTATTCTTAATCATACACAATACTGTCTGTTAACACTGCTTTTTTCTGTGCTTGCTCAAAGATGATGCCCTATCAAAGCAAATGTAAAACTAGTCGTTTCTATCAGAATTATAATTAGAAATTACCATAAAACCCACTTGCAAAAAGAAAGATGCTGTAGCTTAAGTCATGATTCAAAAGTTGCCATGGAAAAAAATAGTAAGTTGTTATCTGAGTTCTGGAACTCAATTATACCAAATCTCAAAATCCTTGAAAAGTAAAACTATAACAAAATAATAAGAAAAGAAACCTAGTGTGTTATGTGGCCATGCCTTTGATATCTTTTTCCTGTTTTGAATGTACTTCAGGGCCGGGCACAGTGATCCACACCTGTAATCCCAGCACTTTGGGAGGCCAAGGCAGGCAGATCACGAGGTCAGGAGTTCGAGACCAGCATATAGCCACACAGAATATATCCAGAGGAAAAACTGTTATTTCAACCTAAGATATCAATAGAAAGGATAAAGTCAAGGGCAATTGAAGGAGATACTGGAATATGTAAACGGTGTTGACTGATAAAGCCCAGACTTACATTTCTATGAATGAAACTTTCTAAACAGAAGTTTCTCTATGAATATGTTTAAAGGACAGTAAATTGAAGATTATATGAGACAACTGCATAGGAAGTATCGTTTAAAGACAGTATCATATCTAGAATGTATATTTTTAATACAATTTATTAATAGGAAAACAAGCAACAATTAAAGTATGGACAAAATATTTGCCTACATATTTAACTAAAGAAATTACACCAATGACTAAAAAGTATAAGAAAAGATGTTTACCATCTTTAGTCACCAAGAAAGTATAAATTAAAACCCGAGACACCACTTTGCAGTCATTAGGAAGGCTATGATGAAAAAGACTGACAATACTAGGTGTGCATTAGGACGTAAAAAAAGCTGAACCTTCTTACACTGCCGGTCAAATGGGAAATGGTATAAGATCTTTGAAAAACAGTTCAGCAACTTCTTTAAAAATTAAACATATACTTACTATTTGATGCAACAACTCTTCTCTTGCAAATCAGTTCAAGAGAAATGGGAACATATATACACAAACTCTTGTATGTGAATGTTCATTACAACATTATTCATGATAGCCAAAATCTGGAAGTAATCCAATGTCCATCAACTGATGAATGGATAAACAAACTGTAGTGTATCTATGCAACAGAATACTGTTCATCAGGAAAAATTAACAAACTGCTGATGCATACTACAATACAGATAACCTCAAAAACATGATGTCAAACCAGAAGAAAAAGAAAGGTAACATTTGTAAGAAATAAATAGAAGAAGCAAATCTATAGAGATGAAAGTAGGCCAGTGGTTGACTGCGGTTGGAGGTAGGAGCAGGAATTAACTGCAAATGTGTACAGGAAACTTTGAAGGGTGATAAAGTTTTCTAAAACCACATTGTTGTCATAGATGCACTATTATATATACTTACTAAAAATTATTGCAACGTATACTTACCAAAAATGTACATAAGAACAAAGAGGAAACTATCAAAAATGAAGAGGTAGACAAGACATTGTAAACATGTATTTTTTTCCACTGAGATTTAAAGCTACTGGCTAAAACAAAATGATTCTAACTGAAAAACAAAAGGAACAGTTAAAGGAAGATTCTGTATGATTTTTAACTAAAGGGACTGATTTTTCTCCCTCAGAACCTACAAACCTTTAATAGAACTAAATAAAATCTGATCTCCAATAGGAGGTACCTCCTGTAATGCTCTGGGCTACAATCTTTCTTGTTAACAAAAATTAAATATGGCAAAATAAGCACTTTAAGCCTATAGATGACTATTGGGATTACATAATTCATCATGTAATCATGTACAGGGTCCTCTGACTATACACAATAAAGTAACTACACAGGAACCCAAATGTCATTAAGCCTCCTTGTGTGGTTCATGAAAAAAAATATACCATACAGCAATTTTAACATTACGCTAATTTTTAAAAACCCAGAACCAGCATGAACATCACTAATATCTGCACCAAAGCATCATATATGAGCCTTGTCGCTCATAGTTTTGAAGAGTCAATATCATTAAAATGGCCATACTGCCTAAAGTAATCTACAGATTCAATGCAATTCCTATCAAGATACCATCACTATTTTTCACAGGACTGGAAAAAACTATTCTAAAGTTCATATGGAACCAAAAAAAGAGTCCGAATAACCAAAGGAATCCTAAGCAAAAAGAACAAAGCCAGAGGCATCACATTACCTGACTTCAAACTATACTACAAGGCTACAATAAACAAAATAGCATGGTATTATTACAGAAACAGACACATAAACCACTGGAACAGAATAGAAAACCCAGAAATAAAGCTACACACTTGCAGCCATCTGATCTTCGACAAAGTTGACAAAAATAAGCAATAGGGAAAGGACCCCCATTCAATAAATGGTGCTGGGATAGCTGGCTAGCTGTATGCAGGATAATGATATGGGACTCCTACCTTTTACCATATACAAAAATGAACTCAAGATGGATTAAAGATTTAAACGTAAGACCTCAAACAGTAAGAATCCTAGAAGAAAACCTAGGAAACACCATTCTGGACACTGGCCTTGGGAAAGAATTTGTTACTAAGTCCCCAAAGCAACTGCAACAAAACAAAAATTGACAAGTGACACCTAATTAAACTAAAGAGCTTCTGCACAGCAAAAGAAATGAACAGAGTAAACAATCTAAAAAATGGGAGAAAATATTCATAAACTATGCATCTAACAAAAGTCTAATAACCAAAATCTATAAGGAACTTAAGCAAGCAAAAAAAAAACCACCATTAAAAAATAGGCAAAATACATGAACAGACATTTCTGAAAATAAAACATAAAAGCAGCCACCAAATACATTTTAAAAATACTCAACATCACTAAATGTCAGAAAAATGCAAATCAAAACCACAATGAGATACCACCTCACACCAGGCAGAATGGCTATTATTAAAAAGTCAAATACAACAGATGCTGGCAAAGCTGTGGAGAAAAGGGAACACTTATACATTGTTGGTGGGAATATAAATTAGTTCAGCCTTTGTGAGAAACAGTTTGGAGATTTCTCAGAGAACTTGAAAAGAGTTACCATTCGAACTAGCAATTACGTAAATGGTTATATATCCAAAAGAAAATCAATCATTCTACTAAAAAGACACTGCACTCATATGATTATTGCAGCACTATTCACAATAGCGAAGACATGGAATCAACCCAGGTGCACATCAGTGGTGGATTGGATAAAGACAATGTAGTACATATATATCATGGAATACTATGCAACCATTAAAAAGGACGCATAGCTGGATGCAGTTATGCAGCCATAAAAAAAGATGCAGCTTGAGGCCACTATTCTAAGCAAACAAACACAGGAATGAAAATCCAAATACCACATGTTAAAAGTGGGAGCTAAACACTGGTACTCAAGGACATAAAAATGGCAACAATAGACACTGAAGACTACTGGATGGGAAAGCGGGGACAAGCGTTGAAAAACTATTGAGCACTATGCTCAGGACCTGGGTGAGGGGATCAGTCAAAGCCCAAACTTCAGCATCATGCAGTATACCCAGGTAACAACCCCATACATGTACCCACTGAATCTAGATGAAATTCAAATTATTAAAAAATAATAAATTACATTAAAAGAAAAAAAGGGCAATGATCAGAGAGCAGTTCTAGAGAAAGGTAAGCAACCCACAAATTAAAAATAAAGATGTCTGATTCTTCTCTTTTCTTCATTAGTCTTGCTAGCGGTCTGTCAATTTTGTTGATCTTTTCAAAAAACCAACTCATGGCACAAGTATACATATGTAAAAAACCTGCACGTTATGCACATGTACCCTAGAACTTAAAGTATAATAATAATAAAAAAAAAAGAACTAAAAAATAAATAAATAAATAAATAAATAAATTATCACTTCAAAAAAAAAAAAAAGATGTCATTCATACTTACAAGAACAGAGTGAACTCCAGATAATTCTGAACGAAGTCATGTCTCTGCTCTGCTAATGTATAGAGAAAGCTCTAATGTCAAGTTGTTCATCACTAAAACTACAGTTCAATATTTGAAATTCTCTAATAAAATATTATTATCTGAACAAAGAAGAAATGCTCACACTTTCTCAACTTAAATTAAGGTTGAAGTCAAATAATGTATTCTTGACTGCAAGATGAAACTTGTCTTTCAACAGTTTCATTATGGTATAGTAAGATTAATAAATATATTTTAAAATTTTTCAGTCATCGCCTCAGAACAAGATGGGCAACTGTCCAGAAAAGATAAGAGAGTATTCTGAAAACTGATTTGGCCACAGAAAACCAGACATTTCCTACTTTATTCTTTGAAAATTGTTTCCCAGCGTTTGATTGTAGCTTCTAATTAATAAGACAAATGAGAGCATATTTCTGGGAATTAAAAAAGAAATGTGTTTTTGTTACGCTTTTCCTCAGTTCCAACCCTGAGAACAAAAGTGAAGATGAATAACAATGCTATTGCTCTGTTGCAGGGATGATGTATTTCAAATGCTGGGCTCCTTCCAAGGTGTTATTAAAGTTCTCTCAAGCGTTGCTACTAAAAAAAAAATGTCAAAAGAACTCATGTTATTTATTGTTTCTCAAAATCCATTGCTGCTTCAGGTTGTGCCTAAGTTAACGCATCCATTTTATTTTGGAAGTCACTGCACAATGCTCTGATAAATGAATATAAAAGACATTAGTAGATACAAGTAATGAAAACTTGATTCCAAACCTTCGTGAATCTGACAAAGAGACCAGAGATTTTAAAACAATGATAGTATGTAAATAAAATGCAGATCCAAACAGAGCTCCTATAGAATGTGTGACAAGTGGTCTTCTAGTCTTTATTAAGGAGACAAGCAGCAGGGTCCAAGGCATATTTTAGGAAGATGTTAGGTGAGCTCAATATTTCTCTAAAATTACCAAACCTACTGATACCTGGTGCTTTTGTCTATAATGCAGTAAGTGAATAGGGGAATAAATAGGGAGAATGTTATAGGTGGAAAAGAACACAAACAATAATAGCAGTAGAAGTAATAATGAACATCTATGCAGTGCTTAACCCTGGGGTCAAAGATGCTAAGAATTTTACATGGATTATGTCATTTAATCCTCCCAAATAACTTTCTGAGGTAGGCAGCCTAAACTGTCAGAGAATTATTTTAACTAATTCTTCATGACAAGATGAGCCCTTCATGGTAGATAACTCAGATTCTCCGCACCTCTCTTTTAAAATGCATCTGAATTCATTGAAACATAGAGATGAAAGAAAGCTTCATGGCCAGGTGTGGTGGCTTACACCTGTGATCCCAGCACTTTGATAGGAAAAGGTGGGTGGATCACCTGAGGTCAGGAGTTTGAAACCAGTCTGGCCAACATGGTGAAACCCAGTCTCTACTAAAAGTACAAAACTAGGTGGGTGTGGTAGTGCAATCCTGTAGTCTCAGCTACTCGGGAAACTGAGACAGGAGAATCGCTTGAACTGGGGAGGTGGAGGTTGCAGCAAGCTGAGATCGCACCACTGCACTCCAGCCTGGGTAAGACACAGCAAGACTCCATCTCCAAAATAAAAATTAAAAAAAAAAAAATTAGAAAAAAAGAAAAAAACCTTCGTGATCAATTGATCTCATATATATGTATATATGTTAAGTATGATTTGTAAAGGAGTAAAAATATTAATTTGTCTAGGTTCATTAATTTCCAATGTATAAAACTGAGGTTCAAACATTAAAAAGATTTACTAAGATCATAGTTGTCAGAGACACCTCTCTCCCAGTCTGTTGGTACTTTCACCACACATCATGACCTTACCTGGCAGAGAAGGAAGCTATGTGCTATTACTGTCATTTCTAACAACACTATTCACTCAAACAAGATTCACTCTATACAAAGAATCTTTGTAATCTATATGAGTGGGTTATGTTTACATGGACTAACTATTAACCTGAAAACTGCTCATTAAGCTGCAAAAAAAAAATTCATCTCAAATTTACCACAATGTCTTATAATTCAAAAGATCTATGCAATACATTTCCAAATTATCAGAACAATATTTGATATAAATGGGGTAAAAGAGATACACAACACAAATTAACATGGATTAATTCAGTCTTTATACTGAATCTGTTGGGTTTCTTAAAAACAACCAATTCATTCATACTTAATGTTTGACATCTGATAAGGAAAGAAGATGACGAAAGGAAGTTGAGTTCAGGGAAAGATGAAAACACAGGAATACTATAAGGGGAGGGGGGAAGAAAATAGACAGGCAGAGAGAAGAATACGTGAGGCATGGATGATGACTTAGAGAAAATACAGAGGAAAGCAAGTGATGGACTCAAAACTTGGTCAAGCCATTGGAAGTCTAATCTCAAGACTGTTGAAGCCTGCCACTGATAACTGCGTCAGTTGCCCCTCAGTGACATCCTTGCTTCTGATGACCAACCCTTGCATCTTTACAGCTCATTACAGCAAGATAAAGATGTAAATACTTTGGAGGCTAGGACAATGGCTTTCCATTCATTTCCATCTCACTAAATCATTCATGAGCGTTTTCTACCTCTAGTCATACAATTAACCTGTGACTGATAACAGAAAATGAGAAAGATTATGGATTATCAAAATCATTGCAGTTCAACCTGCAAATGATTAACTGTCATACAGCTACATGATTAGCTCTTGATATTTTTTATGGCAGACATAGTGGTTCATTGGTATTAAATGCACAGACAAAACAGTTAAATTATAAGAGCCCTCAATGTTAGATTAAGGAATAAATATAAATTATTTTAAAATAGCATTTTCTTATAAAAGCCAACTAAAAAATTAGAGACTTCAGACATCACACAGGTACACATTAACAAGAACAGCTATTATGGGGAAAATAATGAAGACAAAGTCAAATTTATCAACAAAAACACAATTTTTACATATTATTGATCTTCTTTCCATGTTTTAATAAACTGTAAATGTGAAATTTGATGACATACAAATTTTAAAATGTTATTCATCTAGGTAAGACTGTATGTGACAACTTTACTGACTATAGTATCAATACGGGGCAGCTGTAACCTCCCAAATGTCCCATTCTGGCAAACTCAGGTGAGTAAGCAGAAATAAATATGAGGATGAGTAGATTTCTATCCTTATTTTAACTAAAAATCCTGCCTATTACTTTATTTTTAAGCTGCCACTAACATGTTTAAATGATAATTGCATCTCCTCAATGAGCACAGTTCCTTATTATTGGAATTGGCAGGGGGCCTTGACATTTGAGTCATCATTTCATTATGTCTATTTCTTACCCTGGTATACAAATTAAATAGAAATAGAAGCCAAATGAAATATAAGGGGAAAAAACATGAAGCAGTAATTTTAAAATGAATTAATTTTTCCCAAATCGATAAAATATATAAAGCAACAACATTGATAATAATATATTCTAGTTCAGACATATTTACAAAAATACCAACTTCAATTCTGAAGGCCAAAAATGCTTCAAATTCTCCTAGCCAAATATTGTACTTCTGTAAAACAGAACTGAGAGCTTTGATATTCCCTAAATTAGAGAGAATAACTCCTTTTAAAGCAACTACAAATGTTAACAAAAATACACATTTAACAAGTTTCTTCCGTTCTAAAGGACTTCAAAATGGGTAGCAATTATTAAGCATACATATAATATACATATGTGACAATTTGTATTTAAAACATCATATGATCAAATAATACTAATTCATTCAGACTAAACTATCCAAATGTGCCAAACTGGAATCCAGGTCTATCCTTACTTTCAAATCACTGAACTTGCATGATAAAAACATTATTAATTTCCTAAACCACCTGATTTAGTAATATTGAATAAATGTGCATCTTTCTATCATTCTCAAATAATTTTTTTTTTTTTTGAGACAGCGTCTCACTCTTGTCGCCCACGCTGGAGTGCAGTGGCACAATCTTGGCTCACTGCAGCCTCTGCCTCTGGGGTTCAAGCGATTCTCCTGCCTCAGCCTCCTGAGTAGCTAGGATTACAGGCACCCGCCACCACACCCAGTTCATTTTTTTGTGTGTTTTTAATAGAGATGGGGTTTCATCATGTTAGCCAGGCTGGTCTCAAACTCCTGACCTCAGGTGATCCACCCACTTCGGCCTCCCAAAGTGCTGGGATTACAGGTGTGAGCCACCGCACCCAGCCATCCTTCCCTAATTTTTTTTAAAAAACTTCATTGAACTTCAAAATTACAAAAATCATCAATCATGAAACAAATCCTGTATAAAATCCTCAAAAACACGTTAAGCGCTGCTTTCAGATGGCTATTTCCTCATTTATTTATATTACTCCAGAATATGTATAAATTATTTTCACTGAGTCTTTAATTACTTCCACAACTCTTCTTTCCTTTAGCCCAGAGCAACCTGTCATTTCTAATAGCTAATAGCTTCCCCCAAATGCTTGGAAACAGGCTGAATAGCCTAAAAGAACTTTATTTACCCTGGTACAAAATGTTGAAAAGACACTTTACTGGAAACTGAATGACTGTACAAATTTCTGCCTGGAAATTAATGTTACTTTTTCCCTTTAATCACTGAAAGTATATTACTAAATGTAAAAAGTCATGGTTTATTTTTCTTTATATTTTATTATCTATTTTAATGTTGACTTTTTAAAATATTTTACCTGAGGGACAAAATGTTCATTTAAACCTAAATATTTTAAGATTTATTTCTGTTGTCTTTTCATCAATTATTTATAATTTATAATCCAGATTTCCCAAAAGAATTCAAAGAAATCCACAAAAAATTTCCTAGGCTTCACTTATTCTCTCAACTAGTGATCATGTTCTAAATCAATGAATCTCTATTTTAATACTAAAATTTAAATAGAAAAGAAGTCTTGAGACAGTCAATCCTCCACTTCTGGGGAATACATTATTCTGCATATTAAGACAAAAATAGGATGTAAACCAGATGTTCCTAGATTATGAAATTTAGAAAAGAACATATTCAAAGTGAAGGTAACTTTTAGCATCTATATTTAAAGATATTGCAGTCATGCCCCACAATGTTGAAACGCTATATTTCTTATAATTTGACTAGAGTCAGTGGAAATATTCATGAGTTTATATTATCAGGTTTTTAGTGACTTCTATCATTTTTGTAATTGCTATAGCTAGTATTAATAAATGTCTTCTTTTTATATGCTGAAATAAATTAATGGAGGAGGTAGACACTATGCAAAATGGCTGGGAATGGGGCCAAATCTTTTTACATACATCCAGGGACCAGTAATCTTCTAAATGGCACTTTGAGCTCTCTCGCCTAAATAATTACAAGTACAGCCACCATATAATTTACTGAAAGAATTATCCACTCTTCTGGTTCCTATCTCCCATCTCAAGTCCATAGCCACTTACCTTGTCTTTATTTTCAGAGCCAGAAGCCTCAGGCTTGGTTCTAATCACAAACGGGGTAGACAGTCGCAGTAGGACCCTTTCAAAGGTGGCATTAACCTTTGGAGATACAATCTCGAAGCAGTCCTCAAACTTGAGCACTTTGTGAGTGTCACATCGAAGCTGCTTCCTTAGACCTTCCCCCAGCTGAAGGACTGACATGCTGGGGTCAAACATCAAGTGGAAAGGGAAGGCTCTGCAGAAGGTGTTGATGCTAATTCTGAGGTCCGCAGGAACTTGGGAGGTTCCCTGTGGAAGGTTCTTCATGATATTAGTATTTTCACATTCTTTGATAAGGAAAGTAAGACAGCTACAATTGCCTGGGTTTGAAACATCAGAGCATAGCTTCTCATTTGCAACCTGTTCCACTTCCACGTCCAGCCGATAGATCTTCTTTCCTGCAGCCTTAATCATCCCCAGCATTGCAAACCCCACAATATGGTGAGGGTGGAAGTAGTGGAGCATGAGAGTGCCTTCAGGAAGCTCTTTGCATAGGAAAGAGGGTGACTCCAGAGTGGCCTGTTTTCCAAAAGAAGTTCTAATGTGTTCCAACAAAGCATCAAAGCCGTTAAAAAAGTCCTGCAAAGTGCCACCTACAGCTCGAAGGACTCTCTCATTCTCATGAAAGCATATATTAAAGAACTCTTCACCAAATCTTTCTTGAATTTCCTCAAACTTCAAACCTAGAGGCAAATGGGAGGCAAATGTTAGTGAAGTCTAATATAAATAATTGAATTTACAGCTTTTTAAGTGCTCATCAAAAGAGTAACTACTGAGTGAAGTAACAAAGGTTATTTCTCTTGGATCCACAAATTTTCACATAGGTTAATTCACTCATCTTGAATCAGAAAAAGTAAATTTCAGTCCATCTTCGGGATGCTTCTAAAATGTTAATGAACATGAACCTTTGTTTGTTTTTAAATAGACTACATATTTTTAGACCAGTTTTAGATTCACAGCAAAATTGAGCAGAAGGCACAGTTATTTCCCATATCTCTCTGCCCCCACACACGCACAGCCTGCCCCATTATCACATCCCCCACCAGTGTGGTACATTTATTACAATCTGCGAACCTACATGATGCATGATTATCATCCAAAGTCCATGGTTTACATTAGGGTTCACTCTTAATATTGCATATTCTGTGGGCTTAAACAAATGTATAATGATATGTATACACTTATCATATCACCTAGAGCATTTCACTGCCCTAAAAGTCCTGTTTATCCCTTCCTTCCCCCTAACTCTCAGAGCATCAGCTTTTTAAATGTTGCTAATCTAGCTGTTCACCTTTCAATAGCCTTGCAGTAGTTATCACAAATAATATATTTTTCTTTTTCTTAATGATTTCCCCATTCTTCATAGAATATCCAAGTTGTCTACATATTATGTCCATATACCATCCATGTTATCATCTTACTTCTTATCGAAATGCATGTATTAAGTGGAAAATATAAACCAGAGAGGAAATCTATGGTACATGAGCGGGGAGAGGCATCAAGCTATCTGGTGGAAACAAAAGGCTTACATTAGCATTCTCAGGGAAAGACACGCAGGTCAGCTAGACCCCAGGGAAAAGGAGACAAAACAAGAAAATAATAATGGCAGAACTGTAGAATGATTTGCATTCTTTCACCCACAAAAGTGAGGGCAGCCAAGAATGGAGTAGGAATCTGATGAGATAAAATTAAAGGTTATTGTTAAGTTTCCTCCATATATAATCACTCCCTGTTGCCCTGGCAAAAGGAGTTCCACCTTATAGTGCTGGATATTATAATGAAAAATAAATAAGTGTGCACAGTGTATTCCATAGTAATAAGAAGCAGAATCACATGTGATCACAAGATCCCCGCTTGAGGATGATCTGAGGAAAAATGAGGGAATTTATACGCCAAGGAGGACTATAACACATATAAAAGATTTTGGCCTTCATATTAAAGACAGCTTCTACCTAAAGTCACTCTAGTGCTTCTCCTTTGACATTGGTTGAAATCAATACATGTAGTTTACATATTCATATTTTCTTACCCCATTTACTTCATCTCATTTGGAAGTCCTGCAAATCAGGCAGGACTGGGAAAAGAAGGTCACTTTGCTAGCGCCCCATTAGAGTACAGAGCAATCTAGGCTGTCTACAGCTTAGTTGCTTTCCTACCTTTATCATGCCCTGAGTGTTCCTCCCAGCCAGAAGTGAGGCAAATGAACAGAGTGAATAATATTATTTTTAAAATAGTCAAAGCACATCTAATATTCTTTAAGAGCTTACTATAGAGTCTAAAATTTGTGGTAGCCAAGAAATCAGTTTGACAAAGAACTTCTTAAAATCAATGTGATAGGAAAATAAGTAGAAAACCTAAGTGAGAAAGAGTCCCTTTATTAATAAGCATTTCATATTGATTTTGGTTTCATGAATTGGATGCTCAAGACTTGTTGGGAAAGTCACCTATTAAGATAAAAATATCACCACTCATCTCACATTGCCAGGTTACAAGACTGCTCTTCAACATATGTTGCATTCACTAACAATAATGTCAGCCAGAATTGATAATACCAGTACTTATCTGTCCAGTTCTCTAGTGTAAAAGAGAAAACAAGATAGATAATATTCACTGCCATTAGGCTCCTGTTCTGACTGCTCTGTTGAAACTGCTTTCATAAATACTTAAACCAATATATACTGTTTTGTCCTTATCTTACTTAACCTTGTTTGCTGTTTTTCCTTTAATTTGACACTATTAATCAACCCTTCCTCCTAAAACTCTCATCCCTTTTGGCTTATCAAACCATACTCTCCTGGTCTGATTACTCCGTTTTAACACTAATTCTCACTGCCTTCACTAAAACTTCTTTCTATGCCAAATCCTTACATCACCATCACTATGTTTTAACTAGAAAACTCTAACATACAAGTTAAATTTATATGCACATTCAATGACAGTCCTTTGTTGCTATGAAATCTTCCAGTTATGACATTCTTATTAAAAACTAAATACAGAATAAATAAAAATTCCTGTAAACTGACCATATATGCTGAACTACAATACTCCATATGCCACTGAAAATATTCCATGGATTGCTTCTAAACTTTGAAGAATTGTATTTTCAAAAGACTTCGGGTCCACATGCATTGAAGAGAAAAAGAGAAGTTTTTCTAACTTGCATTTCTCATAACATTGAAAAGGCCCTCACAGTTATGGTGCACACAAATGTAAAGACAATACAGTGTAAGCTTATGTTCTGTGTCTAATGCCAGGATCCCGAAGAATCATCCAGAAAATAACAACTAGGTAAGTTCACCATAGGCAACATACTACTCTTTGCGCAGTTCTATATAAACCCGTAATATTCAATTAACGAATAAAGATTTTTAGTCCCAGAACTGTTAAACTGCACAAGATCAGAAAGGAAGAAAAAACTATTAGATTTGAAAATATTAAAACTAAGAAAAGACTACTTCAACTTTTACAAATATGCTACAAGTCAACAGCCAAGATTTTCATTTTAAACCTTAATCTCAAAATTCAGAAAGCACAGACAAAGTAATTCAATTCAGACAACTGATGCAATTCTGACTCCCAAGGTTCCGCCTACGATTGACGCAAACTCCCTACTTACAGTAAATCACTTGAAACCTATAGACAATGCTCATCTCCTCACATCACAAGATTCTATGACAGCTTGACATCTGGGTCTATAAGAATACATTTCCTCAAGAGGGAAAATTCATAACAAAACTGTTCTTATTAATGGGTAAGTTAAGTTAGAATTTTTAACTACTGTTAATTCACCTGTTTTAAAAAAGGTGAATAGCATAAATGCTGGCATCCGTTAGCTGTAAATGATATAGAATCTGTTCCTTCACAATCTAATCCTGTTGTCTCTCATCTGCTTTCCCACCCCACCTCAGATGGCATTTCTTGAGGACAAGGATCTTGCCCTATTTATGTCTGCATATCTATCGCTGGCATAATGCCTGATACCTGGAGAATAAGCATTGTTTCATAGAAATTAAGCATTCAGCTAAGTATTTGTTTGGTGAATATTACTAATCTTTTAAGGTTGCACTTGTGCCACATCTAAGGATATGAAAACAAAAAGACACATGATTTTCTCTCGTGGGCCCCTACAGAACATTAAATTACATTATGGTTGGGCTACAACAGGGGTACACAGGAGTACCCATGGAAGTAGAGGAAAGAGAGTATCAGCCTCTCCTCAGAGAGACAATGTTTGAAGGGAGACTTGAATAAAAGAGCAGGTTAGGCAGGGCACAGTGGCTCATGCCTGTATACCTAGCACTTTGGAAGGCTGAAGCAGGCTGATCGCTTGAGCTCAGAAGTTGAAGACCCAACCTGGCCAACATGGTGAAACCCCATATCTACAAAAAATACAATTAGCAGGGTACGGTGGTACAGGCCTGTAGACCATAGTCCCAGCTACCTGGAAGGCTAAGGTGGGAGGATCACTGGAGCCCAGGATGCTGAAGTCGCAGTGAGCCATGATCATGCCACTGCGTTGAGCCTGGGCAGCGGAGGGAGACCCTGTCTCAAAGAAAAAAAAAAAAAAGCAGTTGGTGGTCCCAGCCTGGGCAACGTGGCATAACCCTGTCTCTATTAAAAATACAAAAAAACAGCCCATAGTGGTGCAGGCCTGCAGTCCCAGCTACTCTAGAGGCTGAGATGGGAGAATCACCTGGGCCCACGGAAGTCTAGGCTGCAGTGAGCTGTGACTGCACCACTGTACTCCAGCCTGAGTGACAGAGTGACACCCTGTACTGAAAATTACTGTACAAGAGTGTAAATGTCAGGAAGCATTCACTGGGGAGCCATCTTTGGGAGGAGAAAGAGGATCATGAAAAATAACTAACTGGTACCAGGTTTAATATCTGAGTGGTGAAATAATCTGAACACCAAACCCCCCATGACACAAGGTTACCTATACAACAAACCTGCACATGTACTGCTGAATTTAAAATAATTTTTTTAATCTGTGAATTTTTAAAAAATTAAAATTTAAAAATTAAAAACATATATTAGATATAAATTGTAATAATGTGAAATATGTATAATAAAGATGAAGCCAACCCCAATGTGAGTACTCTGAAACAAATTTTTTCACCTAATAACCACATCTAACAAGTGCA
>NW_012107419.1:1836641-1842096 GCF_000951045.1 Mandrillus leucophaeus
GCTTTCTGATGTATGTGTACATATACATCATGTCCAGATGTGTTTACACATACAAATATCCACAGATTATATACATATTAGATATTATGGATAATGACCTATTACCTGGACAGTTGTAATACGAACACTAATTTTAAATTACTGATACAGGCCAGGCGCGGTGGTTCTCACCTGTAATCCCAGCACTTTGGGAAGTCGAGGTGGGCGGATCACCTGAGGTCGGGAGTTCGAGACCAGCCCGACGAACATGGAAAAACCCCATCTCTACTAAAAATACAAAATTATCCGGGCGTGGTGGCGCATGCCTATAATCTCAGCTACTCAGGAAGGCTGACGCAGGAGAATCGCTTGAACCCGGGAAGCAGAGGTTGCAGTGAGCCGAGATCACGCCACTGCACTCCAGCCTGGGCAACAAGAGCGAAACTCCATCTCAAAACAAACAAATAAACAAACAAACAAACTACTGATACATAGAAAAACTACCAAACTACCACAAGGTAAATTTTATTCATATTCTGAAACTAAATAATCGCGGCAAAACACAGGAGTTGGATGGTGAGGAAACGGGAGAAGGTAGAGAAAAGAAAAGTAAATCTATTCTAAAAGTTTCTTCTTAATGGGATTTGGGGGGGTAGGAATAATAATCTTTAAGATATAAAAATAATCTTAGAAAGAAAATAATTGATATTGTTTTAAAATAATACAAAACCCATGGGTCTAATTTTACTAAGAGAAAAAGGAAGATAATCAATAGTGAAATGGGAAATTAGAGTAGAACTCTCCAAATACAAGATCAAATATTACATATATATATATATATGTCAAAATGATGAAGACAGCAAAAGACCAGAAACAAAAACAATGTAAAATAAATATGATAAATCAAGAAAATCATATACATTATGGATTAAGGTAAATGTAAATGAATAAATCATCCCATTAATTGAGAAAACTCTCACTCCCTCTACAAGAATTGTACTTATAAAAGGTGATTAAAAAATAAAAGATTGAAAATTAATCAACAGGCAAAGAATTCAAAGAAATTGCAAGAAAAAAAGCAGAAATGAGGGGCAGTATTAGTATCAACAAGGTAGAATTAAGGGGAGCAGTGATAAACAGAATAAAAAGAGACAAAGTAAAACAAAATCACAATTTACAAAGAAGACCTAGGAGACATAAACCAAGCAACATTGTAGCTAAATACATAAAGCAAAAACAATTAGGAATTAATTGCTAATGAGTATGGGGTTTCTTTCTGGAATGATGAAAATGTCCTAAAATTGATTGTAGTGATGGTTGCAAAACTTTGTCAATATATTAACAACCATCGAATTGTACACTTTTGTTGGATAAATTGTATGGTACATAAATCATATTTCAATAAAGCATTATATATTTTGAGAATTATTTATTTTCAAAATTAAAAATGAAAGAAGAGGCTGGGCACAGTGGCTCACGCCTGTAATCCCAGCACTTTGGGAGGCCAAGGCGGGTGGATAACGCAGTCAGGAATTCGAGATCAGCCTGGCCAAGATGGTGAAACCCCATCTCTACTAAAAGATACAAAAATTAGCTGGGCACGGTGGCAGCACCTGTAATCCCAGCTACTCAGGAGGCTGAGGCAGAAGAATTGCTTGAAACCCGGAGCAGAGGTTGCAGTGAGCTGAGATCGCGCCATTGCACTCCAGCCTGAGCAACAGAGCGCGACTCCATCTCACAAAAACAAAAAAACAAAACAAAACAAAACAAAAAGAATGAAAGAAGAATTCTATATGACTACAATTACAGTAGGAAACACTAATACATGTCTCTCAGTACCAAGGTATCTAATGAATAAATCAGCAAAATCATAGAGAAATTAAATAAAATTATATACAACAGAACAATGAAGATAGAAGAAAACCTTGATAAAAATAAAATTTTAGTGAAAAACTTCAATGTGTCCTTTTGAGAAACCAAAAGATCAAAAATAAAAAGCAAAATCAGAGAAATTAAATAAATGTTAATAAACAAAAACTAATATAAAGGCAAAGTCAGAAAAATAAAATTTAATAGCAAAAGCAACAAACTCAAAACATATGTACATGTATGTATGTATTATATGTATGTAAAATACAAAAATTGCTCAAATACTTGACCACAAAAACCCCATAATATTTTAAGTAAAGATTTTGCAGATCACATTTTAATAACAATAAAAAATTAATAATAAATGGAAATAACAAAAAGGTGGCATATATATTTGAAAGTTAAGCAATACATTCTCTTAGATTACAGGGAAAGTCAAAATTGTAATTATAACTTTTAGAAATCAATAAAAAGGAATCTACATCATACGCAATTCTGAGGTACAACAAAACCATACTCAAGGAAAACATATGCCAGAAATGTTTTCACAACAAAAAAAAATAAGTAAATGAAGAGCTTCCAGAGTAAGAAAACTGTAATGAGCTTAAGAGAAAAACCTACAGAGTAGGAATAGATAAAAGCTGAAATTCAGAAAGAAAATAACTAAATTGGAATAAGAATACATAGGCACATATTAAGATGAAATAGATAAATGAGAAAAGAAACATGCAACTTTCTGTGAACAAATGTGTAAATAGAATGGAAATGGGTGTCTGGCAAAGTATAAATGACCAAAGTTGACCCAAGAAGAAATAGGAAACCTGAGTTCTGGCTAGCAACTGGGAAAAAAACTAGATAATAGCAAAGTTTTTAAAATATTTTCAGGCTATAGAAAAAAATTAAAATCACTCAATTATTTTTATTAATCCCATATAACTTTATGTCAAAACCTGATATAGTATACTAAGACCAATTTCTCTTATGAATATTTGCAAAAATAGTAGCAGATAGAATCTAGCAATTTATAAAAGAATAAATCGTCATGACCAAGTAGGATTTATATCAGAAATGAAACAGTAGTTCAGCAGTAGAAAATATATCAGCATAAATTATTACATTCATAAAAGTAAACAAAATAATATGATCATATCAGTAGATTCGGAAAAGTCTGAGATTCAAGTCTTAATAAGCATTTTGAATAAAATAGGATATAAAGAAACTGTTCAAATATAATACAAGTTCTTTTCCAAAACCAGAAGCAGCTTATTCTAAATAGTGAAATACTAAAAGCATTTCAACTAAAATCAAAATTTTGACAAGTATGCTTGTAATCATCATTTTCAATATTATCTTGGAGGTTCCAGAAAATATTGTGAGATAAGAAAATAATCAGTAAACACTTTGCAAAAAAGCATAAAATTATGCCTTTTTGCTGAAGTAAATCTGTGTATATGAGAAATTTTAATATGCCACAGAACAGTATTTCAATTCAAAGGGAAAAGAATGGTTTACTTAATAAATGGCACTAGCCATCTGGAAAACAATAAAATTAAATCCCATCTCATGCCTCAAACAAATCAAATTCCAGTTCAATTAAAATCTTAAAATGCAAAAGATGAAGCAATAAATATTTTAGAAGACCTAGGGGACTGTATATATGCCTTAACCAAAACAAACATATAAAAAAGATGTAAAAAGATATTTGATTTTGTATGATATAAAGCTAAGCTAAAACTGTCAAAATAATTTAGAATATGATTTTAAATAAAATTATGAGAGTGTGTGTGCTGTTGTGTATGTTCATAATGCATCTCCCCCGACAGTCTGCTAGTCTCTCTATCCTAAATACCACTACTTTGTTTTAGACCACCATGATTAGTAGTCAAGAATTACACATTTTATCATATTGTTTCTCTGGAAAGCCCCTCCAATGACTGCTGCCTTCTGCATAAAGTCTAAAATCAGCAAGGCTTGGTCCAGCTTTTATTTACTGGCCCATCCTTCTCTCTCTCTCAATCCCCCATTTCACACCTTTACACCAGCCATTATAAACCACTTTGAGTTTCCTGAGCATGCTCAGCAATCTCTCTCTCATTTACAGGCTTCTGTACATGGCTGGTTTTGTGTTTTGTTTTGTTTTGTTTTTTAACTAGGATTCTGTTCTCCTGCTTACCCCACTTAGCTAGTTCTCTGCTTCACTCATCTTGCATATCTTCACACCAAAATTCCCTCAGAATGCTTTCCTTGACACTCCAAGACTGAGATAGATGTCTCTACTTTTTAGGCTTCCAAAGCCCCTTGTAATTACCTCCAGCCTACTATTTCCCACACAATAGCTGCTCATGTGTCCAATCCCTCAACCAGACTTAACCTCTTGAAGAAGAAAAAGGAAATGTCAACTAGGCAACCAAGAAAGAGTAGACAGCTAGGGGAGGAAGGAAACCATTCCAGACTGAAAAAAACATATATGCTAAGGTCCAGAAAGAGAAACCATGGAGTTTTAGAGAAACTAAATGAAGATCACTACAGTAACCCTAATCTTTGGTACCGTGCCTTGTCTGTGGTGAATCTATAAAAGAATAAAGCAATGAATTAATGAAAACACAAATACATCTGGATGTGACTGATCATATGTCCATGCATAATATATGTAGTAGATACAAATTCACATGTGTGCATATGCCATTTCTCCATTGCTATATTTAGTACCCTTCAGTATTCACTGGCAGGCCTTTTAACACAAGCGTGGGCAAGTTATGCCAAATGACTAATTTAATAGGTGTGAATGTTTATTGTTTGACAAATTCTTGTTCCTTTACCAACAAGGAGCTACAGGTGTTGAGTGCTAAGAAGTGGACAGGTTCAGGGAAGCACATGTCTAATCATGCAACCTTCTCAGGCCTCTGTGCTATGCCTGCTATCAGATGCTGGCCACCTGGCAGGTAACAAAGAGCTCATCACATTCCCCAGCCTTCCTACTCCAGCACCCTGGCATATGGCCAGAGAAGACACAAAGCCAGCAGCAGCCCAGCAGCAGTGAGGTGCAGAGTCAAAGAACGAGCAAACATGAGCTAATTACAAAGAGGAGCTGCCGGAGCACCTGCTTCAGCTCTGTGCCCACACCTGGCCCCTTCTGGAATGCAATCTGCCACACTGAAAATAGGACAGTGGCTCCCAGGCTTTGGAATCTCCCTGCAGATAAGTATTCTCATCATTTCTCACACCTGTACTTTTTACCAGTCTCTTACCTGCTGGTGAAGAAGGCGGGGGAGGGGATTACTGTGATATACATAGATTCTGGCTTTTGCTGATGATGACTGGCCCTGTTCAAATTGGAGGCCACAGGAAAGGCAGCAAGAGAGCATGATTTTCACATGGATCGATCCTCAAAGGGCTTACTCAGAGCTGTTAATCAATGCTAATGCCTCCTTCATGGTCACATTTTTATTTATTTCTTCTAAAAAAAAAAGGGATACATGTGCAGAATGTGCAGGTTTGTTACATAGGTATACGTGTGCCATGGTGGTTTGCTACACCTATTGACCCGTCCTCTAAGTTCCCTGCCCTCACCCTCCAACAGGCCATGGTGTGTGTTGTTCCCCTCTCT
>NW_012107419.1:1843211-1871133 GCF_000951045.1 Mandrillus leucophaeus
TGTGTATGTTCATAATGCATCTCCCCCGACAGTCTGCTAGTCTCTCTATCCTAAATACCACTACTTTGTTTTAGACCACCATGATTAGTAGTCAAGAATTACACATTTTATCATATTGTTTCTCTGGAAAGCCCCTCCAATGACTGCTGCCTTCTGCATAAAGTCTAAAATCAGCAAGGCTTGGTCCAGCTTTTATTTACTGGCCCATCCTTCTCTCTCTCTCAATCCCCCATTTCACACCTTTACACCAGCCATTATAAACCACTTTGAGTTTCCTGAGCATGCTCAGCAATCTCTCTCTCATTTACAGGCTTCTGTACATGGCTGGTTTTGTGTTTTGTTTTGTTTTGTTTTTTAACTAGGATTCTGTTCTCCTGCTTACCCCACTTAGCTAGTTCTCTGCTTCACTCATCTTGCATATCTTCACACCAAAATTCCCTCAGAATGCTTTCCTTGACACTCCAAGACTGAGATAGATGTCTCTACTTTTTAGGCTTCCAAAGCCCCTTGTAATTACCTCCAGCCTACTATTTCCCACACAATAGCTGCTCATGTGTCCAATCCCTCAACCAGACTTAACCTCTTGAAGAAGAAAAAGGAAATGTCAACTAGGCAACCAAGAAAGAGTAGACAGCTAGGGGAGGAAGGAAACCATTCCAGACTGAAAAAAACATATATGCTAAGGTCCAGAAAGAGAAACCATGGAGTTTTAGAGAAACTAAATGAAGATCACTACAGTAACCCTAATCTTTGGTACCGTGCCTTGTCTGTGGTGAATCTATAAAAGAATAAAGCAATGAATTAATGAAAACACAAATACATCTGGATGTGACTGATCATATGTCCATGCATAATATATGTAGTAGATACAAATTCACATGTGTGCATATGCCATTTCTCCATTGCTATATTTAGTACCCTTCAGTATTCACTGGCAGGCCTTTTAACACAAGCGTGGGCAAGTTATGCCAAATGACTAATTTAATAGGTGTGAATGTTTATTGTTTGACAAATTCTTGTTCCTTTACCAACAAGGAGCTACAGGTGTTGAGTGCTAAGAAGTGGACAGGTTCAGGGAAGCACATGTCTAATCATGCAACCTTCTCAGGCCTCTGTGCTATGCCTGCTATCAGATGCTGGCCACCTGGCAGGTAACAAAGAGCTCATCACATTCCCCAGCCTTCCTACTCCAGCACCCTGGCATATGGCCAGAGAAGACACAAAGCCAGCAGCAGCCCAGCAGCAGTGAGGTGCAGAGTCAAAGAACGAGCAAACATGAGCTAATTACAAAGAGGAGCTGCCGGAGCACCTGCTTCAGCTCTGTGCCCACACCTGGCCCCTTCTGGAATGCAATCTGCCACACTGAAAATAGGACAGTGGCTCCCAGGCTTTGGAATCTCCCTGCAGATAAGTATTCTCATCATTTCTCACACCTGTACTTTTTACCAGTCTCTTACCTGCTGGTGAAGAAGGCGGGGGAGGGGATTACTGTGATATACATAGATTCTGGCTTTTGCTGATGATGACTGGCCCTGTTCAAATTGGAGGCCACAGGAAAGGCAGCAAGAGAGCATGATTTTCACATGGATCGATCCTCAAAGGGCTTACTCAGAGCTGTTAATCAATGCTAATGCCTCCTTCATGGTCACATTTTTATTTATTTCTTCTAAAAAAAAAAGGGATACATGTGCAGAATGTGCAGGTTTGTTACATAGGTATACGTGTGCCATGGTGGTTTGCTACACCTATTGACCCGTCCTCTAAGTTCCCTGCCCTCACCCTCCAACAGGCCATGGTGTGTGTTGTTCCCCTCTCTGTGACCATGTGTTCTCAATGTTTAACTCCCACTTATGAATGAGAACATGCAGAGTTTGGTTTTCTGTTCCTGTGTTAGTTTGCTGAGAATGATGGATTCCAGTTTCATCCACGTCCCTGCAAAGGACATGATCTCACTCACTTTTATGGCTGCATTTTATTCCATGGTGTGTATGTACCACATTTTCTTTATCTTACAGTCTATCGTTGATGGACATTTGGGTTGGTTCCATATCTTTCCTATTGTAAATAGTGCTGCAGTAAACATACATGTACATGTGTCTTTATAGTAGAATGATTTATACTCCTTTAAGTATATACCCAATACTGGGATTGCTGGGTCAAATGGTATTTCTGGTTCTAGATCCTTTAGGAATCACCACACTGTCTTCCACAATGGTTGAACTAATTTACATTCCCACCAACAGTATAAAAGCATTCCTATTTCTCCACAGCCTCGCCAGCATCTACTGTTTCCTGACTTTTAATAATCACCATTCTGACTGGCATGAGATGGTATCTCATTGTGGTTTTCATTTGCATTTCTTTGATCAGTGATGTTGAACTTTTTTTCATAATTGTTGGCTACGTAAATATCTTCTTTTGAGAAGTGTGTGTTCATATCCTTTGCCCACTTTATGATGGGGTTGTTTGGTTTTGTTTTTATAAATATAGTTAAGTTCCTTGAAAATTCTGGATATTAGACCTTTGTCAGAAAATTGCAAAAATTTTCTCCCATTCTGTAGGTTGCTGTTCACTCTGATGATAGTTCATTTTGCTGTGCAGAATCTCAGCAAATTAGATCCCATTTGTCAATTTTGGATTTTGTCGCAATTGCTTTTGGTGTTTTTGTCATGAAGTCTTTGCCCGTGCCTATGTCCTGAATGGTATGGCTTAGGTTTTCTTCCAGGGTTTTTATGGTTTGGGGTTTTACATTTAAGCCTTTAATCCATCTTGAGTTAATTTTTGAATAAGGTGTAAAAAAGGGGTCTAGTTTTACTTTTCTGCATACAGCTAGACAGTTTTCCCAGCACCATTTATTAAACAGGAGATTCTTTCCCCATTGCTTTTTTGTCAGGTTTGTCAAAGATCAGATGGTTGTCGATGAGTGCTGTTATTTCTGAGGTCTCTGTACTGCTCCATTGGTCTATGTCTCCATTGGTACCAGTACCATGCTATTTCGGTTACTGTAGCCTTGTAGCATACTTTGAAGTCAGGTAGCATGAGGCCTCCAGCTTTGTTCCTTTTGCTTAGGATTGTCTTGGCTATACAGCGTCTTCTTTGATTTCATAAGAAATTTAAAATAATTTTTTCTAATTCTGTGAAGAATGTCAACGGTAGTTTGATGTGAAAAGCACTGAATCTATAAATTACTTTGGGCAGTATGGCCATTTTCACGATATTGATTTTTCCTATCCATGAAGATGGAATGTTTTTCCATTTGTTTGTGTCCTCTCTTATTTCCTTGAGCAGTGGTTTGTAGTTATCCTTGAAGAGGTCCTTCACATCCCTCATAAGTTGTATTCCTAGGTATTTTATTCTCTTTGTAGCAATTGTGAATAAGAGTTCATTCATGATTTGGCTCTCTGCTTGCCTGTTGTTGGTGTAAAGGAATGATTGTGATTTTTGCACACTAATTTTGCATCCTGAGACTTTGTTGCTTATCAGTTCAAGAAGTGTTTGGGCTGAGATGATGAGGTTTTTGGTTTTTTGGTTTTTTTTTTTTTCCTTTGAAATGCAGTCTTGCTCCATTGCCCGGGCTGGTGCACTCTCAGCTCACTGCAACCTCCACTTCCTGGGTTCAAGCGATTCTCCTGCCTCAGCCTCCCAAGATTCTGGGACTACAGGTGTGCACCACTACGTCTGGCTAATTTTTTGTATTTTTAATAGAGATGGGGTTTCACCATGTTGGCCAGGCTGGTCTCAAATTCCTGGCCTCAGGTGATCTGCCCAGCTCAGCCTCCCAAAGTGCTGGGATTACAGGTATGAGCCACTGTACCCTGCCAGGGTTTTCTAAATATAAAATCATGTCATCTGCAAACAGACACAACTTGACTTTCTCTCTTCCTATTTGAATACCCTTTATTTCTTTATCTTGCCTGATTGCCCTGGCCAGAACTTCTAATACTATGTTGAATAGGAGTGGTAAGAGAGGGCATCCTTGTCTTGTACCAATTTTCAAAAGGAATGCTTCTAGTTTTTGCCCATTCCATATGATATTGGCTGTGGGTTTGTCATAATCAGCTCTTATTTTGAGATATGTTCCATCAATACCTAGTTTATTGAGAGTTTAACATGAAGCAATGCTGAATTGTATCAAAGGCCTTTTCTGAATCCATTGAGATAATCATGTAGTTTTTGTCTTTGGTTCTGTTTATGTGATGGATTACGTTTATGCATTTGCATACGCTGAACCAGCCTCGCATCCCAGGGATGAAGCCCACTTGCTCGTGGTGGGTAAGTTTTTTGATGTGCTGCTGGATTCAGTTTGCTAGTATTTTATTGAGGATTTTCGCATCGGTGTTCATCAGGGATATTGGCCTAAAGTTTTCTTTTTTTGTTGTGTCTCTTCCAGTTTTGTTATCAGGATGATGTTGGCCTCATAAAATGAGTTAGGGAGGAGTCCCTCCTTTTCAATTGTTTGCAATAGTTTCAGAAAGAATGGTACTAGCTCCTCTTTGTATTTCTGGTAGAATTCAACTGTGAATCCATCTGGTCCTTGCTTTTTTTGGTTGGTAGGCTATTAATTACTGTCTCAATTTCAGAGCTTGTTACTGGTCTTTTCCAGGATTCACGTTCTTCCTGGTTTAGTACTGGTAGGGTGTCTGTGTCCAGGAACATATCCATTTCTTCTAGATTTTCCAGTTGATTTGCATAGAGGTGTTTATAGTATTCTCTGATAGTAGTTTGCATTTCTGTGGGGTCAGTGGTGAGTATCCCCTTTATCATTTTTTATTGTGTCTATTTGATTCTTCTCTCCTTATTAGTCTAGCTATTGGTCAATCTATTTTGTTAATTTTTTCAAAAAATTGATTCCTGCATTGATTTTTGGAGGTTTTTCATGTTTCCACCTCCTTCAATTCTTCTCTGATCTTAGTTATCTCTTGTCTACTGCTAGCTTTTGGATTAGTTTGTTCTTGCCTCTCTAGCTCTTTTAATTGTGATGTTAGGGTGTCAGGTTGAGACCTTTCTAGCTTTCTGATGTGGCCATTTAGTGCTATAAATTTCCATCTTAACACTGTTTTAGTTATGTCCCAGAAATTTTGGTATGTTGTCTCTTTGTTGTCATCGGTTTCAAAAAACTTTTTGATTTCTGCCTTAATTTTATTATTTACCTAGGAGTCCTTCAGGAGCAAGTTGTTCAATTTCCATGAAACTGTGTCGTTTTGAGTGAGTTTCTTAATCCTGAGTTCTAATTGGATTGCACTGTGGTCCAAGAAACTGTTATGATTTCACTTATTTTGCATTTGCTGAGGAGTATTTTATTTCCAAATATGTGGTCAATTTTAGGGTAACTGCCATGTGGCACTGGAGAAGAATGTATATTCTGTTGATCTGGGGTGGAGAGTTCTGTAGATGTCTACTAGCTCTACTTAAATATTTTATTTTTTAATTTTTTTATTTTATTTTTTAGTAGAGACAGGGTTTCACCATGTTAGCCAGGATGGTCTCGATTGCCTGACCTCATGATCCACCTGCCTCAGCCTCCCAAAGTGCTGGGATTACAGGCATGAGACACCGTGCCTGGCCCTGAATATTCTTTTCAATTTTCTCTCTTGTTGATCTAATACTGACAGTAGGTGTTAAAGTCTCCTACTATTATTGTGTGGGAGTCTAAGTCTCTTTGCAGGTCTCTAAGAACTAGTTCTATGAAACTGGGTGTTTCTTGTATTAGGTGCATATATATTTAGAATAGTTAGCTCTTCTTGTTGAATTCTTCTCCTTACCATTATATAATGCCTTTCTTTGTCTTTTTGTAATTTTTGTTGGTTTAAAGTCTGTTTTGTCAGAGACTAGGATTGCAATCCCTGCTTTTTTGTTTTTTTCTTTCCATTTGCTTGGTAAATTTTCCTCCATCCCTTTACTTTGAGGCTGTGTGTGTCTTTGCACATAAGATGGGGTTTCCTGAATACAGCACACAGATGCACATGGGTCTTGACTCCTTATCCAATTCGCCAGTCTTTGTCTTTTTTTTTTTTTTTTTTTGAGACAGAGTTGCTCTTGTTGCCTAGGCTGGAGTGCAATGGCGTGATCTCGGCTCACCGCAATTTCTGCTTCCCAGGTTCAAGCAATTCTCCTGCCTCAGCCTCTCGAGTAGCTGGGATTACAGGCATGCACCAGCACACTCAGCTAATTTTGTATTTTTAGTAGAGATGGGGTTTCTCCATGTTGGTCAGGCTGGTCTTAAACTCCCAACCTCAGGTGATCCGCCCATCTCGGCCTCCCAAAGTGCTGGGATTACAGGTGTGAGCCACCACACCTGGCCCAGTCTGTGTCTTTTAATTGGGGCATTTAGCCCATTTACATTAGTATTGTTATATGTGAATTTGATCCTGTCAACATGATGCTATTTGGTTATTTTGCACAATAGTTGATGCAGTTTCTTCGTGGTTTAATTGGTCTTTATATTTTGCTGTGTTTTTGCAGTGGCTGACACTGGTTTTTCCTTTCCATATTTAGTGCTTCTTTCAGGAGCTCTTGCAGGGCAGGCCTGATGGTAACGAAATCCCTCAGCATTTGCTTGTCTGGAAATGATTTTATTTCTCCTTTGCTTATGACGCTCTGTTTGACTGGATATGAAATTCTGGGTTGAAAGTTCTTTAAGAATGTTGAATATTAGCCCCCAATCTTTTCTGACTTGTAGAGCTTCTGCTGAGAGGTCCACTGTTAGTCTGATGGGCTTCCCTTTGTAGGTGACCTGACCTTTCTCTCTGGCTACCCTTAACAGGTTTTTCCTCTTTTTTTTTTTTTTGACCTTGAAGAAACTGATAATTATGTGTCTTGGGGTTATTCTTCTCACAGAGTATCTTAATGATGTTCTCTGTATTTCCTGAATTTGCAGGTTGGCCTATCTTGCTAAGTTGAGAAAGTTCTCCTGGATAATATCCTGAAGTGTGTTTTCCAGCTTGTTTCCATTCTCTCCATCTCCTTCTGGTACTCCAATCAACTGCAGATTCTGTCTTTTTATGAAGTCCCATATTTCTTGGAGGCTTTGTTCATTCCTTTTCATTCATTTTCTCTATTCCTGTCTGCATGTCTTATTTCAGTAAGGTAGTTTTCAAATTCTGATACCCTTTCTTCTGCTTGGTCGATTCAGCTGTTGATACTTGTGTATGCTTCATGAAGTTCTCATGCTGTGTTTTTCAGCTCTCTCTAAACTGGGTATTCTAGTTAGCAGTTCCTTTTATCAAGGTTCTTAGCTTCTTTGCATTGGGTTAGAACAAGCTCCTTTAGCTCATCATAGTTTTTTATTATCTTCTGATGCCTACTTCTGTCAATTTGTCCATCTGATCCTCCATCCAGTTCTGTGCCCTTGACATTGTGATCATTTGGAGACAGAGCACTCTGGACTTTTGGGTTTACAGCATTTTTTCATGGATTCTTTCTCACCTTCCTGAATTTGTCTAGTGTTGGTCTTTGAGCCTGCTAATCTTTGGATGGAGTTTTTTTGTGGGGGCCTTTTTGTTGTTGTAGTTGTTGTTTTGATGCTATTGTTATCATTTTCTGCTCATTTTTCTTTCAATAATTGGTCTCCCTTCTGTAGGGCTGCTGCAGTTTGCTAGGGGTTCACTTCAGGTCCTATTCATCTGATTGGCTCCAGTGCCTGGAGATGTCATTCAAGGAGTCTGGACAGCAGCAAAGATGGGTGCCTGCTCCTTCTTCTGGGACCTCTGACCTTGAGAGGCACCAACCTGATGCCAGTAGGATCACTCCTGTATGGGGTGTCTGACAACCCCTGTTGGAGGGTCTCACCCAATTGGGTGGCACAAGGAGCAGGACCCATTTAATGAAGCACTTTGTCCTTTGGTGAGAGGGTGTGTTTCACTAGGGGGAAACCCACTCGTCTGGGCTGTCTGGATTTCTCAGAACTACCAGGAGGAGAGACTTAAGTGTGCTGGTCCCCAGCGACTGTGACCACCCCTCTTCCTAGGGGCTCAGGCCCAGGGAGATCCGAATTCTGTCCCTGAGCCTCTAGTTGGAGTTACTGGAGATCCTGCAGGGAAGCCCCGCCCACTGAGGAAGGATGGGTCGGGATTAGGCCTGAAGAGGCACTCTGGCCATAGACTGCCACAGAGGGTGTGCTGGGCTGTGGGGAAAAGTCTTGGGACCAAGTCGTCCAGCCTCCCTGGCTCTAGCTCTAGCAGGGGAAAAGCGCAGCCTGGACCTATAGAAATGGGTGCCGCCCACCCTGCCCAGGGAGCTTAGCATGTTAGACAGTTGCAATTCCCAGTGCTGGCTATTGCCCCTCCCCACAGGAGCTCAAATGGCTTAGACAGCAGGCAGCCACAGCTGGTGCTGGTTGCCTCTTTTTCCCCCCCTCCCCTGCAGCTCCCGCACCCCACCCTTTTCCAGTTCCGCAGGCTTAAGCAGATTCCAGCTGAGAGGCTATAAGAATCTGCATGTTCCGAGGCTGGGACACTAGGTTCTGGTGGCCTGGGTTCGCGAGTGGGATCCTCCCATTCATGGTTGCAGGGTTCTGTGGAAAAAGCTGTTTCCCCGGCTAGGTAGCGCACACACTCACCACTGCCTCCCTTGGCTGCGGGGAGGGGGTTCCCCTTCCCCGTGTGGCTCTCAGGTGGGCCAGGTCAGCCTTCTTGTCAATTTTGATGAGAGAACCTGAATACCTTGATTGCCGATGAAGGATTCACACACTTATGTTTTTTTCCAGTGGTAGCCTCTGAACACCACAGCTTCTAATTGGCCATCTTGGCCCCACCTCCAAAAAAAAATGGTCACATTTCTTTCTAGTAATCACTAAATTGTGATTCACCCTCCTCAGCTGCTCCAACTAAGTGTTGGGAGCTATGCTGCAGTCCAGTTTGTACAAAGGCGGGGAAAAAAAAGTGTTGTGGTAAAGAAACGAAACTGATGGAAATCTGAAATTTTTAAAAATTTTGCTATTGAATTAGGTAATAAGTGCTTAGCCAAAGGTCTAAAATGTATTTCATTAGACAAATAGAATTAGATGTTAAGAGTGACAGAAATTAGTATGTTACTGTTTCCGTACTGTAGCTATTACAGTAGCATCACAGCATTTTTACAGCATTCACAAGCAATGCTAATGCTTCTATACTTCTGGAAGATGAAATCTTATGATTACGTATGTATTTGTTTAAAGCAGAATTTGTGAATACACCATTTGGTATAACATTGATTCACGAAGCCATCAAGTACGTGAGAACTTGACTGATAACTAGTCCAATCTCTCGAAACACAGCAGATCTCATACATAGTCATCTTGCCTCTACTTAAACAGCACCCTGATGAGCAGCTCAGGAAGCTTGCTCTTCCAAAACTGAGTATCTCCAGTAACTATACAATTCCTTCCTTCTTCCATGTGGGGCAAAAACTATTCTATAATTTTAGTCCACTAGTTCTAATATACCTTCATATATTAGAATGAATCACTAGGTAGTGATTTGAACAAATCTGTCTCCTCTTCTCACAGAAGTCCTTTAAAGTACCTGAAAATACTTCTCATGTTCTCCTTTGTCTTCTCATCTTATATTTTTCAAAGAAGTAATTCAAACTACATTAAAGGCAGCTTTAAAGAACTGTTTAATATATATATAAAAAAAAGGGTACACTAGGAAACACACACACAGTATGTGTGATTTGGAAGGATATTACGAGTTATGCTTTGGAAGGAAATAAGAAAGCAGTTGAGAAATAGGAAGTCTATTTTAGATAAGGGGAGCTAACACGAGAAGCTTTTATGCCAGGATTACAGTCTTTTGTGTATATGTGCTCTACCCTGGGAAAATAGATGTTCAGGTTTATTCTTCTTCACTAGCATATACACTTCAAACTGTTTTTCCAGTATTGTATTTATTTGCCTTGTGCCGTTCACATTCTTCATGCCCAATTCCATTTTGATCATGCATATATATAAAATGTTAAGCTGAGAAAGGAAGAAATTTAGAGCCGTGGAAATGAGTACCAATGGTACATGTACTTACTGAACTCATAAGCACTGCTTCTTTAGCATCATGGGTGAGGCAACCCTGGGAAAGATTAAAAGCACGCCAAGTAGAGCAACTATTCATATTTGTTAGTCTGAAAGTAGATCTCACAGAACACTGAGCTATGTCTGTCATTATGTCATTATCGCATCCTAACATATTCCACAAATAAAACACATGGGAAAGGCTGAGACCTGAAAAAAATTTTTTAATGGTCATCTTTTAAAATTGAGTGAGGAAGGGAAAATATATACATTAATTCTTTCATTATTTTAGAGGAAACTATCATCTGTTTGGTTTCATTGTTTATTTGGTGAAAGGATTATGCTCTCACAGATTCTCTTTTCTTTTGTAACACAGCCATGTTCATTTTTTCAGTGTCCCCTCCAGTTTTTGGGCATATTCACACATATTTTATGTACTTGGATTCATAATGTGCCCAAATACTTTATGTTTAAATTCTTCTTTTTTGTATAATCTGTCATCTCTAACAGATACTGGGAGTGTTTGTAGCTGTCAGCTCTCAACTGAGTCTGACTCTAGGCAGTGCCTTCAGCTGAAGAGAGCTGCGGGCCCAAGATCCCCCTGCCTCCGCAAGGGAACCTGCTTTCAAAGACAGTTTGGAAAGTGGGGAGTCATAACACAAAGATACCTCCTTCTTGCCCCAGTCAGGGGCAATTCTGAAGACAGCAGCTGAGACCTCTGTTGTGATGGCTTTTGCAATAGCAATTCAATTTTTCCCTCTGCCCTATCTACTTTCTTTACATTCTCACAGGGAAACAGTCTGGTAAAACTCCTCAGCTGCAAACATGTACTTACTACCTTTCATGAGAATGACCCAGAAGGCAGAGCTCAGAACCACAAAGGATCATTCTCAGGCCTTGAAACCTAATGAAGTTTGCCTGGTGGGATCACTGATCCTGAGCACACTGCCCAGGAGCCCTCCTGAGTGCAGATATCCATGTCGGAGTCTGTTTCCCGGGGAACTAGAGCTGCTCCAACATCACAAACATTTTCCCATGCTGTAGCATAATCTTTCCACATAGTTCTCATTTAAGTGGCTGCTTAAAATTCTTCTAAGGAGAGCTATCATATTTTAATTGACTCTTTCCTTATAGTTGGACTGTTGGTTGTTGCCAATATTTTGTCTCTTTATATGAGCATTCAGTAAACAGCACTAAGCTGTTATTTCATGTTTTTTCTTGTTTTTAATTTTTTTTTAATCTTAGGTGTGGGTAATTACTAAGATAAAGACATGAAGGATTTCAGTCTATTGTTAAGAATTTATAGATTACAGTACTATAAGCCATAAGTCCAAGTGTAAGATATATCTCCAGGACACTAAGGAATTAGAATAGATTATTTTCTGTATTATTGTGTCTTTGATCCAAGACTCAGCATAGAATGCCTGAGAAGCCCAGAAGAAAAGGAAAACAGAGTAGTCTGTTATTAATTTGTGTAGCACTCTACTGTACTTGGCTGAGTAAATCAGTACCTACACAATGCCAGCATCTAGTGAGCAATAAATATTTGTTGAATAGATATTTGAATGAATAAATGCATATTCAGGTTGCTTTACATTTTAATTTAAATTCAAGAGGGCTCGTTAATGGGGAAATGTAGATAATGTAGAAAATATGGACTGGATACTGATAAGCCTTTGGTTTTAAGTTATTAAATCATCACCATTCCAAAGCAAAAATGACGGTGGTGGTAGCAGCAGTAGTGCACGTGAGTATGTTAAATTCTCTTTTCTACAGAAGCTAGCATAGAAGGGACTAAAAGGAAGAGTTAAGGAAGAACAAAGTAATAGCCAACACAAGCACCGAGTCAACTAGATAACAACAAACCAAGTTTCTAATTATCTCACCAGGACACATACCACAATTTCATGGAAAGGAGTGCCAGAGACTAGAAGATATTAGTGAAAATCCAAACCTTTAAATTTGGGGAACAGTGAGGAAGAAAGGAGGATGTTAAGTTGAACAAAGTATATCTCGTGAGATACACTGGCATATCCTGTAGACACAGCATAAGAACCATTCCCTGTTCTCATTTCTTATAATGCACCAACAAGAATCGCATCTCAGATCAGACTAGTCTCTTCAATGCATTGTGAGCACACCTTGCTCATTCCAACTAGTGTCCTGCCACTCACCCTCCTGAAATGCCCAAAGGAGAGCAGCCCCTACTGCAGAGTCATAAACAAAGAAGGGCACTCCACTTCTTAGGAAGCAGAGGGAAGAAAAATAGGTCACATAGGAATGTTAAACACACAAGCAGAAGGAGGAAGAAAACTTAGTTTATTCTTATAAACAGCTTAATAGGTAGACTTAGGTCTGCCTGAGCCAAAAGAGATATAAAACAAAAATGTCTGAATGTGGATCTTTTATTTTTCCAATACACTTTTACCACTCCCTCAACACTATTTAACTCCTAAAGAAAACAGAAGGTTATATGAGAGATCTTTCTTAATATTTGAAAGCAAACAAAAACGCATTATCCAAAAGGTCAACTGAATCTAGTATTTGGCAGGAAAAAGATATTACAAAGCTATAAGATCTTGAATTCACACATGATGAAAGATGCCACATTCCTTTCAAAGAGCTTCTTAAGTGTGCTTCAAAAAAGAGTCACAATTAAAGAAGCAAGCTGGCTTTTCTCTTCTCAGCCCATTCCTAACCTTGCCAGTGTATTATTGCTATTTCCTTTCTAGCTTGCAGAAGAATGTCAAAGGTCTACATAGTTTGTTTGTTTTTTCTGTCCCACTAAGAGTGAATCAGTTGGCCTGGTGCCCTAGAAGTCAAACAGATATTTGAGAAATTTTTCAGCCTTGTGACTATGGTAACCTTGTTCTAAGTTGAAATCTCCCCATGTAGGCAAACTTCATTTTAAATAACTGGACTATAGACTTCAATTCTGCTGTCTGTAAAGCTGACTACTAACATCCCTGTTTCACTACTCAGAACTATCCAAAAAAGACTTAGATAAATAAGAATAAAGTTAAGTACAATCAAGTTCCTATGTGGAAATACCAAGATTTACTCCATCTCACAAATCCCTCCTGTTTTCCCACTATTTATACTAAGGTAAGAGCAGGAACAATGGTCAGTGAATACCACTGTTACTTGAACTTTTGCCTCCTATTAACAGAACTAGATTCATTCCATTATTTAGTTTAAAATTTTGTTCCCAAAGGATCAGGACTATGAGGTCCATGACAGCATGAAAATGTGTATATGGGGCAGGGCATGGTGGCTCACGCCTATAATCCCAGCACTTTGGAAGGCCAGCCATGGGCAGATCACGAGGTCAGGAGATCGAGACCATCCTAGCTAACATGGTGAAACCCCGTCTCTACTAAAAAAAAAAAAAAAATAGCCGGGCGAGGTGGCGGGCGCCTGTAATCCCAGCTACTCGGGAGGCTGAGGCAGGAGAATCACTTGAACCCGGGAGGTGGAGGTTGCAGTGAGCTGAGATCACGCCACTGCTGAGATCACGCCACTGCACACTGCACAGAGCGAGACTCCATCTCAAAAACAAAAAAAGGAAAGAAAGTGTGTATATCAGTGTGTGCAGGGATTGTGGGAGTAGGTGAGGGGAGTTAAATCACATAGACAGAAGACCTGATTATGTCCTGCATATGTTTGCTTCAAATTTTTAATTTCAAATAAATTTGAAATGTGAGAATAATTTATATAAGCCTCAGTGTTTCTATGCAACAATTAAAGTTTTAAGGAATTATATATATGCACATATATATAATCTGAAGTGAACACCATTTTTGAAACTGATCTTTTGTCTATTCCAACAAAAGGGGAAATGAACATCCAGCATGTGCTTATGCCCTGACCTGTTATTAATTTAAAAAATAGGCAGTGGTAATAATTTTAACCATATATAGCTATATTGTCTTCTAAACAGTTCACTTTACACGCCTATTAGTTCAGTAAACACTTAACACCAACTTAGTGTGATGTCCTGCTTTAAGAAGATCCTATGTAACTAATTGTACACAATGCTATATGGAGATACAGAATGTACTGCTACTAAATATAGAAATACTTTAATAGCGGCTGGGCATGGTGGCTCAAGCCTGTAATCCCAGCACTTTGGGAGGCCGAGAAGGGCGGATCACAAGGTCAGGAGATCGAGACCATCCTGGCTAACACGGTGAAACCCCGTCTCTACTAAAAAAAAATACAAAAAACTAGCCGGGCGAGGTAGCGGGCGCCTGTAGTCCCAGCTACTCGGGAGGCTGAGGCAGGAGAATGGTGTGAACCTGGAAGGTGGAGCTTGCAGTGACCTGAGATCACGCCACTGCACTCCAGCCTGGGCGACAGAGCGAGACTCCGTCTCAAAAAAAAATAAATAAAATAAAATAAAATAAAATAAAAAAGAAATACTTTAATAGCACATTGCAATATTATCTAATGACTGATGACAGGCCATGAAAAATAATGTATACTGGCTATTTAAAATGTCAGGGAAGCAATCAAAAACTCAGAGTCTACAGAGAAGAATATGTCAATGATTGATGAGGCTTCTGAATTCAAGGAAAGTATTTTGGAAGTCCAAAATTATCACAAGATAATAATAAAGGGATGCCAAGAAGAAAGTTACATGTCCATGTATAGATGTCACTCAATATACTACCATGAAAATCAGTACCTTAAGCAATAGAAGTAGTCAGCAGTTTCATTTTTACTTTTATTCTTTGAAAATGTGATTTTATTCTTGAGCAATATTCCTCTGTATAGAAGAAATGAAATGAAATGTTCTGGAACATACAGGAACCAATCACCTATTCTGGTATCAATTGCCCTGCAATATTAGATAAACAGAGTGCGACTATGTTCAGACACTATTCCAATTTCATCTTTAATCTCCATATCACCAAATCACGTTATAGGGGAGACAGAAAACAAAACTTAAGGAAAATAAACTCCACAGATAGGCTCCAATCTGGACACTAGTTACATAGAATTTGATGCATTCATAGGTGATACTAGGAATTTTATACTAGCATAAACAGGCCGCAAACTCTTAAACTCACTTATGTTTGTTATTTTAGTTAGTTTTGTGGTGTTGTCTGTTTGTTTGTTTTTAATTGGGGACACAACCCAATGGAAACAAAGTTCCTTTGGACTTATAATCTATTTTAACTTTATTCAATCCTTTTTGGAAATATTTATTTTGATATAAGTTTAAACTTAGAGAAAAGTTGCAAGAATAGTACAAAAATTATCATACTCATCTCAAGTTTCACCATTTGTGAACAATTTGCCCCATTTGCTTTCTTATTCTCTCTCATTTCCCCTTCTCTCTCGCTACACACACACACACACACACACACACACACACACACACTCTCCATTTGAGAGTAGACAGCAGACATGATGCCCCTTCATCCCTAATACTTCCTTGTATAAAATGTACACTTTGACACTATGCTATCTTCTAACCCACAATCTATATTCAAATTTTGCTCATTGTCCCACTGATACAGCTTACAGTTCTATTATTTTCTAGTCCAAGATTCAGTACAGGATCATACTTTGCATTTGTTTTTCTTGTGTCTTTAGTTTCCTTTCCTCAAGAACACTCCTTATTCTTTGTCTTTCAAACAATAATCCTTGGACAGCTACCCCTCCTGGGCCTCTGGCCTTCCTGCTGTGGTTACAAAGAGTTAAATAGATCACCTGACCACTAGGTACCTACATTCAAGTCAAAGAGGACATGTAAACAATTAGGAAGCATATCATGAAGTGTGCATTAATAGAAGTATAAGTGGGTTCCTTCTATTTTTATCAGCTCAAAACCCTTGCTCTCTAGATCTTTTTTTCTATCTCTCATTTGGAGTCAGAAAAATACCTTCATAGCCAGAATAAATATTGTCAGTGCTCACTCTGGCAGCACAGACACAGAATAATCATTGGCAAAAGGTATTTATGAAATATTTTTTAATTCAGGGAGTTGGCCAAAATAACATACAGTACCATGTAGCAGTATATACTAATACATACACATGGGGTGTTTATTTATTTTTTTTTTTAGGAAACAGAGGTGGTTCTTTTAATGGAAGATGTGTCACAATTACCACTTATTTTTGGAAACAGAGAAAAATGCAACATGGTAAAAAGAGCTGTACTCCTTTCCTGTAGTTCAAAAAGCTATATTGAAATCTAGCTGCAAGCATTTGTTGGCTAGGCGATTTGGAGTAAAGCACTTACACTCTGGGTCTAATTACTTCATCTGTAAAATGGAAATAATAATACCTAATTATAGAATTTAGCAAGGTACAAAATAATATACATGAAAGATCCTTATAACAGTAAAGCATATATAATTTATACATAATAGTAAAGCATATATAAATAGTAAAGCATATATGTATATATGTATATGTACTTATGTATACAGGCATATATGTGTATGTGTGTGTATATGTATATGGAGAAAAAGAAAACAACAGCAAGAGAAAGCTTAAGTATGCATTTGATTTGTGGATTTTACTTCCACTTCTCTTGGGATGGCTCTCTTCTAGTGGTCACACTCAAGCAGCCTTGCATTCTGTCCACTGAGTAGAGAAGTTTTAGACCTCCTGCCATGTGGCCTCCTTCCCATTAGCTTCTATGCTAATAGAGCCAGGAGAACAGAGATGACATCTGCCTTACTCACTCTCAGATGTTCATGGCCAGCACAGGCCTGGCACATGGAGGTATTCAAAACACACTGGTGGAATGACGAACACCAGCTGGGACTTTGTCTAGCCCAAAATACAATGCTACAGCCTCACTGCCTCCTTTCATTCTTCTTAAATAGATCCAGAGTAGCAAATGCTACTCAGACATCAGTGGAGAAACCAGAACTTTCATCAATCTCAACCTCCTCCATATTAAAGTGAATGTTTACAAACAAAAAAAAAAGTTCATTTCTGGAGCTCTAAATCCAGAAATATCAGTGAAACAGCACAAATACTACAGTCATATAGAAATCCTATAAGTTGCTTAAATGGATTTAAGAATATTATCATTAACATATTACTTAAGCCCTTCTCACTCTCTTACATTCCATTGTCTTATTTTTCTTTTCTTTTCTTTTTTTCTGGTTTTTTTTTTTTTTGAGATGGAGTCTCACTTTGTCACCGAGGCTAGAGTGCAGTGACACACCATGTCAGCTCACTGCAACCTCTGTCTCCTGGATTCAAGCAATTCTCCTCTCTCAGCCTCTTGAGTAGCTGGGATTACAAGCGCCCACCACCCCTGGCAAGTTTTTATATTTTTAGTAGAGATGGGGTTATCACCATGTTGGCCAGGCTGGTCTCGAACTTCTGACCTCAGGTGATCTACCTGCCTTGGCCTCCCAAAGTGCTGGGATTACAGGCATGAGCCACCGTGCCCGGCCCCATTGACTTATTTTTCTTCACAGCATGCATCACTCTGTTTTTGTACTTGTTACTTGTCTGTAGTTTTTTACTGCCTGCCTCCCCACTTGCTGTTTTCTCCCTGATCATCACCAGTACCTAGAACAGTACCCAGAAATACAAAATATTCAATAAATATTTATATTGATAGAACAAAGTATTTAAAAACTATTCCTTTAATAGGGCAAACATTTCCTCTACAATATTATATACAGACTTCTCTGGGTTAATCAATCTTTTCCTGCAGTTAATATAACAATACACTAGTCCAGCTGAAACCCGTGATCATTTAGAGCCCTGAATTAAAGAAGTTGTGCAGATTTGCAGTAAGTTAGAGTTGTTTGACTACCAAATTTGTCAACTAGAATATTAAGCTTAAATACAGCACTAAAGCAAAAATGTAATGACAAATTAAGAGAAGTAAACTTACATTTGGCAGATTTTAATTGTTGCTTTTTATTAAAATGTAAGATTGAGATTAAGAATAATGAAAATAGAAAGGTTATAGAAACAAACAAAAAAAGAGGTTAATGAAAAACAGTCTGAAGTGCTAGAATTGAATGAAGAGGTGAATGAAGTCTCATAAAATGTTGTGGGGAAGTGCACAGAACCAGAAGAAAGAGAATGAAAAGTAGAAAAATTATGGCAATTGGGTATTTTTAGTCAAAGTTTTCCTGGGCACTAATCACTCAGTGGAATAACTCCCAAGAGTCAGGATCATTTGTCACTGTTCTCTTTGTTCTCTGGCTGAAATCCCTCTTGATATCTTCTTCATAAAGATCCTAAAATGACCCTGTGCTTTATGAAAGCTCACAGACAAGTATAAACTTTCCTTTCCTATTGCAGCAACAAATTCTATTGCTCACTTTATTTTCCCCCTAGGGTAAGACTGTCCTCTAATTAATAGGATTTCTGGTCCTAATGATAGTAATAGTGGACAGGAAAGTGTTATCTACAGCTCTCAAGTAAAAAAAAATCTAGCAGTAACCAGGCATTTTATGAAAACTATGCATGATCCACTATTTCTGACATTAGTTTGAATAAAAGCCTATTGCATGTCATTGTGGAATTAATGACATGGGATGAATAAAGGGAGGGATTTATCCAGAACGAGGTATGCCCACTTATACATAAACAGGAGAAAATCAGAAAAAAATATGATATTCTAATTGTGTGATGCAAATGATGGCAGTCTAAGCCGGTAATCTAAGCCAGCAGTTATCAGCATGAAGGAGATTTGGCAAAGAGATACAGAAACGGCAAAAGGGAGGAAGGAAGGAAGGAAGAAAGGAATGAAGGGAAGGAATGAGGGAGGGAGGGAGGGAGGGATAAATACAGAGCATCTAGCAAAAGATAAATACAGAGCATCTAGCAAGAGGCATTAAGCCTGTATCTGGAAGACAAAAAGCAATGAACGAAAGCAGAGCCCCAGTTCCTGTGTGGGATTCAGAAATAGAACTGAAGTCCTGAAGAGAAGTAGGAATAAGTCAAAAGAATTGGGTGGAATACAAGGCAACAACCCACTTTCAGAAATAAGACAGAAAGTGAAACACAAGATTTTAGAGTACCAACTAACAGCAGAGGAGACTTGGTATCAAATGTCCTAAGAATTGACTACAGTTTCTTAAGCATCCTTGCCCAAGAGCAGGATTAGACTTGGAGTTAAATTGTTAAAAGTCATGGGTGCATACTAAAATTATGTAGAGAATATATTTTTAAAATACAAAGTTCAGGTCTCTGCCCTAGATATGATAAATCAGAATATCTGTGTATAATGTCTATAGACCTCTTGTATTTATTAATGTCTCTTGATGATCCTACTGTACAATCACTTGTGGAACATAAGGTCCACTGATCTAGAGTCTAGCATATACATAAGTACTTTTGGGATTAGGATCCAAATCAATAATGCAATCATATTTCCCTAGGAAGAACAAAAGCATAAATGTATAAATCTCAAAATTAAAATTCATATTTTCAGAGCTGGTTTTTCCTCTTTTACTTATCTGGCTCTGGACAATGTTCAATCCTGACCATTATGTAGGAGTCAGGAATTACTTCAGTATCCTTGCTTATGAAAATCACATGTGTTTCTTGTTTAGTTGACTCCTATACATATGCTTTACCAGTTTCTTTTCATGCCTGTCACCAACTGGAGGTTCTCCCTCCATTCCATCAATGAGTCATGTCTTCTGTGAGGACCTACACTGGTTCTTCTAACTGTCCTTTTCTACCGGGGAAGTGAAGTCCAGTCCTCACATCCCATACCATTCCCTACCACCCAACAATCTTTCTACCCCACCTGATCCTAGACCATGACACTGGTACATAACAGTGTATAAGCTGCCCACAAAGGCTAAAATAAAATTCATTTATAACACAGTGGAAAATTCTGACAAGTACTTCCAAAATCTACAACTTCTTTCTTCATATTGGAAAATTACCATTTCTCAAGGTTAAGATCAGACTTTGTGGAAATATAGAAAAAAACCACAACAGACCAGGAATTGGAAGTTTGGTCTCAAACTTATTAGATTTGAAGGAGATGTCACTTTTACTAGGTACTACTATGAGTATCAGAAATGGGAAAAGAGCACTCCAAAACACCTAAAAAAATCACCCACAATACATAACAGTCCATAGCTCCCCTCATGGAAAATTTAACATATAGAAATCTTTAACTGAGCAGACTCAAAGAAAATAAGAGACTAATATTTTTGCTTTTGAAAATGGGACTAACAGTGGGATAATAAGGGGAATTTACCATATATAAAAATCTTAATTTGTATAACATCTTTATTGTGACACATAAAACTCTACTCACCTGATTAATTTAAATAAATTACAATAGAAATGCTGTCAAAAGCACTTAAAATTGACTGAAGAACTGAACTCAAGACTAATAAGAATGACAACTTATCTAGCATAGAACCCAGGATGTTTGAATTTAACTCTAATTTTACTTAAATTTTCATTAACTGTCACAAGAATTAAAACAGAATGTTATTAACATTTGTAGTTGTGTCAAAGTTAGAGTTATGCATCAAAGAACAATGAAAACAGAACAAAAACACTATGGACAAAAACATCAGCTTCATGCATAGGAAATAATTCATTTAATTAACAGAAGTCGTATAACACAAAAGAAAAGGGTTGGGGGAGAAAGGAAGGTGGTATGCTCACTTGAGCTAAAAGACTAAAAGAAATAAAGACAAAAAACAGTATTTCAAAAAGCAAAAGTGACAAATCACTATAAATCTGCTCCATGAGATGGCAACAAAATAAGCTATGAGTTTGACATATGAAATGATTATAGGTCCACAATTATGTTTCTCACATGGTAAGGGAAGAATAATCTTCCTTCTAACTCAGAGAAAAAGCAATAATAACAATCACTAGTAACAGAAGCAGTGGAGGGGTCAATAAGTAATGTAGCAGGCTCTACCATCACAGCCTCATAGTTCAAACACTGCCCTCCCCACAGGCTAATGGTGTGACCCCATGCAAGCAGCCTGACCTGGCTGTGCTTCCATTTCTTCTGCTCCCAGTCAGAGATAAGTGTTTTTGTTCTGTTTTGTTTTATCCAACTAAGGAGTTTTGCAGGCTTTAAATGGCAGTAATAGTATCTTTGAGAAAACAAAAACAGAAGAGTTTCTAAGAAATTTGAGAATTTTGTTATGAGAATGTATTGAGTAAAGGAGCTTTAGTTAAGTGAGTTTGACTCACTGGCTATTGATAGTGTTGAAAGGAATCTTAACTCAGGCAAGCTGGGGGTTAGGAGAGCATGTCGATATTAACAAAGACCATTTGTGGACATCTTATATTTCAACATCTTCAACAAATGGGACCCTGTTGGTTATAGCACCTCAAAGTTACACTGAAATTCCTAAAATATTTCATTTCCCAGTGAATAAATGCTGAATAACTCCATTCCAGGAACTTATTGTTACTAAGCCAAAGAGAAAGAGTCTACCTATTACAGTAGTATCATGGGCAATCACTGCTATCACTAATAAATTTTTAAGCAGTTTCTAAATTCAGTCATAATATCAGGAAAAGTATTTAGAATGACAAAACCAGAAAACGAAATTCTTAATTACAGTTGGTATATGCAGAAATTGTAAAGAGATAACAGGTGCTGCTTTTGTTTATTAAAATTTCAAGGAGGAACGCACATGTATTAGAATGGCTAAAATCTAAAACACGGAAAATACCAATTTCTGGAAAAGATGAAGAGCAATAGGAAGTATCATTTATTGCTTTGGGGAAGGCAAATAGTGCAGCCACTTTGTAAGACACTTTGGCAGTTTCTTACAAGGTTAAACGTAGTTCAACAATTGCACTCCTAAGTATTTACCTAACTGATTTGAAAATGTAGTCTACACAAAAACTTGCAATTGAATGTTTTATAGCAGTTAATTCATAATAACCAAACATGGAAGGAACCAAGGTATCGTTCAATCAATGAATGGATAAGCAAACTGTGGTACATGTTAAATGGAATATTTTTTGGTGAGGGTGGGGGGAAAGGAATGAGCTCTCTGCCAAAGACATGAATTAATCTTAAATTCACACTTTTAAACAAAAGGAGCCAGTGAAAAGGCTACATACTACATGATTACATTTATATGACATTCTGGTAAAGGCAAAACTATAGCATGGCAAACAGATCAGTACTTGCCAGGGATTTGGAGGTGACACGGGGTTGAACAAGTGAAACACAGGGGATTTTTTTTTAGAAGAGGGAAAGTATTTGGTATGATGTTATAAAGGTAGATACATGACATTATGCATTTTTCAATACCCATAGAACTTTACAGCAGAAGAGCTAAACTTACTGTATACAAATTTAAATGTGTCTGTGTGTGTGTGTGTCTGCATGTGTGTTTAGGAGGCCAAAGCATCACAGGATGGAAGACTATAATGAAAGAATCTAGCTGTATTATAAATATATGAAAAAAAAATCTCACTGGAAGTGGTGGGATAGAATGGTGCTTACCTAAGTAACCCTGGAAACCACTGGACATTATAAAACTTTATACATAACTACATACTCTCAAACTGCCCATAGGCACTGTATTCTAGTTGATAAAATTGTTTCCCCTGGGAGCTTGTGTTAACAATTCTGAAACAACTATAAACATACACTGGAATTGAAGAATTCAGTAAATGGATGGCTAAAGGGAGTCAGGTTTCTCCTTGTTAGAAAGCAGGATACAGACAAGCAAGGGGGAAAGGTTAGAAGGATCCATATGGTAACGGAGTAAAGTTGGAGACATCAGTACGAACTCAATTTAGCATATGATGAATACATATAAAATGTTTATAGATAGGCATATATATATATGAGTTAGTATACACACATATATTCTTTTGCTCTGTTTGCTGAGAGGGCGTAGAAGCAAAACGCCCCAATAGCAATGAGTACAACCAATGCCCAGGTCATGGTTTCCAATACCATTCTCCATTAAAAGGTATCAGGGCTCCTGAGAGAAATGGCTGATTCTAGACTGGGGCAGGAAATATGAAAGATGAGTCTGGAACATCTTATAGTGCTGGAAAGTAAGGAAGTGCTCAAAACACACTATGCACACACAGACACACACAATATGGGCATGTGCCAGGCCAATGATGGGCATATGGGCACATACCAAAGTAAACACGAAACAAAAGATTCGACCATACGCTTCAAAACTGTCAAGGTCATCAAAAACAAGAAAAGTCTGAGAAACTGTCACAGATAAGAGAAGCTACAGAGATAAGTCAACTAAATGTAATGTGGTGTCTGGAATGAAATCCTGGAAGAGAAAAGGTTAAAAACTAAGGATACTGAAATAAAGCATGGAATTTTGTTAACAATAACATATCAATATTATTTTATAAATTGGGACCAAAGTACCATATTAATGTATGACGTCAAATGGGGAAAATGGGTGTGGGATATATTAGAACTTTCTGTGCTATCTTCACAGTTTTTCTTATAAACCTAAAACTATATTTAAACTTTATTTAAAAAAACTTGAAGGGAAAGGAAAAATAAACACCACCCTACTGAAGAGTTCATTAAAAAGAACAAAAGACAACCTGAAAAATTTAGGAATGTGAGGAGTTGTCCTCTCCTCACACAAAGAACAAGTGCTAGACAGAAAGCTGCTAGTGACAGCGAAACAATGCTTTAGAGACACAGAAACAAAAATTTCAAATTAAGAAAAAGGACTGCCATGATTTTCCAGCAAAAAAGAAAAGCTATGTCTGGAGAAATTTAACAGGACAAACGGGGAATAGTCTGTCACAAGATTCAGAAGAAAATGTTCCTAAAAGACAAATAATATCTAGGAGAAGAGGGAAACCATGGCACATTCCTACTCAACACCCAATAACCAAAAATGGAAGGAACCAAGGTATCCTTCAATCAATGAATGGATAAGCAAACTGTGGTACATGTTAAATGGAGTATTTTTTCAGAGGAGTTGGGGGAAAGGAATGAGCTCTCTGCCAAAGATATGGATTAATCTTAAATTCACACTTCTAAACAAAAGAAGTCAGTGAAAAGGCTACATACTCAATATCCTTGTAAATTATAAAACTGACTTGTATAACGTAAGGATATGTTTTTATTATAGTGTTTATTCTATACATATAGGAAGCAGTGTCCATACACAATGGTCTCATTCTTTCTCAGGACTACCTACTATATCTAATTATTTCAGAGAAAGTATATAAGCAGAGAGCAGAAAACAGAAGTTTTCTCTAATTTACACAGAGCCACTACCTAAAGTCTCCTTTAGAAATTGTTTAATAAGATTCTATGATAAAATTCTTAAACTTTTCCATTAAAAGAAATCAGCAACATCAGAAACACAGTCTTTTTGCAGGTTTTGTGCTGGACTAACGATGTCTATACGAGGCCAGCTACGTAGCAAGATCAGCTTGAAATCTGAGCAAAAAAACTGGCACAGTGTTTACTATAGCATAGCTAAGAAAGCATGTTTGTGTTGTGATGGGAAACACCATCACCCTTCGTGCATTTTCAACACCTAAAATTTAAAGAATAATCCTAGTTTCTAAACTGATATGATCCAAATTGCAATGAAACTGCACTTTCCTCAATGCTAACAAGAAGTTTGTCTCATACAAGCAACTATCCCAAGTACATCTGAAAGAGCAATGCACTAAGCAAAATGTGACATCATGACGAGTCTAAGAATTCAGAGAACCGGAAAGATGGTGTGTAATTAGCATCAGAGGAGTGATGACACAGTCAACAACGCTGGAAGGCAGCACAAAGTAGTGAGAAGAACATGAGGTCTGGAATCAGACTGAAATGAATTTAAATTCTGCCTCTGTGGCTTGTTAACTCTGACCAAAGACATCAACAAGTTAGTTAACCTTGCAAAGTATGTTTCCTCACCTAAACAAGTAAGCAAACCTCATGCGTCTGATGCAAACATTATTTGGGGAATACTCAATAATAATAAAAGCAAACATTTACATTCCATTTGTTTGTTATATACCATGCTGTTCTAAGTATGTACTTAATATAAATTAACTCATTTAATCGTCTTAGCAACTCTAGGAAGTGTGCAATTATATTATCTCCATTTTCCAAATGAGAAATATGAGGTAAGGAAAGATGAAGTCAATCATTCCAATTCATACGGGTAGTAAGTAGCTGAGATGAATTTTCAACCCAAGTAGTCTGGCTCCAGTCTTGCTCTAAGTCACTACATTATAGTAACATTATTAAGTTACTTCCCCTCCAACCACCTTAATTCCAATTCATTTTAGTAAAATACTGAAAATATTTACTTTAATGAAAGAGGAAATTGATCAATTACCAAGTTATACTAACAAGAACTATATTGGCAGAAGTTATTTATTGCTATTAATATTAATTCACCAATAAATATGGTAAGTTGTTACTACACTAACTAGTTCTCCAAGATAATAAATATGTTAAACATATTCTAATCTGCTAAACAATTATATTATTAAGAGTTATTCCCAGAAAATCCCCAAGTTAGTCTTAACCCTAACCTTAAGCTAATTCTTCACAATTTTATGACCAATTAAAAGGCTCCTAAATACACATTCCAAATCACAGTGAAACAAAATAGTATACACAAGTTGGCATATAAGCAAAAAATTATTACTTACAAAAAAACAGAGAGTTCCATACCAGCTAAAGATTGTGGAATCAGTGGCATCTTATAAATGATTTCACAGTATTTCAGGATCCCTGACACTAAGAAAATATTGTGTGGAATAAGCCCCAAAGGTCTTTTCCTCTATCCTCCTTACTAGCCCTCTCCCAACAAAATAATCCCATGATAACATTGCTCCCATTCTGACTTAAATGTGTTACGTTTCTAGAGAAGATAAAGCAACACTCTGACAGAGAGAGACCTTTAAAACAAAGAAAACATTAATGAATACTTTTCAGAACTATGCACTTCCTATTTTGAGAGGAAATGCATTTCGCAAGGGCAGTATAAAATTATACTTTGAGCAATACTTAGCAAATAACTGATGCTTCCTAAACCTGCAAATCTTTATATGCTATAACTCTTCAGTAAATGAATTAACCCAGAGCTCTCATTTCTATTTGTTCTCTAAACTACTGTGGGAAGTCTTTTTCCTCCCTCATCCTGTAGCTCTTAAAGCTCTACAACAACTGAAACACCCACAACACCCTTAATAGTATTAGAACTTGTTAAAACTGCAATAGTCATAACCTCATTTATATTTAACTTATTATGACAAAGGAGACTATGCAATTTATCATCCTTCTCCCTTAACTCTCCTACTCACTTTGTCTCCCTGCCTATAACACTATGTAACACATAGGAACAAGTAGCAACATTTCAGCAGAAAACATGGTACACATGCTTTAATACACGCTTCATTCACCCATTACAATTTCCAAGAAGATACTAATGTTGCCTCACAGAACATAAACACATTTCTACTATTTAATTTGAGCTAAAAATAGGCTTTGCAGATGAGGGCTAGAAAAGATTTTCTATTTTTTGGACAACTAAAATTAGATCATTTTGGTATGCAAAAGATATTACGTACCAAATAAAGCAATAAACTTAAATCTGAAGTCCTCCAGCAGGGAGGGCATTGTCTACTATGTTTCTTTGCATGGCCAGAGTTTCAAGGGCCCAGCCTCCATTATCACAGCAATTGCCAAAGCACCAAAACGTGGTGAAGAGATGGCAAGAAACAGACCATAATCAATATCCGTAATTTGTAAATGATGAGACAGAAAATAGAAACAACCAGTTTCTAAGCCAACAAAAAGGAAACAGAGAGCAAACATTTTGATATCTGAAAGCAGTTCTTTCCCCTTACTCCAGAGACATGAACCACCCTGTAGGGCACAACAGGCACTCCCAGGGAGTCCCATGGAAAAGGTGAGAACAAATGCGTGACAGAGGCATAACAGGTGTTCTCCAACTCACTTTCTCCTTCTCTTCAGGTCCTCATTTTTATTCCATGTCACCCTCTAAATGCAAACTTCAACCTGAAGAGCCAGTAAATGACCAAACTTTCTAGAGGAGTTGTTTATACTAACTAGGTAGAAATGATCATTTTGGAAGGAGAAAAATTGCTACTATGATCATATTTTGTGATCTATGACTTCAAGTCTTTTTTGATGATGAAGTATAAATAACATACAAATAAGTGAATAAACCACCAATATTCTAATCACACTCCCCAAAGGTGATCAATACAAACCATGGAGTTGGAACATTGCCTTCTGCCATCCAAAAGAAAGGTTCCCAGGCATCAAAATTGTTCTTAACTTGGTTGAAATGCTATTTTCCGGTGCCACCCCCCAATACCCTCCCAAAAAATAATTTTTTTATGTGGTGCTTTTCTGTCCAGTAAGCTAACCAATTCTTTCATTCTCATATATGATTACACAAGAGAATTTAAACACAACTTTAAAAAAAGATAAAATCTAAGCAAGCCAAGATTAATCATAGCTCCGTGACTTGTTAAAAACAAAGCTTTTACTGAATATGACCACTAAAGCTGTCCTCAGAGCATCAATATATCAAGATTCTTAAAATACATTAGTCAAAGAGAACAGCTACCTCTTAGGCACATAATCATCTGTGCCAGCATCTGGTTGGCAGGTGGCAGGCATTAAATGTTAATCTCCAGAAATTTAAACTTTACAAGATTGTGCTTTAAATCTTGAGAACAACCTATCATTACTCAGAGGAAGAAAATAATCAGACCTAGTATCTCTTTGGTAAAAAAAAAAAAAAAAAAAAAAAAAAAGTTAGTATTCATGGAAATCTAAACCCTGTTACACAATCACCTTCTAAGTTATAAACACTTCACTTACCCTAATGTCATCAGGCAGCACATTGCCTGCTGACTTCTCACTCACGACTTATTCAGCATCTCAGGGCAACTTTTGAAGGGCAACTAAACTGTGCTGGGCCAACAGTGTCCCCTGGTGGTCACCATTTCAAATTGT